>NC_142081.1:46076132-46380250 GCF_054644295.1 Miniopterus natalensis
AAATGGAGACGCTTGTGGGGTGGGGCCCAGGGTCTGACTGGCTGTAGTGGCTTCTACAACGCCCAGCCCTGGCTACCTTAGCTTCCTCCCCCACACAGTCTCAGGGCTGCAAAGTACAGTCCGGATGACTGTCACGGACTTTGGAAAGGTCACTTTTGCATTTCTGTAACACAATGACTTCATCCAAGGGTGTGTTTTGTCATTTGAACAAAGGTCACCAAAGTGAGGCAGGAAAAGGCAGATTTTTTTATATCACCAATAAAAGAATATTTTATTTAGCAGAGAAGCCAGAAGCAGTAAAACTAGAAGAAGAAAGGGAATGAAGTGGGAGCTTAAGTCCCCAAAATCAATGCATAATAAAACCTATGGGTGGGGCACTGCAGACTTGTAGGCTGCAGATGGCCAATGTCTTGGGTCTTGGCTCACCTTCCTTTGCTTTAGCAACATGGTCTCATGGGCCAGATACTAGTGTACTGTTGAGCTGCTAATCTCGTATTTGCCAAGTGAGAGTTACTTTTGTCTTCTTAAATTTCCATCTATATCTACATGGAGATATCTTCCATCTCTTACTACCCACAAGAATGAGGCCAAAGTAAAGCCTAATTCCATGATGAGGGAAACTCACCACGATTAATACTGCTGCGGTTGCATTGAAATAGATACTGGTAATTGTATGGATGCACTGCAGATTTTCCAAGGAACGACTTGGCGATTATTACTAGGCAGTTATTTTTTGTCTGGGAATTTGTAATAAAGGAATAATGAAAAAAGGAAGACTCTGAAGAGCCAAGCCACTCGATAGGATAATAGGCAGCTACTTAAAATTAAGATTTTTTTGGTCTGACAACATGAAAGAATAGTTTAAAAAGCAGAATATGGATTGAATTTCATAGGCATGGAGGCAATATGAAAAATAAAAACAGACAGGAGTTTCGGAGTTGTGTGTAGGCCTCCCTACTATTTGGATTTTGGTTGTCTTTTTCTCTGCCTGGGGTGGGGTAATGGTGAAGGGCCAGAACTTGGGTAAATAATAACCACATTCCATGCTCAGGAAGACGTGGGCTAACGTGTGTGGCATCTCCCAGTCCTCCACAAACAGACCAGGGAAGTCAGACAGGCACGAGGACCCACCACAACAGGGGCCGCCCGGGAACTGTCCCCTTCCTTCTGTCCCCCAGGCAGTCCCACCTGAGCCCACTGGCAGAGCGGCATGGGTGCCTATAGCGGGGTACCTCCCTCACCACTTGGTTTCCGACAGGTGCTGGCCCCAGATGCTTCTGCCTCTGGTCGCTGGGCTCACCTTACCATCGTCCTGAATGACCCATGGCTGCCAGACTCGTCCCCTGGGCCTGGTGCTGGCTTACTAGCCTGTTGCCTCAGTTTTGCAGCAGGAGAACTCGACGCTGGGCAAGCCGCATTTCCTCAATGCTTCATTCTGTCTTGTTAACTCCAACAAATATGCTTGTCGCAGGCTTGAACTCAAGTTGAAAAAAGAGAACTGGGGTCCCTGGAGTGCCGGGGGCTCACGGCAGGTGCAGTTCCACCAAGGCTTTGGTGACCTGGCTGTCCTCAAGCCCAGCAACAAAGTGCTGCAGGTCAGCATCGGACCCGGGCTGCCCAAGAACTCCCGTAAGTGTCCTGTGGGCCCCTGGGAGGAACCGGCTTGGGCTCCCTGGCTCCCCCGCTCTCTCAGCCCCACCCCACCCCCCATCCTGTCCCGCACCCATCTTCTCACCCAGTGCTTATGATATGTGCACAGATCTGCGGGGCAGTGAACCAGCACCTCTCCTTCTTCCTGTGGCTGGGTTTTCTTCTGATTCAAACATTTCAAACTAAACCAACATCAAGGCAAATGCAGCTCAACCTTTCTGAATGGCCTAGTAGTTATGTCTGGAATCCTGGCATCACAATATTAATTTTGTTTAAAACAAATCAGTTTGTTGCCTTCAAATTTCCCAGCCCTTTCCAGTCAGCTCTTGTCGTCAACACAAAATGTATCCTTTCTGTCAATTTTAAAGAAATTGGCCACAGTCCCCACTCCCTGCATGGATTCACTGTTACTGCTCATCACACCTGGCACCTCCCACCTTCATTTAGGGCACATCCTTCAACGACACACACACACTAACACCCCAGTCTTAATCCTTCACTGGCATTTCAGTTCTTTTCTATTTATAAGTGATATTTATAAAATTATATTTATAACACACAGCAGAGAGTAATCATATATGCTACATATTTATAAATGTAGATATGTCTGTAAAATGTAGTCCATATGTATGGTCAGTGAAGAGTATGCCAGATATAAGACAGTCCTTTATGAAATCTGTCTACAGAGATACACACTGGCGTCACTACGGCTCACTAATGCGGTGCAGGTAAATACAGTTAAACAGCCAATCAGAAAACGTCGGCGGATGTCTGTGTATTACACAGTATTTGCAGAAAACAGACAGCATATGGGGGGACTTTTGAAGATACTTTTTTTTTTTTTTTTTTTTTTAATATATCTATTTCAGAGAGAGGAAGGGAGAGGGAGAGAGAGAAACATCAATGATGAGAGAGCCGTCACTGATCAGCTGCCTCCTGCACGCTCCTGACTGGGGATCGAGCCCACAACCCTGACCAGGTGCCCTGACCAGGAATCGAACTGAGATCTCCTGGATTCTAGGTCGATGCTCAACCTCTGAGCTATGCCCAGCCGGGTAAAGATGCTTTTAAGTAAAAGGATTCTTTACAGAGAGGTGGGCAGGGTTGAGGGAAGAAAGTGGGGACTGGAGACAAAGATCAGCAGGACACTATCATTACCTGGAGCCTGATGGGACAGAACGAGGAAAGAGCTAGGCTGAAGGGTGCAGGCAGGGTAGTTGCCCCAACTTCTCTGTCCTCCGACACTCCAGGCTCCTGCCAGTGCCTCCCCTGGCCCAACCCAACTGGCCTGGCAGCCCAGGTGAAGGAGTCCCTTGGGCTCAGATGCCAAGGAACGGAGCATGACAAAGAAGGGCTGCGGATAACCAGCAGGATGTGAGCAGTGTTCAGGAGGCCCCAGAGTGGAATAAGTCTCATTGTCTCATGTGGTGACAGTGCCCCCGGACCCTAAGACCCAGCTCCGTGGCTTTGTGCTATCCATGCCTTGTCACTGCCTGCTCTTCTCTCTACAAGGAACTCCCTCTGTACCCCTCTTCCAGCTGATTTAATCTTACCTTCCTTCATGTCCCACTTGAGGCCCTCTTTATTGTTTTCCTTTCTGCTTCTGTGTCTCACCTGGCCACCTGTGGACCTGCCATCCTAACCTTGGTTTTGGCCTGCAGTGATGTTCCACTTAGTGCCAAGTCCTTTCAAACTCTTCAGGTCTCTGTCCAGGATACAAGTCTGCTTCTACCCTTTGTGGTTTCCATATTTAATGGGAAGACTGAAGAACACAAACTCTTGCATGAAAAACCCTTGACATAAGCAGATGTGCTGTTAGTGCTTCATGCCTGTGACCTTGATGTGTAGCACTTGCGTGTTCAGCTCCTGTGCTGTGTTCAAAACATAAGTGCAAACATTAAAATATCCCCTCTGGAGCCCAACTGGTGTGGCGCAGTGGTTGAGCACAGACCTATGATCCAAGAGATCAGGGTTCGATTCCTGGTCAGGGCACATGCCCAGGTTTCGGGAATGATCCCCAGCAGGGGGCATGCAGGAGGCAGCCAATCAGTGTCCCTCTCTCATCATTGATGTTTCTCTCTCTCTCCCTCTCCCTTCCTCTCTCTGAAATCGATAAAAACATTTAAAAAAAAAAGTCTCCTCTGTCTCTTCTGAAAATTTGCACAAATCGAAACACCTTTGTAAGATTATTAATACCTCTTTGTATAGTTATTGTCTATAACATTTCAAAATCATTCCTCCATCCACATGTCCTCCAGCGCCTCCTGCAGACCCAACTGAGACCTGGACTCCAAACGTCTCACAAGTTTTGCATAAGCAAGAAACCAGCAGGAGCCATAAAACCAACCAGTACTCCTGACTGTAATTTTGTGCTGCTTGTTTATTTCAGGTCCTACCAGGAGGAACATCTCTCAGAACAGAGGTTATTTCGGTGACACTCACAATGCCAACTACCCGATGAGAGCTGCCCCTCCCCCACCAGGTAAGCCAAGTGTGGGCCATAGACTGGGGCCATTAACCTGAACCCATAACTTGTGAAATATATTTGGGAAGAAACCCATTAGCAAATAAATGCACCTATTAGCCAGCTTTGAGCTGTTTCAGCACCAGGTGTACTCCCAACACAGTGGCTGTTTGTGACCCTGAAATCCAGCTAGTGAGACTGAACTGTGTCTGAGTTAATGACCTGGATTTCATTACCTCGCATTAATTACTCTCTTAGGAGAGGCTTCCTCCTTCAGTAAGAGAAAAGGGGCTCCTTGTCCTTGACAACCAATATGTCAGCTTTTACATTGTAGGATGCTGTTTATAGAAATAGGAGTTTGCCAGGTATAACCTCACCATCATTACCCACAACAATATTTTGCAAGTCGTTTACAGCTTAATGAATAAGTTGAAAGTGTTTATTCTTAGTCAGATAGGCTCTAGGAGAACTGCTCCAAAAAATAAAGTAATATCTGAAATACAAACTTGATAGAAAAATGTTGTATTTTATTTTTTTAATGCAAAAAATGTTCAGGCCTTATGTTTCATATTTCTCATTTTTTATGGTAAAAATATAATATGCAGGTCAATGAAATCCAAACCCAAATACCTATAAGACTTTTTGCCCTTAATAATCTGTTCAGTGTTTGAAGAGCACTCTCAAAATTCACAAAAATGTTTTTCCATCACTCACAAAATTCAGTTAATAAAAAAACCGCCCCTGGAATGTTTGATGTGAATTAGTTTGGGATTCTAGGTCTAAAAGAGTCATCTTGTGCGGCTGGGCGTGGCTCAGCGGTTGAGCGTCAACCTGGGATCCAGGCGATTGGGGTTCGATTCCCGGTCAGGGTACATGCCCAGGTTGCAGGCTCGATCAATGACTCATCATTGATGTTTCTATCTCTCTCTCCCTCCCCTTTCCTCTCTCTGAAATCAATAAAGATACTTTTAAAATAAAAATAAATAAATAAATAAATAAATAAATAAATAAATAAATAAATGAGTCATCTTACGACCACACTTGACACAGACCATCCTCTACAAGAGAATCCTATTTGGGCCAGTGTCTGAAATAAGCAGTAAAAATCATTTCTTTAGTTTCCTGTGCTAAAAATATGGACACTGTGCCCAGCAGTGTCCCTGTCCTGCCCGGCCCAGCCGTCTCCTCCCCTGTGCCTGTATCCTTGAAGAAAACCCAAGCACCAAGTAACCCAAAAGAAACAGTGTAGTATTGTGTTACTAAATGCGCCAGCCCGCATGCAAAATCCCAGCCAGACCACTCGGAAAGCTCCTTGGCCTCAGCTAGGTTGGCCAGAGTCACCTCAGACCAAGTACCTGACCTTGAACGTGGCACCCAACCTCTCTATTGATGACCATTTCTTCATCAGTAAAATGAGGCCGTCGGACCCGAATCCCTTAGCTCAGCCTTCTCACGCTGTCTATGGTGGAGGGCCTGTGTTGTTGTTGCTCTTTTTTTCTTAATATTCAATCCACCACAAACCATACTTCTTTAAGGTAAAATAAAGATCACTAGCAGAATGGAGTTTTAAAAGCATTCAAAATAATACACCAAAATTTCTTCGATTTAACAATGTGAAATATGCCCATGAAACTGCCTGCACGTTTCTAAGTGCTCATCCTGATTCCGAGTTTATGCAGGTGAGCGGGTTACAGCGGCATGGGGAGCCCCGCCTGTGCCCCTCACCCCTTGTGAGTGTCGAGGCCCCAGAGCTCACCCCGCTCTGCATGCCCCTCTCATTGCCTTGGCAACCTTGGCAGCAGCTGGGGTCCCACCAAGCTCCTTGATTCTTTCATGAAAAACTTGACACTCTGAAGGCTCCTGTGTCTTGCTCGAGGTCAACACAGCTACCAGAGGCAGAACTGAACCCCTAGCGCCTCTTATGACCTAGATCATCCCGCTGGTACCAGGGCCTCCCCCTCAGTTCCCTGGGAGGGGGCTGTACTGCGGGGTCGCCGCCGTGCCCGGGGGGCTTCCTCTTCTTCGCGTTGCCCGATCTGCCGGGGGAGGAGAGCCACGGGCTCCTCCACACCCAGCACGGGCTGGTAACGCCTCCCAGCCCAGCCCGGGGTTTGGAGCCCAGCACCTTCACCCCTGACTCGCCAGGTAGTGTGACCTTGACCGGGAACGGGTGTGTGGCCAAGAGCTTGCTCTCTCCGGATCGATCCCAGCAGCAGCCCCGTCTCCCTGCCCGTGTGGGGTGCTCCCCCACCTCCCCTAACGGGCTCCTGCAGAGGACACCTAAGACCGACCCTTTGAAAACGGGTGTCCAGTGTTTAAACAGCTGCCTGCCAGCCGTCTTGAATCAGAGCCTCGTAATTTTTCTTAGACCCAGGAATGTGCCTGGCTCCCTTGAAAGATAGTTTCAAGCTTACCTTTCCTTGAGGGTGGGCTTTGAAACCCTGACATCTGGGGATCCTACCGTCAGATTCAGCACCTTGCGTGGCTGCCGTGTTCCAGGTGCTTGCTGGGCAGCTTACCTTGTATTAGCTCTATTTCTCACACTGTTAGCAGTTATGATGGGGAAACTGAGGCCTGGAAACGTAAAGTAAGTTGCTCTTGGTTGATAAATGGAAGAAATTTGGGGAGCCTTTTGGCAGAGGATCATAAAATTGAAGCTTTCTTTTGTTCTCTCGTCCCGTCTCTAGGATACCATCAGAATGGAGTCATCAAAAACCAGTTTGTGCCACATCCTCATGCTCCTGGAAACCAGCGGTCAAGTCAGAAAAGCCTGTACACCTCCATGGCCCGCCCGCCCCTGCCACGACAGCAGTCCACAGGCTCAGACCGCGTGTCCCAGACACCGGAGAGCTTGGATTTCCTCAAGGTCCCAGACCAGGGCGCTGCAGGGTAAGATTCCCGCCGCTCGTGGGTGAGGCCAGTGGCCTCCATCTCTCTGTCTGTCACGCCAAGGTCCACACATTTCCTCGGGCTGTGTGTGCATGATTCTAAAGTTCCGTTTCCACCCAACGGTGTAATCCAGGACCCAACACGTGAGGCCCTTGGTTGGCATTTTTAAAAGCACGACCAACAGGATAGCACACAACTCGCTCTCCAGAGACATCAGAAGAGGGGTCCCCCTCAGCCCTGAGATTCAGTTACTATGAGCTTTTTGCTCTCGGGCATGGTTGAGGAGCAGTGGGGTTTGGGGTTTGTGTCTGTGCCTGCAGTTGTCTAAGGACAGTAGCTCAAAGAGTCATCAGGAACATTGAGAAAAACACCCAGAATTCTATGAGATGTAGACGTTTGCTTATGAAGACACATGTTTAGGGCTTTAGAATAAGGGCCTTCCTGCCTTTCTAAAACAGGAAATAAAGAGCAGTAAAGAGAAACCCGGGCTTTCTACCTGGGGGAAGTGAAAATTCCTGAAACCCTGTGTAGATATTCGGAGTTATTGGTGTGGAAAGGCGGCTGGGTGTGCCCTGTGGGGTCACCAGGCGTAGGACTAGGGTCTGCTGCAAGACGAGCGGGTGAGCTCTGCCGGGAGGTAGATTTCGGAACCAGTAAACAAAAACATCCTAGTGGCCCCCAGGTGAACTGCCCTGGGAGGTAAGGAGCACTGGTCCCTGGAGCTACTCAGGCCCAGGGTGGCTGGAAATCCCCAGCGGAAGTGTTGCGAGTGATGTCGTCAGACACCAGAGGAGGACAAGATCCTGTTTCGGCCCCTCTTGCTCCCTGATAGTGGACCTGCTGCTTTCCCTGGCTGTGCTTCATCTTCCTCATCTGCACGTGGGTGTAACCACCGCGCTTGCAGAGTTGTTGGGAGGACTGGAAATTATACACGAAATACCCAGCCTGGTACTGGGTATGTGGGAGACTACGCGGCCCACGGTAGCTTGATGACAGTGGTGATGGTGATGGTGATGGTGATGGTGATGGTGATACAACCATTATCTCACGGTGGTTGACCTCATGGCTTTTAACAAGTCTTCCAACTCTGCGTGATTCTCAGGAGTGGAATAGTTCTCTCTGCTGAACCCAGTGATGCCCTGCTCCAACCCCCTCTCCCCTCTCCCCTCTCCCATGGCCTCCTCCATTTTCCATGTTTTCCATGTGTCTAGAATGAGGAGGAAGTTTGCGACGGGATCGGGAGGCTTGTGTACAAAATAGAGCAGGGCTGGGAGAGAAACAGCAGCTCCTCCCCCCGGGTGGGCAGCGCCCGCTCAGCCCCCGGCCCCATTGTGAGATGTTCTTCCTGCCTTGTCAGCTTCCTTCTAAAGACCACAAAGCTCTTAGGAACTTGACCATGTCCTCTCCTGGTGTTCCTTTTTCCCCGCAAGTCTACCTCAGGTGGGCTACAGATATGAAAGCACCTCAGTTTCATACAGATGGCCGTCGGTGGAGTGGATGCCATCCCTCTGTTAGATCTCTCTCCACGCCCCCCCACTCTTGGGTAACCAGCTGTATTCCACCAGTTCTAATGACCGTGGTTTACCTGACTGGCTGGGTCTAAAGCCGTAGTGCTCAAACTGTAATGAGCCCCAGAGTCCCTGGAGAACTCACTGGCCCACTTCCAGAGTTTCTGATTCAGTAGGTCTGAGGTGTCCAAAAATATCCAACGACTGACATTTCTTCCAAGTTCTCAGATGCTGCTGCTGAACCAGGGACCACATTTAGAAAACCACTGGTCTGAAGTCGGATGGCTAAAGCCAGGGGAGGGTCTGTGTAAAGGTGAATTGAAAGGGTGATGTTGAGACAACAGGATTACTCCATAATCCAGACCTACACTATTCAGAGAGATGGACATCACTGAAGTAATCAAGCAACCCTTCCTGGGCCTAGTTGGATGTCCCAGAGAAGGCAGGGAACTAAAATCAATGAACCAAGTGCACCACATCTCCCAGCTCTGTCTGCTAGCTTCCTACTTGCTTTGGGTTTGGCAGGCTACACCATCTTTCCAGCCTGCTCTTGCAAGTTACAGACTTGCACACCAGCCAGCCAGGAGCATCTGTCAGCCAAAAGCAGGCAATTTAGGAACATTGTGTCTTAACCGAGGCTGCTCCCTTCCAGCCCTCAGCAATGTGGTTCCCTGGGTAAGCCTGTCACACCCTTCACCACCTTCAGGCCTAAAGATCAGGCACCGCTGGTGTTACGATGGTGATGACCATGAGGCTGGAAGGAGAGGGCACCTTCACAACCGTCTGCCAGGCAGTGCAATGTTCCTGACTGTGTGTGTAAAATTCACGATCGAATTGGGCACACTGAATCTGGTAGCTCCAGGAATCTCAGCCGGTCTCCTCACTGTGCACTTAAATCTGCTCTGCTGCAAACATTTCTTAAGAAATTGTACTCTGGTCAAAGGGCTGAGCTTTTTCTTAGTATTCATGTTCTAAAACACATAAAAGCGAAATTGAAAATAATCTCTAATGTGGCCAGAGACCTTAGACATGCATTTCAGGAGCCTCGTGATTCCTGCATTTAATAGCTCCCCTTTGCCAAGAAAACATGAATTGCTTTATTCCACAGGAAGTTGTTGGAGCCAGCAGGGAGCTCTGGGATCCCAAGCTTGTACCTTTCCATGAATATGAAAATTTGTTGAGACATCACAGTTCCAAGCAGTGACCTTGAATTTGCCAATCTAGAGAAACAAGATTACCACAGTCTTTCTCTCCTCAGGCTTTCACACCCCCGGGTTTATCTTTTATTTTCTCTCCTGCCCCTGGTGCACTTTTGCTTCTGGACATATTGAGCATAAGCAATCATTTCTTTTGGATCATGTAATGTGGATCACATGAAATGGTGTAATTAGCACCTCAAGTTAATTCAGGAACGTCTTTGTCAGTTTGTTTTAGGTTCAGTCAAGTTTTGGCGGGGGGACAGCATGAAGCCTTCACTAAATCAATTACCACCCCAACTGAATTCCTTTTTTTTTTTTTTTTTTTTTTAAATCCTCACCGGAGGATATTGTTTTCCATGGCTTTCTGGAGAGAGCGGAGGGGGCAGAGAGAGAAACACTGATGTGAGAGAGACACATCGATTGGTTGCCTCCCGCACGGGGCCAGGGATCGAGCCTGCAACTGAGGCACGTGCCCTTGGCCGGAATCGAACCTGGGACCCTCAATCCGCAGGCTGACTCTCTAACCACTGAGCCAGCCGGCCAGGGCCCAGCTGGATCCTTTACCCTCGCCTTGCCATGTGTGCGACATTGACCTGGTCGCCGTTCTTGTCTCGTTCTTAGCGCCGTCCAGGAAAACTAAGAGAGATGTAGAGGGGTCATTGTCTAGCGGTCCTTTAGCACACCTTTTGAAAAGTCTGAGTCAGGTGAAAGCTCTTTGCTGACTCTCAGGGCAAGAGCAGGTTAAGCAAGAATCACCTAAGGAGTTCGTTCGTCAGCCTTTGCTCCGACGTTGTAGGAGCTCATGACGTGCCAGGCAAGGGGGCTTACACCTGCCCGCCTGTGACCGTCCCTGAGACGCGCAGAGTCTACCTGCACTTCATTACTGGAGGCTTCAGACCCCGACTGGACCTGTCTTTTCTGTTGCCCTTGTTAAGCCTGCGGTCCATTTCATGCGGGGACAACTTCAGGAAGAGCTCAGCGGTAGGGCTTCTGGCCACGACACAAAGGAGGGATCGATGAAAAACTGAAATGCTGCCCGTGTGGCTCTTGACAAGATTCTCCTAATGGAGTCATATTTTCAAGGGGCTTAAAATTTCCAACAAGTGTCCAATAGCAATATTTCTCAACCTGTAAGCTACAGGAGCGGCAGCCACATCCCGGCCCAAGCAGACACGAAGCTCAGGAATTCCTGGCATCCATCCCCACATTTCCAGTAATGTTTATAGATTCAACCTTTTGGAACAGACCGTATTTTAAAGAGCCAGTGAAATAAAATGCCATTATTTTACTTCTTGGAATTTCAAGACATAAATTTCACATCTGCAGAACAAAGGAGCGATATCTGAAAGCGCAGTCCCAGCTAGCCCTGGCATCAGCGAGGGGCGCCCACAGCCGCAGGGGCATGGCAGCTGCAGAGCCGCGCGCGGAGGCGCCCGTGGGGCGCAGCGAGCGTGCGGGGCGGGGCTGAGGCCCGGGTCTGTGTTCGCGTCCTCATTGACCCACTCATTGTGCGTTGATGGGGCCACGTGCCTTCTGTGTGCCACGTGCTGGGCACAGAGGTCATTTTGCTAATTAGCTGCTGCGCTGCCTCAGGTCTGTCACTCACTCTTTCTACATCTTGATGTCCTCACCTGTATGATGGAGATAATAATATAACGTTTAAACCTACGCCTCAGGGTTTCTTGGAGATTGAATGAGGGCTTTGTAAACAGTAAAGCACCGTGCAGCTTGAACATGTAGCTGTAGTTTTTTGGCTTATTCATGTCCAGGATTGAAAAGTGGGTGGCCCCTAGCCCTGTGGCTTTTCTCACAACAACTCCTGTCTCTGAGCTGCACAGAGCCCTGGACTCTGGGAGGGCCTAAGCTTGAGGCATTGCTGGGTTTAACGGGAATGGGCAGCCTACGGAAGCCAAGACAAGGGGACCAGTCAGGGAGACACCTCCCCACCCCAGCCACGCGCACACACGCACATGCACGCACACACGCACGCACATGCACATACACACACACACTAGCTGTGCTGCTCTGTGGGCCCAGAGCAACAGAACAGAGAGCTGTCAGGTGATGTTACAACAGACACTAGCTGCATTTGGACAATGCAAACAAAGCCCAAAACTCCTCCCGCTCGACTCTTCCACAGTCTTTCTAGCTAAACATCCTTTGCTCCAGTCGCATCCCCATTCCCGGGAGAGAGGGAGTGAACAAACCCTCGCTTTAGAGAGCTTTGTTGTCATGCGTCATTTGGGGTTTTGTTTCCTTGGGGGCCTTTGGCATCTTGTGAGACTGGGCAGCTATCCACCAGGGTTCAGCTGTCAGTCGGTCGGCATCCCGATGTCTCAAGGCAAAGGCACCCCTCGGGCCTCCCCCGCCACTGCCCCAGGACTTCTCCAGCAGGGCAGGTCTTCACAAAGCAAACCGTCATAGGTGCTCGGTCACTCGGGCGACTGTCATGTGGGTTATAATGCGGTTGCATTAGAGATCTAATGCCCTACTCAGAGAGGAGACCTGCTGTACAAGTAAGTTGCAATAGCGCAGCTCCTTCCTGTGTTTGTTTTCTTACTGGGGAGTAGACACAATGAAGTGGTAAATGTGTACAAATTAGCCTGAAACGTGGGTCAGGTAATAATAGGAAAACTAAATTGCCTTGTGCCAGTTACATACAATGAAACACTGGATTTGCTCAGTGATGTGGAGTTTTATAACTGTAAGCTAGTATGTATAGAAAGTGAACCTTTCTCATTGAAATGGCAACGGGGAAAATAACTTCGTTTTTGTGAGTCTGAAATTCCTGCTCCAGCCCTCATGATCCCAGTAACACAATTTTCAGTCGTGTCAGGTTTATTAGAAATGCAAATATCATAAAGTTCAGGACACAACAAAATTATCTAAATCCTGCATATCCATTGCCAAACAAATCTAGGCTTTGTCACATGTTACCACTTTTGGATAAGTGAATGTGGGTTATCGAGAGGGTAGCGGGTGGAGGGGTGTGCTGGTGTCTGGAGCTATATCATGTGCCAGTTTCTACTCTGGCCATGGCCAGTTTCAGGCTACCAGCATGACTGCCACTGGTCTCAGAGTGGGGAAGAGAGGCCCAGGCACATGCCATTATCATTATGTGGGGTTGCCACCATACATAAGCAACAGACAATGACTTCAAGAACATAGAAGTAAAATGTAGTAAAATGATTAGGAAGGTTTGTTATGAGTATCTATTGCCTTTGCTTTATTATAATTTATTCAATCGTAAGTATGTTTGATTTCATCTTTAATAATAACTGTTTAACAGCTGGCCCACAAAAATCCTGAAAGCGTGACGACCTGCCCCCACAGGCTGGCCTAAGCCAGCTCCACTCCCTGGTACGAAGGTCGTGTTTGCGTGTAAGACAGTCTTCACCGCATTGGCCCGTCAGCCCTTGGCTGCGAGTGGAGGGCTCCAGGCATCTAAAAGACTTCATTAATCAGTTTCTGGCAGCTCCCAGAAAGTCATTCTCTCTCCTCATTATTGATTACACAGGATCGCCACCTAGTGATGCTAGGGAGACTGTCTGGTTTGAGGCTGAGCCTGTCTGAGTGGAGCCTGGAAAATGGCTGTTCTCGCGGACCATTTTCTATGGTGGCTCCCAAGTCTACTGTTCGTTGAGAGGGAGAGACAGTGGTCACCTCCTGCGCACAGACTTCCTGTGCTCCAGGCTGCATCCAACAGTAGAAATGGTGGGAGCGCTCTGTAAAGCTCTCTTAGAATTAGAAAAAGGACCTGGCCATGGCCTGAGTCCCCCTTTTTTAACAGATGGAGACACCTGACGAGGTGAAGTGATGCACCCAATTATGTGGCAGCCGGTGGCAGAGCTGGGCCTCACAGTCGGTGCACTGGCTCTAAGCCAGTGTCCCTTCTCCTGCACTGTCGCTGCATCAGAACCTTCTGACTGGGGCCACATGGTGTTCCTGGGCTTGGTGAGCACAAGTAGGCCAGCCCCCCCCCCCCCCCCGAGCCTACTGTCCTAACAGTGACACAGCCCCTGTACCACCCCATTGGTCCCCTGCTCTGTGCAGGTGTGGGCTAACAGAACATGTGGCAGGGGCTTGAAATGAGAGTCAAAGGCTGAGCAGGAACTAGCAGCACTGGGTGGAGGGTGGAGGCAGTCCAGGGGAGCATGGCCAAGCGGAGGGACCAGAAGGGTCGTGTGGCTAGAGCTCTGGGAGCCTTGTGCATATGCCACCGTTCATCAGTGAGGAGACCAGCAGGAAACCCCAGCACCCTGCCTTAGTCATTTCATGGGAGTGTTGTGAGGTTTAGATGAAGCAGCGCCTCGCCCAGAGCAGGCAGAGCCCGGGCAGGTTTATCGCATCTCATGCAGCTACAGGCAGGGGTTCCCAAATGGCATCCCATCTGTTGCCACTTGCAAGAGGAGGGAGATATGCCCAGATGTGACAGTGAGGCAGCAGTGACTGGTGAGGAGGGTTTTGCTCAACCAGCTCTCTTTGGGAAAATGCTGCCTTACTAGAGCGGTGGCACCTTTCCTGGTCTCGGAGGACAATTAAGCAGGAAAGAGCCAGACAATGGTGGCCTTGGGATTGCCTAAACAGACCCTTTCCCCTTGCAAAGGGCAGGGCTGTTCACTTCCACCTCCATCCCCATCAAACACACTCTCCCCAACAACAACACCCATCTCAGAGTCCCCTGGGCTCTCCCCATTCCCAGCTGTGGAGTGCCGTGAACCCCAGCCAGCCAGCTGATGGGTGACCAGGTTTACATCGCCTGGTAGCAGTTGTTCAGGGCCCGGGACAGTCAAACCAACTTGCCCAGTGTCTGCCTGGGAACCCAAATTCCCCAGTAATCCCTGAGGTTTTGCTTTGACTTTCCTGAGGAAGACTAGCCTCTGATGCCTTGGGATCAAAGACCCTGCAATGCCTATGTTCACACAGCAGTCCTCCCGCCTCCGTCTCCACTCTGCCCAGCGCCTGGGTCACCCAGCGGCTGCCTGCATACAGCTGGCCCCGGTCACTCTGGGTATCAGCAGTGCCCTGCAGAGCCCAAAGGAGCTCATGCAATTTACTTTTTTTTTTTTTTGAACCAGTTTTTTTTGAGATATAAAAAAATCAACCATTTTCAAGTACAATTCAACAGTTTTGGGTGTAGTCACAGGGTGTTGTGCAGCCGTCACCATAATCTACTTTTAGGACATTTTCATCTCCCCAAAAAGAAAGCTTCTGGCCTTCAGCAGTCACCCCCCAGCCCCAGCCCCAGCCCCAGCCCTGGGCAACTACACTGATCTACTCTCTGTCCATACAAATTAGCCTTTCTGTCCTTTTGTTAAATTCACTCCTAAGTATTACATTCTTTTTTGTGTCTTGTAAATGGAATTTTTTTTCTCGGTTCCATTGGGATTGTTCATTGCCGATGCATAGGGAGAGAGCTGATTTTTATATATTGATCTTGTAGTCTGTAATCTTGCTGGACTTTATTAGTTTGAATAGATTTTTAGTGTATTCCTTAGGATTTTCTATGTGCACATCATCTCGTGCTCAAATAGGCGTATGTTCACGTCTTTTCCCATCTGCGTGCCCTTTATTCCCCTTGACCAGTGGCTCAGGCTGGCGCCGCCAGTGCTGTGCTGAGCAAACGTGGTGAGAGCTGACATCCTGTTTGGTTCCTGGCCTTCGAGAGAGAGCGTTGTCTTTCACCAGCAGATACTCTATGGTGTAAGCTACGAGTATGTGTTCGGGGCTCCTGACCCCAACCAGGGCTCGGGGGCTTCCAGGACAAAAGGTGGGGAGGCACCAGTGTGGCCTGGGGCAGGACCTGAGCCTGGGGGCCAGCAGGGGCCACACTTGGCTGGGACTTTTTTGGGTCCGTTTGCCAAGAGCAGAGAGAAGCTGTTAGAAGGCTTTTTAGTAGGGGGTGAGGTAAACCAATAAACGCTGGGCTGGGGCGATGTTCAGGGAGCTCAGAAAGGAAGCAGCTGGCAGGGCAGAAATGGGAGAGGAGGAACCAAGGGCTTAGTCAAAGCTGGAGGCGGATGGCAGAGGAGCCGGGGAGACGTGGCTGCTGGGACGGCTGCAGGGAGGACAGTCCTACCTTTCAGGGTCATATCCAGCTTTATCTCTCCACTAAGAGGCCCCCTGTCCGGGGGCTGCAGCTAATCCCAACGCTCTTGGCTGCAGACACCTCATCAACCTGGACATAAGAGAGGCCAAGTCTCCATGTATGAGTCTTTGGGGAGAGTGTGAGAGAGAGAGAGAGAGAGAGAGAGAGAGAGAGAGAGAGAGAGAGTGTGTGTGTGTGTGTGTGTGTGTGTGTGTGTGTGCGCGCGCGTGTGTGCTCCCTGGATCTCCCAGGCTGGAGGCTCTCCTCCCTCGCAGGGTGTTCTGACATGCACCCCGCCCTCCACCCCACTCCCTGTTGCTGGAAATCAGCTGACTGCTGGTATGCAGGCTAATGGCTCTCATTAACCAAATGCTAACATCCCTAATATACAGGTCGCTTAATTAAAAGCCTGTGTGCCCCACCAGCTTTCAGAGCAGCCAGCACGTCTCGAGCAGCGATTGGGGATTTCCAGTAGACCAGGGAGGAAATGATGCCATGCCAGCCATCAGCGCCTTTCCTATGTGATAAAAGTGCTTTGCTGGGGGTGGGAGGTGGGGACATGGTTGACCTAAGAAGACTGGAGCCTGTGTAACCTTGGGTTTGGCTGCCTCCCACCAAGGAAGGAAGCCCCAGGCAGCACCCAAGGAACCCCACCCCTGCCGGGAACAGCCCTACCACCCAGCTGACACCAGTGCTCCCTCCCCAGAAGCCACCCCCTCATGATCGTACTTACTCACCGGCACCCAGTCAGCACCTAGTATCCCAGGACCTCAGCGAGGACAGTGAGGCTCTGGCCTCCTGAGAGCACGACTCTAAACTAGGTGTGCTTTCTCCTTCCAGAACACAGGCCCAAGGGAGGACCCCCTTTCCCTCCAGGTGTCCACAGGAGTTCACAGACCTGGCCAGGCCCAACAGCCGGCCCACTGTGTTGAGTTCAGCCCCACCCTCTTAGAAGAAATCTGAAGGTTAACTTCCCTTTGGTTTTTCCTTAAGCAACGAGGGGAGAAATGTTTTCTATATTTCTATCTCCTTTTGCTCTGAATGTTTTTATGAACATACTTAATAAATAGTTGTTCAGATGTAAGTTTAAAGACCTCACTAATAGGAACAAGCTATAGTTGCATGCCTGAGACCTTGTGTAAATGGTGACAGGAGGCAGTATAGCATTTTGGAAGAACACATTTAAAGCTGGATGAGGGTTCCAGTGCCGGAGGCGTTTTTGATGCTCATGACCAAGGGGAGGAGGTGCAGCTGGCATCCAGTGGGTAGAGGCAGCGATGTTTCCAAACACCCTGCAGTGCAGATGGCAGCCCCACAGCCAAGAAAGGTGGCCCAAAATGTCAGTAGTGCTGATGCTGACAAGCCGCTCTGGGTGAGCTCTCGCACGGGGACATTTACAGGAGCATTTTTTGGTTTCGTTTTTTGTTTGTTTTTTTTTTAAATATGTTTTTATTGATTTCAGAGAGAGGAAAGGACAGAGAGAGAGAGATAGAAACACCAATGATGAGAGAGTCATCACTGATCAGCTGCCCACTGCACGCCCCCGACTGGGGATCGAGCCCACAACCCGGGCATGTGCCCTGACCAGGAATGGAACCATGATCTCCTGGATCCTAGGTTAATGCTCAACCGCTGAGCCACGCCCAGCCGGCAGGAGCACTTTTTGTAATAAGCTGGGATCGTCCCAAGTGACCACGGACAGTGGATGAGGAAATTGTGGCATAGCCATGCAGTGGAGTAGCACAAAGCAAGGAGAACGATGCGCCAAGACTCCGTACATCAGGGTGCATCTCCAAAGTGGAGCAAGTGGCGATAGAATAGGATCCCTTTCGTACAATTAAAACAGACAAACTGCACGGATCGTTTAGGGAGATGTGTGGTAAAACTACAGAGAAAAGCAGTTATTAATCCAAAGAGGGCGGTTCATTCTGGGAGGGATGGCAGCTGAGGGGAGGCTTCTGTGGCAGGTACCTCAAAGGTTGGGGCAGGGAGTAGATTCATGACCACTTGCTTTATCATCATTTTGGGGTGTGTGTGTGTGTGTGTGTGTGCTTTATGAACTTTTGTATGAATGTGTCTTTTCCACAATGTGCTGGGGACATAATACCAGCAGCTAATATTTATTAAGAGCTAACTGTGCTTTTGCAATGACCTTGTCAGGGAGGCTATTTTATTCTCAGAGAAAGTTTGGGGAGTGACATATCATTCTAAGGATGGAGCCAGATTTGAACTTGAACCAGACCATTGCTGGCCCCGTGGTCCAGACCACCACACGGAGCTGCTGCCTCCCGCTGGTGCCATGTCTCACCTGCCTCCACTCTCTCCACAGGGTCCGGAGGCAAACGACCAGCAGGCCCACCCCAGCAGGGGGCAGACCCAAGCCCCAGCCCAAGCCCAAGCCTCAGGTGCCACAGTGCAAGGCCTTGTATGCCTATGATGCTCAGGACACAGACGAACTCAGCTTCAATGCCAATGACATTATCGATATTATCAAAGAAGGTAAGTGTGTGCCTGGCTGCCTGGGACAGCCTCCCAAGGAACATGCAGTCACGTTGCTATAAAACTAACCCTGAAGGAAATTTATGGGCCCCTCTAACTGTAACTTGCAGAGGTAAGCCATGTGTCAGGCTCGGTTTGATCAAGACTCTAGCTTCATTTTTTTTTTTTTTTTTATCTTTACCCAAGGATTTTTTTTCCCATTGCTTTTCAAAGAGAGTGAAAGGGAAGGGGGTGGAGAAACATCCATGTGAGAGAGACATCGATTGGTTGCCTCCCACGTGCGCCCAACCAGGGCTAGGAATCGAACCTGCAACCCAGGTGTGTGCTTTTGACCGGGAATCAAACCAGAGACCCTTCCACTCTAACCACTGAGCACACCAGCCAGGGCTTTATCACAATTTTTAAATCTTCATATCATGGATTTCTATTTAACCCCTGCCACCAAGATGAACCTCAAATAAATATTTAAATGTATAAAATAAACATAGCCCGGCCAGGCATGGCTCAGCGGTTGAGCATTGACCTAGGATCCAGGAGATCGGGGTTTGATTCCCGCTCAGGGCACATGCCCGGGTTGCAGGCTGCAGCTGATCAAAGACTTTCTCATCACTGATGTTTCTATCTCTCTCCCTCTCCTTTCCTCTCTCTGAAATCAATAAAAATATATTTAAAAAAATAAAAAATAAACATAAAAGTCCTATTAGTAAGTAGAGGAGCATTTTCTTTAATAATATCAATGTGAGAAAGGATTTGTAAACTGGTTAGGAAACCAAGAAGCCGTAAAATAATACATCATTTGACTCAACTACTTAAATATTAAAATTAAAAAGTTAATATAGTAAAATATAATAAAAAATGAGAGAAAGGACATTGGCAACACCTAACGAATTCAGAAATTTGTGAAGAATGCCTAGTCAACAAGATAAAGACCCACAGCTGGTAGAAAAATGATAGGAACCGTGGCGAACATGCAGCTATAGGAGAGAACGCAGAAGCTCTTTATATGCTGATATGAAATGATCATTAGTATATGTTATTAAAGTTTTTTTAAAGTGCAGAACATGTATTATGCACAGGATGTGTCATTTGTGTAGAAAAGGTCATTTTTACAAATACTTGCTTTTATATACATGAAATACCTCGAGAAGGAAGCACAAGAAATAGGTAGCATGGCTCTCGCCCTCAAGCAGGGACCTGGGCCGCCGTCTCCACTGTTCACCAGTATGTATGAAAGTATTACCTGTTACAACTTATTTTTCTTACGAAGGATAATAGAAGGTCCATTTCTTTGGCCCAGGGTCCCTCCTATAGAACTACTTGCACGGAGGCCTAACAATATAAGAGTGGACGTTGATTGCTGCATTAAGGGTGAAAAATTGGGAACACGTGTCCATCGTTGAGGGGACGGCTACATAAATTTTGGAATGCAATGCAGCTGGTTAAAAAGGGAGCCACAGACATGGAAAGGCTGTATCTCTGAAGTATTGAAAAGCAAGATGCGGAATAGTAAGACATTGAATGGCCCGTTTCTGTTTAAAATGAACATGTACAGAGAAAGGTCAGAAAGAATATATACCAAATACTTATTCCTGGTGAAGGGCCTGGGGTTACGGCACGAAGGAGGGACCAGGAGTGTTGCCGACTAGGTTCTCCCAGACGCGGAGACTGGGATGGGAAAGAAAAGGGGAGGAAGCAGGCCTGGCGGCCGTCAGGCCAGGACACAGCCACGCCGTCTCTGCCAGCCCAGCGGCCGCCCCAGAGAGAAGACTGCTGGTTGCGGAGACCCACGCGCCTGGGCCCTGCTCGGCGTGGGCCCGAGGCTGCCCCGGAGAGTCTCCAACAGCTGGCAGCTGGCAGCAGCGCCTCGCAGCTGGGCAGCAGGTCCTTCCCTGGCGAGGGCCCTGAGTGGCCCATCTGTGTGTCTGCTGTAGGCGAGGGGTTACTTTTTACCACTAACTTTTTTATTTAAAATAAAGGAAAAAGAGCGTGGCTGGAGCCCAACCGCCCTTGCCCTTGGGATGCGCGTGGGAGCAGGGGTTTTGGCCCCAGGCGAAGGCCCCCCTTCACTTTTGCCATCTCCCTCTCTCCACAGATCCTTCCGGCTGGTGGACGGGCCGGCTACGAGGCAAGCAGGGCCTGTTCCCCAACAACTACGTGACCAAGATCTGAGTTGCACAGAGACTGGTGCATGGGGCAGAGGAGCTCCAGGCACAGACGGGGAGGGGGACATTGGGGCGCTCCTGATCTATAGCCAGCAGTTGCTTCTCCAAGGCCTGGCACCTTCCCCAGGACATTGAAACGCTGGGTGGGGGAACGGGAGTGTCATTCCATAAATGATCCTAAAAGATAGCCTAGTCATAGGAACCCAGGAGGGCAAAACAACCACCCACTAAGATTTATTTATTCTATTTAAACCTGGTGAGAGGACAGGCGAGGTCCACTCAGACCTTGTTGGCTCTATCAAAACAGCCCCGCACGCGCTCACCGGGCCCAGGGGATGGCTGTAGCGGCCGCTGACAAGTGCCTTTAGTTGAAGAGCACGTTTCTTCCGTCCCTCTTTCCTTACCTGACACACATTCCCCTCTGCCACGTCCCCTCAGGGAGCCCCGCTCTCGCAGGCTGGGCTTGGCGTGACTGGGCACTTCCTGTGCATCTGCCACGGGCCGCACGGCCTGCTGAGCCTGCGGGGGCGGCGGGGCGCCGGTTTCCACTTGCGAGGACCATTGGACTGCGGGGCTGAGTGGGCGCTAGGGGCTGGGCGGTCGGCCTTGCTTTCCCTGGGTCTTCATGGGAATGTGGCTGGCCCATGTTGGTTTTGTGTTTAATGCTGTACCTATTACTAGAAGGGTCTCTTTTTTTTCCCCCCAAGCTGTACATTTATAAAAACAGATCATATACTGTATATATAAAAAATCTCAAGATGGTAGAAACATGTATGAATGTACTAAGTAGTATCCCACTGTACTTATTCATAAGGTAGGTTTTATTACAAAACTCGCACCAGGTACTTACAGATGTGCACTACTCTTCAGCGATAGAACCAGTGTTACCGCTTTCTAGCTCAGTCCCCCAACCCTCCCAGGCCTTCCCCTTCAGGTGATTTTCCTTCCCCTCCCCCACGGCCCTGCCCTTACCTCCTAATAAATAAAGGAATCAGTGAGTCCCCTTGTTCTTTCTCTACATTTGTTATGGGTTGAATTGTGTCCATATACCCCCAAAAAAGATATCGTGAAGCCCGAACCCCTAGTACCTCCATACATGACCTTATTTGGAAACAGGTTCTTCACAGAGGTAAAGTTAAAATGAGGTCATTAGGATGCGCCCTAATCCAGTACAACTGGTTCCTGATAAGAGGGAAATGTGGACACAGATCGACACTCAGGACGGAGGATGTGGAGTCGGCCGGCTGCAAGCCAAGGAGAGGGCTCTGGGGCAGGTGCTTCCCTCGGAGGAACCCCCCTGGCCAGCCCCTGGATCTGACTTCTGGCCTCCACAACTGTAAGACCCTAAGTGTCTGTCATTTAGCCTCCCAGCCTGTGGTGCTTTGCTAAGGCAGCCCTAGCAAACCGTTCAGTGTTACTGCAGTAATAGTGAAAGTGGGGGGACATGGGATGTGCACAGTAAGAAAAAGGGGGTAGCGGAGACTCGCTTCATTCTTAAGCTATTGGGAAAGAGGGTTTGACCAGCTCGCACCTTTTTGTCGTTTCAGATCCCCAAGTCCCTGGGGAAATAATTATCAGGGATTACATATAAATAACAAAATATATCTGAATTTGGAACAAAGTAAACCACTGAATTCTGTGTTTTATCAAGAACAGGAAGCAAACTTTATTGAGTAACAATAACAATATTTAAAGTATCTCACTTCCCCTTTTTTGGGACCATTGAAGAGAGGAAAATAAAGCCATAATGTGATAACATAAGGAAAGGTGATCCTGTTGACACTGTACTCTCTATATTTCATGAAGGACTTTCACATTCCTGGACTCACTGAAAGTGGGAGGAAGAAGATTGAACCAGAATTCCAACCAAGGAGCACCATGGGCTCCCACCGCCTCCATGCCCAGGCTGTGTTCTCACAGGCAGCCAAGATCACCCTTGGTGGTTACCATGCACCCCTGGCTGGCTAGGACGAACTTTTGTTTTTCCTCCTAAAAATCAGTTCTGGGATGAAAAAAGCCCAACATTGAAAGAATTTGGGGCACCCAGCTGGCATGGCTCAGAGGTTGAGCATCGACCTAGGATCCAGGAGATCCCGGTTCGATTCCCAGTCGGGCGGGGCACGTGCCTGGGTTGCGGCTCGATCCCTGGTGGGGGGTGTGCAGGAGGCAGCCGATCAATGATGACTCTCATTGATGTTTCCATCTCTCTCCCTCTCTCTCTGAAATCAATAAAGACTTTTTTTTTTAAATGTGGGGCGTGGCCGGGCATGGCTCGGCGGTTGAGCATTGACCTGGGATCCAGGCGATCAGGGTTCGGTTCCCAGTCAGGACACATGCCCGGGTTGTGGGCTCGATCAATGACTCTCTCATCATTGATGTTTCTACCTCTCTCTCTGCCTCTCCTTTCCTCTCTCTGAAATCAATAAAGATATATATTTTAAATAAATAAAAATTTAAAATGTGGGGCTTACTGACAGGACGAGTCTGGATTAAGCACAGGTCCTTTAAAAAAGGGCTGTCTTGAGGATGTCCTAACTCAAGCTTTGGAGGAACCGCTGTGACTGGTGGGCAGTGAAAAGAGTCACAATGTGTGAAATTCCTTAAATAAAAATGTATTGGCTTTAAGTAATTTTCCCTAATGTTAAGCATTGAGAAAAGGAAGGGAAGGAAAAAATGAAAAGAACAAGGAATCCCCTTGGGGGCGGAAATCTGTCCTGGCTGCTTTCAATCAATTATTGGTGTTTCAAGTTTGTGTGTAACTGGGACCCCTCATGCTCTAGGTGACCAAACAGAAACTGGGTGAAATCTCCCAGCAAACAGCAGAGAGAGCCCTCACCCATGGGGGTCACAGAGCAAGCCCCACCCTTGCACCCACGTGCCTCGCCCCGTGCCAGGCTCAAAGAGGTGCTTGACGTGTGAATAGAGGTGACTTCATGTTTACAGGTGAAGAAAACGGCATTGCCCTAGGTTTCCTGCCATCTCTGGAGGCAGCCAAGCCTGACATTTTGTTCACTGTTCAGTTAAGAGTCACTTAACCTAGGATTTAAGGAGCATCGGGGGCCTTCCATCCTCTGGGATACGGGGTGTGTGTGCACATACAGCACACGTGTACAGCAGGAGAAAATGCAGTGTCAAGACGTGACAGGTCCCTTCAGCCGAAGGCTTAAAGTACCCAAGAACCAGTGAGCAAGCTTGACGGGGCGGGGGGGGGGTGGGGGGGGCTCTAAGGCAGAAGTGTTCTAACTAGTGGACCAGCGGTTCTCAAACCCTTTGGCCTCAGAACCCCTTTACACGCCTTAATGGTACTGAGGACCTCAGGTAGTTCTGTTTTGTCAGAGCTATTGGTATTTACAATATTAGAAATTCAAACAGAAAAATTCAAAACACCAACAAACACATTCCGCTGCCAACACATTCCGCTGCCAGAGGATGACATCATCACGTCATGTAGTCTCTGGAAGACTCCACCATATACTATCCACAGGACTAGAGTGAGGGAAAAGCAAATAACATCCTAATGTTATGAAAATAGCTTTGACCTGATGGACTAATTGAAAGGGTCTCAAGGAACCCCCAGGGGTCCCCAGAGGGGTGCTAATGAATAGGGGCTGCAGCAGGGAGAGCAACTGGCTTTCTGAAAACATGCAAAAGGGCCATCCACAGTTCTTAGGGAAGCAAGGCTGGCACACATGGAGAGGGCAAAGGGTGAGGCCTTTTTCTGAGCTTGCTGCCCCACCAACAGCGTGCAAGCCGCCCACGTTCCACCGTGTTGTCCCAGCCCATCTGATCACACACGACTCCACCAAGTCCAGCCCCGTGAAGGCTGAAAGGGGGTTAGGCGGTTTCCTGTTTGAAGGATGTTCCCTGCGAAGTGCACACACCATGTCTACTCAAACTCCAGTGGCTGGAAGTCATGTGGCCTCAACTGCAAGGGGGTGTGGGAGTCTCTTGCTGGGGACGTTTAGCCTGTGCACAGAGACCGGCTTGTCCTTGATGCCAGGGAGAGAGCTTCCTCCCCCTTCAGCCCATGGCTCCTTCCAGGCAGAGATGCTCACTGAAGAAATGAGAGACAACATGGCCAGGTCTCCACTGGCTGCCACACAGCAAGGCTTGGACAGAATCCAAATCCCCCTCTTGACTCCCTCTAAACTCCCAAACCTCCCCTGCCTGGAAGCTGGGCAGACTGAGACAGGCCCTGCCTCTAGTTGCTACTTCTTTCACAGGTGGGTTTCTGGGGTTTCGCTGCTGGGTAGGCATGGAGTCCGGTCTCAGGAGTGGTGTGTGCGCAGTGCATCAGTGCGCAGTGCACCAGAGCCATGTTCCTGGCACCCCCTACTTCTGTGGTCAAGAGTGGGAACTGTCCTGCAATGTTGCCCCTTTCCCTCCTCATTTTGTGTCTCTCCCAAGGCCTAGCAGGTCTTCAGAGTTCTACCTGAATTTATAGGAGCTCACTCTGGCTCCTACCAGCTAATCCCACGCCTCCTCCTGTGCTGTACCTGCCCCCTCTGACCAGGGCGTCCTAGTCTAAAATCTCCACTTTGCAAATGAGAAGGCTCAGTTCGGTTCACTGCTTTGCCCAAGGTCACATAGCTCTTAAGTAAAGGAGCTGTCATTTGAACCCTGATCTGACCTCAAGGCCCACGCTTTTAATCTTTGTCTTCAACAAATATTAAGGAGTTTTGATAGTCTAATTGTCAACCTTTAAGAGTCTAATATCTTTCTCTCAAAAATCAAAAACCTAAAAAGAAAAGAAAAATAGGATTCAACAGCTATAAATGTGTAACTCCTTTGATGGGCAAGAGCTGCGTCTAACATATCTTTAAATGCCCAGTCCATCTCTTTCCAAGACTGTCAACCTCCTTAAAGCCACAGCCACTCAAGTTCAAGCCCCTCTAGATACTGTGCTCCAGGCTTGACACACTTAAGCACAACCCTCTGAGGTCAACACTCATGTACCATCTCACAGGGACACAGCTACGCACTCAGACCCAAACCACCCAGCTTCAGGGTCTGCACTCTTCAAATACATGTTTACATTACCACATTTTCTAATTCCAGTGTTTTTATGATATTATGACTTATACCTTTATGGCTTATTTCACTTTTATAACACTTGAGTTTGGGATGCCTGCTGTGGCACATAAGGAAGTATCTTAAAGGTCTTTTTATGACATCCTGGAAGTAGGAATTTCCTGAGTCAGAGAATTTAGTAGTTAGCTAAGCAAAGTATGTCATAAAGAAGCTATAAAATGTCTTTGGAGTATGCCTACAAAACCCATCCTCTCCTAATGAGAAGTCAGAGCCAGGAAAGCCCCCTTCCGTGGTCTCAGTTACCCCTCACACTTGTGACCTCAGTCTGTCTGAGGCTGCCCTGGGAACAAGTCCCACCACCTGGGCAAGGGGTATTTATAGAACTAGGACTTCAACATATAGATACCGAGCTTCTCCAAATGCTTAGACTAGTCAGGCAGCCTGGCCTGCCCAAGGAAAGAGGTGAGTAGCAAGTCCTGGCCAGGGCCAGGTTCTCCTCGGGCAGTGACAGAGCCAGGCACCCATGGGCCTCGCTGTCGTGTGGGAGGCAGCTTTCACCACTCCAGGTTTGGGAAACGCTGAGTTTAACGAATTTACTGAAGTTCCCCAAAACCCTTATGCAATGTTTCTCAAATATATTCGACTAACTCATTTTCCTCAAAAGGCCAATTAACATCTCGTCGAACTAATAGTTTGGGAAGTTGTTGCTATAAAGAGACATTTATTTTATGAGGAGGCTTGGTTGTTGTTTTTTAGTGGTTGGAAACTGAGAATGCACTATCCCTTAGAACACAATGTTAAATGTGATCACACACCCACTGAAATACACACACACACACAAAAACAAAAACAGTGACCCATAATGTAGTTGACCAACACATCAGGAAAATGCATTCCAAGTGTCAACCGTAACAGGATGTCACAGGCCCCTTGGGACACACTGCTATTCCTGGTCTCACTGAATCTGAGATTGAGACACACTGTGAGGGTTACCTATGGTGGCCATAGCCTAGTGGGCCCGGTGTCCCTGTATAGTAATTAAGAGAATAGTTGAGTAGGTTCTAGAAAGGGAACTATCATGGTTATCCTCTCATTTTAAATTTTCATGATGAATCGATCTTTTTATGTTCAAGAAGCTGAGGAATGGATTGGCATTCACAGAAGCCAAGTGCTGGTTTTTCCATCTGAGAAAATGGTAGGAAGGTCTTTCCCAAAGTCATGAGGCAGTAATGTATACGCTACATAGCTCAGAAAGAAATGAGTCAGAGCAAGTGTCTACTGAGAGCTTTGGCAGAATGCACAAATATACACACAGGATACCTTAAGAAAAATCCATAGCTTTATTTTTCCTCAATATATAGTTAGAAACTAGGTCTGAGAAGAGGTTTCATGGAGTAGACTAGAGAATTACACATAGAGTCATAGAGTCATAGAGTTCCAAATCAGCAGGACGCCATGCCCAGACGGGTAATCTTCCCGAGGACCAGGCTGCCTAGGACCGGCCCAGCAGAGGCAGAGCGAGCTCTTTGATGGCTTTACAGTTCAGCTGAGGAATCGTGCTGATCTTCAGGAGTTTGCTGCTTGCATACTTATTCTTGACGGCCTGCAGAAGTCATCTGTGGTTAAGGATATATCGGCACTCCCCTCCCTCTCCCCCTATACCTTGTTCCTAGTCTAATTTACAAGTACTGAGGGGCCAAACCCACAATCTCCAGGTGGTAGGGTGATGCCCACTCACTGAAGCCAGCAAGCTCTCTGAGGTCACTGTGCTGTGCCTGACAATTTCCTTCCATGCCTAGTAACGGAGAAAGCTCAGCTGGTAGTACAGGTGATGGGGAACCAAATGACTTCCAGGTCTAAGAAGGACACCTTCTCTCATAAGTTCCCAGAGGGGTGGGAGGTGGGAGGTGGAAGCTGAGTTTATCGTACCAGGACATAACAGGCTGGCCAGGCCTGGCAGCAGTAACTGGCAATAAACATGAGTGACAACTTGTGCTTAGCAGGGCCCAGACAACGCCCTCGGGACTGAAACATTCCACTTCCACGATGTGCTAAATCATGCCGAAACTACACGTAAGGAAGCAAATCTGGATGTGAGGACATCAGTACAAATGCCTTGCTCTTTGTCACCAGACCTTGGTAAGCTCTGAGATTCGGTGTCACACAAGCACAGGACAGCGTCCAATCTCCTTGGGCTCCTTCTCTCAGGTGAGCCACACAGGACACTTCCTGAATGGGCTTCTTGCCCCTCCTTCACCATGCGTGCTATGCAGGTGCCTTTTAGTCACTGTCCCAAAAGATCCTGGACAAAGGCCCTCAGTAGTATCACCCAAATACCCAAGCCTTCCACAGGGCCATGAGGAGAGCCCTTGCTGTTCCAGACCATATGCCAGCCAGCCCTCCCTGCTTGCTGAGTGCCCTACCTGGGGCACAGGGACCAGCGTGGATACATCTGTTGAACAGTTAGCTGCCTGGCTGAGTAATCTGCGCCTGGACACCGTTAGACTGTCTACCTTGCTTTAAAGAATCTCTGCTTTGCCCTGGCTGGTTTGACTCAGTGTTTAGAGAGTCAGCCCATGGAATGAAAAGCCCAGGTTTGATTCCAGCCAAGGGCAGTACCTCGGTTGCAGGCTCAATCCCCAGCCCTGGTCACAGTGCATATAGGAGGCAACCAATGGATATGTCTCTCTCGCATCAATGTTTCTCTCTCTCTCTCTCTGAAAAGGAATGGAAAAAATGTTCTCAGGTGAGGATTCCAAAAAAAAAAAAAGTGATAAAGAAACTCTGCTCTTTGCCTGGCATGGCTCAGTGATTGAGCACTGACCCATGAACCAGGAGGTCACAGTTCGATCCCCAGTCAGGGCATATGCTTGGGTTGCCAGCTCAGTCCCCAGTAGGGGGCGTGCAGGAGGCAGTCAATCGATGATTCTCTCTCATCATTGATGTTTCTCTCTCTCTCTCCCTTCCTCTCTCTAAAATCAACAAAAACATATTAAAAAATAAAGAAACTGCTTTCAGAGTTTATCAGTTTACTCCATCCGCTGTGCACTAGAAAAATGCAGAGCTTGTGCCGAAACAAGCTCTCACATATGCCAATTTACATGAAAACACAAACACACATATATACACATACTCTCATATGCAAAGCCCATAGTCTAATGCTTTCACCACTTAGGAAAGGTACTCACGATGAACTTCGTTAGATTTTCATTTACTTTCACTACGTTTTTGGCCATGTGCTGCATGACTTCCAGCACCTCGTTCTCTGTGTATCCTGTGTAATACTGCTGCTTCAAGTTCTGGAACACAATGCCAGAGAGGGCAAGATAAAGCCTCCACTTCTTTAGAAGAGCCCAAGTTACACATGCTGACTTACTTATGTAAAAGCTACAAAAGAATAATCATACCTCATACCTCCTGGAAATTCAGTCACAGCCCTAATCACTGCCATGATACCAGCAAAGCAGCCAGTAAATGCAGGATGACTCTGCCTCTGAACAGGACTACAGCAAGGTGTGGTGTGGCTCTCAGCTAAATCAAGTCAAAGTTCCCATATTATTATTTTTAAAGAAGGTTACACAGGCTAAGTAGGGTACTTCATGTAGTAAAGCTTTCATGCTTACCTCCCTCACCACACTGAAAGGGGAGGGAACATGGGACAGCATGAAAACAAAACCCAGCAAGGAATGCCCTGTCACAGTTACGGCAGAGACCTGGGGCTAGGACGTGTCACACGTTCCCCAGGCAAAGCCCAGCATGGCAGTGGCTGATGAGGAGCCTGAGAGCCTAGAGAGCCATATGATCAGTCAGAGGTTCAGAATTATGACAAAAACTAGGCCACAGGCAGCAATCCAATCTACCGAATCCAGAGGAGCTAAGACCACCGGAGTCTCTTGTAAGCCTGGAGAAGAGAGAGCACTCCGGGAAGCCTCTACGCCCAGCCTCGTGACCCAGCCCCAGAGAACAAAACTCAAGTCAAAGGACAGTTGTTGACTGATTCTAAGACTTTTCACGTATGAAGATATGTAACCTGACTTTATTTCAGTTCTGTGATAAATTCTAAAAGCTGAAATACACCTTTCACATGTATAATATAATTGGGAAAATAAATCACAATTTAATCTTAATCCTAAAATAGGTTTAAAGAAAGAACTAAGCAGGAGCGAATCTTGAAATAACACACAACTACTGGTACTATGAAATCAATTCCCAGAAGAGAGGGAGCCCTGTAGTTAATAGGCTTAGAGCCCAAGGAAGCGTGTCTGAGAGTAATGCAATTTGGCTAAAGTGAGCCATTGGTACCAGACCCATGTACTATTCATGTACCAGTGGCCTTTTTGCCTCAAGTTTTTTTTCTCAAAAAATTTCAAATCTACAGAAAAACTAAAAGAATAATATTATGAACATCTTATATCCTTTGTGTAGATTCATCAATTATTAACATTTTGCCACTTTATCATGGTGTCTGCAACTCACTTTTAAATAGTACAGCAAAAGTTATATTACATATATATATATTTTTTTAATATAAGTTATATGTGGATATTCCACTGTGCAGGAAGTCGGCACCACTAACTCCCAAGTTGTTTAAGGGCCAACTCTGTATGTGTGTGTGTGTGTGTGCGCGCACGCACGTGTGTGTACATATATGCATATATGTACATATAACCATATATACACAATTGTATATATGTGTGTGTATATAGGTGTGTGAATATGTTGATTGCTACCGGGTGGTCATTGTTTCCTGGACCTTTCATTATGCATTTACTGACATTTCCAAAATAGATCTAATATTATAGGGTTTTCCCTTTTGTTTTTAATTGTTAACATTTTCTCTTTCTTTGTATAGTGAAAATTTAAGTCTTTAATAACATAAATATGTTTATTTGTTATATACTACAAAATACATAAGTAGTTTCCAAATTATAGTAACAGGTTATTAACAACTAAGTAAACCTCCTAAGTAAACTTTAAGTGTGTTACCTTTTTGGTCCTTTGTTTTGTCTAACTTCACATCCCACTAAGGATGCAGTCAGAACAGTGTTAAAAGTTACTTGAATTAATTCTTCCCTATGTTCTACTACCAATTTGATACATAGTGACATTGTTTCTGCTTAATTCCATTTTAGGGTTTGCATAAAACATTGGTATTGTTCAAAAGTCAAAAAGTTACATTATATTGTTTATAAGTTAATAAAAATTACAGCCAGAAGTCCTGCTCCCATCCTCTACCTTCTCTCCTGTTCCCACCTAAGCCCACAGGTATCCATTTACATTCGTTTCTGGTCTACTGCCTCTATTTTTTGAAAATTTAGCAAAAACAGAAATACATAAACATACACTCTCTCTTATTTCCCTCCTTTCTTACATAAAATATAAACTGTACTTATATTGGTGCATTATATTTATATCGGTGCACATGGTGATAATGCACCATGTCGTAGTCAATGAGAGTCAGTTCCATATTTGTATAGAGGAAACAGCTCCGCCATGGTGCCTTGGTAGCTTTCATGTATCCACACAGGCCACTCAAGCAAAGGTCTGAAACACAGCTTATGTCTTGGCAAAATGCTCTGTGATCCTCCTGGAACACGAGGGGATGGCCAGCTTGGGAGGAGCTGCCTCTAAGCCAGCTCCCACTCACCTCCCTATCTCCCCTGGGAGGCTATTATGAAACCATTTCTCATCACCTCCTGGGTTCTGAGGAGGCTCTTGCTCTGCTGCTCTCGGGTTCAGCTACAGACTCTACAACTGCTTGGAGGCAGTCTATAGGCTCATGCACAAAAGGGTATCCCATGCCCTGCACCGCAGTCATCCAATCCCTTGTTTCAGTGTTGTCCTCTTTGGCGAGTGAGACAAGGACCCAAGAAACTAGCATCTTTGGCTCCTTGTATGAATCTAAAAGTGGCTCCTTTTATCTGTACTGGCGAATCAGACCTTGGCCTTGCTTTGTCTTGTGTGCTTCATAACTTGCTTGTTTCACCTAACAAAATATTCCAGAAATCTTAGCCTATCAGTTCTTGGTGGCCTTCCTTATTCTTTACGACTCTATAATACATTTGTGTACCACGGTGTCATCCCCTCCTCTCCATCTGGATCGTTCCAAGCAGCTTTCTTTTATGTCTTTGGACTTTTAACAATTGCTTAAGAATAGTGTTGTGAAAATGTGAGTCCTTTCCTATCAAGAGAGCCTAAAATATGACCTAACTAATTTCCTCTTAAACACAACACTCACCCATTTTCCTTGGCCTAGAACCTTCTGGGACAGGCAGGAAGCAGCCGCTGCCACCTTGGAAGGGTGATAATGCACCATGTCGTAGTCAATGAGAGTCAGTTCCATCAAATACTTGGCTAGAGTGTGCTGTTCAACATCAACCTGTGAAAGAACAGCCAGGAAACGGCACAGTGATTATTATCTTGCAAAATTCTGGGTGAAGGTGCTAAGAACTCACATCTACTTAACCCACTTTTCCTTCCCAGGAACCACTCTATTCCACAGAATGTTACAAACTCAGAATGTGAGGGCTTTTCTCTTAAAAGCTGATAAGTATTAGGACTTATCTAAAAGATGTTTCCTATACATTCATAAGCTTCACTTTAACTGGATCAGTGTTTCTGGGGTGAGACAACAAGCAGCAAAATAAAGTCTCCTACAGAACTGGAGGCACTTACCTCCCCAGCTTTTGATGCCCGCCTTAAAAAATGTAGTGGCAAAGGCCGACCCAACTCAAATTTCAGTTCTTTCAAAATCAGAGCTTCCATTTCTCGGATTTGGGAACTGGTATAGGCATTGTCTGTGATGTAAACGAAGTCTTCTATATTTGGAGAAAACATCTCCTCATACTTTGATGCCAAGAGCAAAGCTGTAATCCCAACCAGTTGAAGCTTCTTACGAGAGACTGGCTGAACCTAATCGAAGAGGATGTGTCAAAGTCATATCTAACAAAGTCATATCAGGAATCTGGGTGCAAGAGAGTGAGAGAGAACCGAGTCCTGGGAATATACACCTCAACTCTGCTCACACAGGAAACCTACATGTGAACAGCAGGCACCACCACTGCTCACAGCAGCTGTCTGTTACTGAGTACTGTGTGCCAGGCACAACGCTAAGAGTCTACCAATCATCTCATCGAATCGTCACAAAAACCCTAGGAAATACATTATTTCCCCCCACTTACAAACAGATTCAGACATCAGTTCAAGATGATTCAATTGCTGAATAGAGAATTGTGTCCGACAACCAAGCTCCCAGTCCCTGCTCCATGCCCACTGTCCTGGCTTGAGTGTCTAGGGAAGCCCCAATATGGCACCCAGTCTAGGGTATAAGTGTCCCCCTTCATTTTCTTTAAAAAAAAAAATCTGCGACTTTTTCTTGCTTCAACTCTAATTACTGAAAATCTACCAAAAATATGACTGTATAATATAAACTACTTATATAATGATAACAACTGAATCAATGGTTTCTTGGCATTGTATAGTATTTCAGGGTCATTAATTATAAACAGTTATTGTTGTATTGTTTATACTTGACCTAAACCTGTATCATAAATGTTGACTTTAAATAAATACATCCTATCTGCAAGGCTACTGTTTGCAAGATAATATAGTAACGGTTTATGTCTGGAATTTCTTCTAAGTGACCACTTACCACTTTGCTTTTATAATTAAACATTTTGATGAGCACTCTGCTTCTCAGCTTAATTCCTTACATTCCTCTTTGAGACTACACATTCTAGTAAACTTCCCACACACACCCCAACCTTCCTTAAAAATTCTGCCTCCTCCCACTTCTACCATGATTCAGTGCCACACCTGGCTGGAATCGGTAAAGTTCTCTAGCCAAACTCCTAACTTTTCAGAGGAAATTTAACACCAAAGAATAACATACTATGGAAACTGTGCAAGTAGGCCGGGAAAAGCAGCACCATGGGCCCCACAGGCTTCAGACTGACCATCAGACCACTCGCTGGGCACACTGCCTTTATGAATGACTGTGACAATGCCGTATTTCCCCGAGCACTTTTCAGCAGGCCGACCTAACAAAAATGCCCCCCATTGGTCACCACCACCAGAGGTCTGACACACTTGGAAAGCTTCCCATTCTAGCCCCCGAAGTTTTTTGGCTTCTCGTAAACTGGCTTTTGGTCTTTTCTTCAGAGCTACCACACCTTGGCATCACCCAAATGCAATGTTCTGTAAGCCGCTGGTAGGAATTCTCTGCAGCCACACTTACCTGTAAAAATCGATCCATAATGGCGACACACATGTATAAAGTCTCCTGCAGCAGCCTGAACTTGGAATGGACCTGCACCAGCCAATCCACCAGGATGGCACGCATGCGTCCATTTATATCTCTTCCATCTAAGAAATGTGGATTTATGGTTTGCAGAACCTGTCAGGAGAATTAAAAGTTTAAAAAGCTTTGTTTCCTTCCCAGCTATGTGGGACATCACATTGCTTACATAACCGAAACACATAGGACCACTTACTTCGAGCTGCCTCAGATACTGATAGATATCCTTAACATAGTCGCTGCAGAGCTGAGGGTTCTCCCAGTCTTCATTATCAATATCCTCGATTTTGCAGAGCAAGGCGTCAGAGAAAGCTTGACAGAGGTTCTCTTCCTTCACGGAGGTATCCTCAGGTGCCAGAGAAGGCGCCTACATCAATAAATTAAAGCAAACGTATAACCACTTAAGGAGTAGCCTTCATCACAAATACATGCAGAGCCAAATGTTTTAAAAATACATATAGGCCTGGCCAGGTAGCTCAGCTGGTTAGAGCATCATCCCGATACACCAGGGTTTTGGGTTCGATGACTGGTCTGAGCACATACAAGAATCAACCAATAAATGCATAAGTGGAACAGCAAATCGATGTTTCTCTCAAATCAATCAATCAATAAAAGTATCATATGCATTTTTTAAATATGTTAAAGCCAAAACAAATAAATTTCAGAGTAAGAGGTGAATAATTCATGATATAAATAGACAAGGTTTTTAGAGATACACTCCTCTATTTAAAACTCTAATTTCACTCAAAGTGAAACCCTAAGTCCTCACAATGGCCTACAGGCTCTCCATGACCTGGTCCTCCCCTCTCCTTTGCTGACCCATCTCCTGTTTCTCTCCCTTGGTTTGCTTCGCTCCAGCCTACTGGCCTCCCTCCCAGCAAGCAGGCTCCCTCTTCCCGGAATGCTCTTGTCCCTATAACCACATGGATAATTCCCTCACCTTCTTCAAGTTTTGTTTAAATGCTACCTTCTCAGCAAGAGGTCTATCCTGTCTCCTACTTAAATGGTCACCTGCTTCCTATTTCCCCCACAAGTGTTTCATTTCTCTGTTTTTCCCCATATAACCTATAACCTTCTGATACATTATAGAGTTTATTTACATATGGTATGTGTTATTTTCTGTCTACCTCTGCTGGAATGTAAACTCCATAAACTTACATTTATTTAAATGGTTTTTGTCCACTAAGGTATCTCAAATATCTATATAACCCCTAACACACAGTAGGAGCTCGCTGAATATTTATTGATAGAAACTTGGACACCTGGGTTCAGAGATTCCTGAGCTGACAGTTCTCTTTAGCAGCAGCCTCTTCTGCAAGTGTAATGTTTTCTTCTTACCAACGAATTTCTTTTTTTTTTAAATATATCTCTATTGATTTCAGAGAGAGGAAGGGAGAGGGAGAAAGAGATAGAAACATCTATGATGAGAATCATTGATCCGCTGCCTCCTACACACTCCCCACTGAGAATCAAGCCCACAACCCGGGCATGCACCCTGACCAGGAATCAAACCACGATCTCCTGGATCCTAGGTCGAGGCTCAACCGCTGAGCATGCCTGGCCGGGCACCAACAAATTTATTCTAAATTGAGAAAATGTTTGGCAACTAAAAAGCAGAAAAGCATGTTCTAGTCTATGAATAAAATAGGAGGAAGAAGCAAAGACAGAGCAAGTATACATCCAGTAATTACTTTCTTATGTTAACGGATTAATTATTTATTTATTTTAAATCACACACATTAAAAATATATTAAGTTAAAACAACTGTTTAGTAATGAAGTATAAATAAACCGTTACTTTTTAAAAGAATGAGAGGTACTTCTCAAAGTAAAACCTAACAGAATTGCTAGGCTGTAGAGGATATATATTAAAATAATAAATACAGAAAGAAAGAAGAGGCTATATAATAAACAATTTTGATTTATATGAAAGCTCAATGATTATAGTTTCCAATTTAGAGAAGCATAAACCAATAATAACAAAATATACACAGCAATTCAAAATAGGCCCTTCTCTCTTAAATCAAAGTTATTAAACCAAGGGAGGGCCAGGAGAACAAGACGTATGCTGGGAGGCATGCCATTTTTTCAAGAACTTAAGAACCTCAAGGGGCTAGGATAAGTAAGAAACACTACTTGGGGTACAGGGGAGAAACCTGAGGAAGTTTACCAGAGAGGGGAAGATCTTCAGGAAAATGAGTAGGCAAAAGGCACACCAGTACAAAGTCCCAGGGAAGCAAAGGGGTAAAGGCAAGTCTAGGAACTACACATGGATTTAGGATAGTGGGAGACAGCCCGTGAGGTATACAAAGCTGTGTTGGAAAGATGAGCAAGAACCTAGCTAAGGAGTTTAGATTTATCCTAAAGCAAATGAAACCACTGAAGGAACTAAGCAAGAGTTACTGGAATCAGATGTGTGTTTCAATAAGCACAGGTAGCTTCAGTTTAAGGTTACCTTTTTTAAGGATAAGCATTTTCACTCTCCCCTGGAAGGGCAGTCAGTTCCAGAAAGCTGGTTTAAGGAGGCAGCTTGAAATGTTTACCTGTGTCCATTCAGAAGTACACCTGAGTTTAACTATATCCAAAAACCACCAGGATAATACAAGAATAATTACTCTGATTCTTAATTTAGAATTTCAAACATTCCTTTGGGACTCCAACATAATTATTCTAAAATCCTCCCTATGGCCCGGCCAGCGTGGCTCAGTGGTTGAGTGTCGACCTAGGATCCAGGAGATGGCTGTTCGATTCCTGGTCAGGGCACATGCCCGGGTTGCAGGCTCGATCCCCAGTTGCGGGCATGCAGGAGGCAGCCAGTCAATGACTCTCTCAACACTGATGTTTCTATCTCTTCCTCCCTCTCCCTTCCTCTCTCTGAAATCAATAAAAAAACATATTTTTAAAAAAAATAAAAAATAGCCTGGCTGGGCGTGGCTCGGCGGTTGAGCATTGACCTCAGATCCAGGAGATCACAGTTCAATTCCCAGTCAGGGCACGTGCCCCGGTTGTGGGCTCGATCCCCAGTCAGGGGTGGGCAGGAGGCAGCTGATCAACGACATTCTCATCATTGATGTTTCTATCTCTCTCTCTCTTCCTCTCTCTGAAGTCGGTGAAGACATATTTAAAAAAATTTAAAAATGTAAAAAGTTCATTTAAAATATAAATAAATGAATAAAAATAAAATAAAATCCTTCCTAAGATCCCACTCATCCATGCAGGTAGTCACTTAAGCCCTATGAACCAACTGAGTGGCCCTCTGTCCAGTGCCTGCTGCACGCAAAATTAAAAACTGCATCAGCTAGTTAAGCGGCACAAACTTCTGAATATCAAAATCAGTCTGAAGAATAAAAACCTTCAGGTTAGATGAACACATGAGTTCTGTGGGCTGGCAGAGAAAACTGAAAAGTCCCATCAGGAACAACGAAGATGTGAGATTTTGCTGAACTTGAACTCCTGTTTGATCAGGAGCTGGGTGGAGTGTGAGTAAAGGCTACTGAAGTTCTCCAAGTACCGATATTGAATGAGTTGGGTCTGCTGAGAGAACAATTAACATTGATAGGCCAAATATACAGGTATTTACACAAGTCTTGGTAAACCAGAGTTCCTTTGTTTACTAAATTTATGATGCCAAACATCATAAATCAATGTCAAGTAAGTGCAACAAGGAAGGACTCCAACTAAAACTGTTGATTCTGATCAGTTCCTGATTTGCAGTAGTGACTGTGTACTCGTGAATACACAGGCACACACAACTACAGAAAGGCTGAATTGGTTACAGTGATTAGCTTTAGGAAATGCAAATGCAATGGAATGAAATGGAAGTTTGGGGATAGGGAGAATAGTAAAAGTGAAGTGACCTTTTTGGTTCTATGTACTCTATGTGCTTCTGTATTATTTTGCTTTTTCATAACTATGTTTCTTAGGAATTAAAAATGAAAGGCTTTTTTGGGTGTTTTTGTGTTTTTTTTTTAAGATGTGTCCTTTGCCTTTTTTTTTTTTTAATATGTTTTTATTGATTTCAGAGAGAGGAAAGGAGAGGGAGAGAGAGTCATTGATCGGCTCCCTCCTGCACACCCCATACTGGAGATCAAGCCCGCAACCTGGGCATGTGCCCTGACTGAGAATCGAACCATGACCTCCTGGTTCATAGGTCAATGTTCAACCACTAAGCCACGCTGGCCAGGTGAAAGGCACTCTTTTTAATTTAATGTGAACAGTTGTGCTTATGTCCATTTTATACATACTTTTTGTATTAGGGAAAGTTGGGTCATAAAACATTCCTATATTTGAGTAATGACTATCACTAAATTTAATGTTGAAATCAAATTTGTAAATCTAAAACCTAATATGAGCTTCTAGCTGCAACTCCCCAGTACACCTCCTAAGCTTGCATCTCTCTCTTTTACAGCATATTATAGCATCTATAAGGCATGCTTTTACTCTGACAGCTGTCAGTGGTTCACTCAACTTGTTTCCCCAGAGCCCAGCAAAAAACGGGGCTAGTAAAAGGCCTTCTCCCTCCTTCAAACTACTCAGTGTTTGCCAAAGCTTCATTGCTCAGCAAAAAACCACTTTTCTCCAAAATTTGCAGAATAATAAGGTCCTACAAATACCTGTGAATGGCTGAAACCCTTTCAAGGCCCCAGCCAGGGCCCTAGGTGATTCAGTTGCTTCATCTGCTACAAGAAAGAACCCTGCCCTCCAGTTTTGCAGAGGAGATAGGAAAAATTCAATTAGAGGTCTGGGAGCATCTGCTTTCACGAATCTATGGCTCATGTTATAAGCTTCCCTGGGCTCACTGCTGTTAGACACCCTGTGTCCACTGACATTTTAAACATCTGAAGGAACTGAATGCAAGGAGCAGCAATGACTCTGCAGATGGACAGAGGACAGAGCAAAAGCCAGAGGGCTGACCAGAGACAGGGAAGCAGAGGGGCTAACCTGCAGGAGGTAGGGCTTCCCCTACATTGTGGACTTCATGGTAGTTTCTGTACTCTTTTTCAGAGAAAAATGCATTTGAATTGGAATCAATTATTGCTCATTAATCCCTGATGTCTTCTGAAGCTAGAAGCACATTTCAATCATGAAAATGATTTTTATATGAACTGAGCTACAGGTCCATAATTCTTTATCAGAAACACAGTGGTCTCAATTTTGTTAAGAAGCTAGAAAAAAAGGAGTCAGACAAGAAGATGTGGAGTAAAGGAAACTCAAAGAATGGAATTCTGAAGGAAATTTCTCCCTTTGTTTTGTTCACAATATATATATGCATATATATATATATATATATGTATATATATATGTATATATATATATTGCCTTTTTTCTTCTCTAATTCAAATGTTAATATGTACCTATGGTGAAAATCTGAAAATTTTAAGGAAGAAAATAAAATCAATCTTAAGCTTAACCTGATACTCAAAAACAACTACCATCAGCCCAGCCAGTGTGGCCCAATGGTTGAGTTCAACCCATGAACCAAGAGGTCATTGGTTCGATTCCCATTCAGGGCACATGCCCAGGTTGCGGGCTCAATCCCCAGGAGGGAGTGTGCAGGAGGCAGCCAATCGATGACGTTTCTCTCTCATCAATGCTTCTATTTATCCCTCTTCCTCTCTCTCTAAAAATCAATAAAAACGTATTTTTTAAAAAAATAACTACCATCAATATTTTGCATATAGACGCACTTTTAAAAGCAAATTTGGGGTTTCACTGCATCATATCATGTAATAATCTGATTTTTTTCAAATGTAACATGCATTTTGACATCTTTAAGTATTCTATTAAAACATGGTATTTATAGCATTTCATTCAATGGATTTAACTGATCTCCTAATATAGAATATTTCTCTATTATATAAGAGATATTCATTCATTACATTACTATTTAAAAGTCCTCAACTGTCTCTCTGATCATTTTCTTAGGATGAATTTTTAAAAACAGATTTACCAGGTATGGAAAATAACCATCTAAAATATACTGACAGATGGCCCTCCTGCAATATGGGAGGAACCACATAAACAGTCACTCGTTTAAATGCTCAAGGTCTCAGCCTAGCCAGTTTTGCTCAGTGTTTAGAGCGTCCGCCCACAGGCTGAAGGGTCCCAGGTTCGATTCCAGCCAAGGCCACGCCATACCTCTGTTGCAGGCTTGATCCTGGGCCCTGGTCAGGGAGCGTGAGGGAGGCAAACCAATTGATGTGTCTCTCTCACATCAATGTTTCTCTCTCTGAAAAGCAATGGAAAAAATATCCTCGGGTGAGGAAAAAAAATAAAAATAAAATAAATAAATGCTCAAGGTCTGAAAAGCTGCTTTGTGTTTGGCCTTTAGAAGGTCACTTGGAAACCTCCCAGGAAAGGCCCATTAAAGGAAGGCCAATCTTGAGTATTTGTTCTGAGCTTTAGTTTTTGATTCGAAGGTTTTTTCTCCTGTATTATGTATGAACAGCAACATCCTTGCCACCATCTCTTCCAAGGAGAAGCCTCCCAAGTCTGTCCCTCCTTCAGATGCTGCTGGTCCATTTCCAACTATATTTCCCAGTGGATGCCTCTCTGTTAGCTCAACACATGTAAAGTCAAATGAGACACCTTCCCCAAAGCTACCTCCCTCTCCTGACTTCCCTATTTTTTATTAATTTATTCCTAAATGGTTTCTTAAATACTCAGTGCTTAAGGGTCTCACTCCTCCACTCCAAGCAACATATCCAAAGGATTTCTCCCACATACAGGATGATGTCTGTGAAAGGAATTCTGGTACATCCTGACACATCTGCTGTTGTCTCTTAGCATCTGGATAGGCTAGTTCAAGACCCTCATCAGCTCCAGCTTAGACAATTGAATACCTCCTAATGTACGGCCCTTCCATGGCTGCCCTACAGTGCTTCCATCACTTCCCTTCTCTTCAAAACTTTTCAGATACACCTCATTTCTGTAATATAGCAGCGATTTTCAACTGGTGAATTGCATGAATTTTTAAAACATGCAATACCTGACTAGTCAGGGTTTCCCTTAGACTTTCAAATAAAAAGATGACAACAGCCAACACAACAATAGCCATCCGGTGTGAATGAATCAAAATTATACCTTTTTTTTTTGTCAGATCGGCAAAAAATACAATTTTTGGTGCCGCAGACTTTTAGTAATTAGTTTATGCATGCCAAAAAATGAAAAAGGTTAAAAATCTGTGCCTTATAGGATAATATCAACATTCCAAGGCCTTCAAATCCAACTACAACCTTTCCCAATTTTATCTTCTGCTTTCTCATGCAAACCTGACCCAAGTTAGACTTGGAGACTCCTTACCCAAAGGACAGGGTTATAGGCCTATTTTCACCTTGGTACTTTGATTCTTACTACTACTGCTTTGTTCCCCCCCAAAGGTGCTTTTTCCTGCCAGCTTCTCCCACTCCTTACAAATGCCACTTATTCCCTGACTGCTCCACTTCTCAGCATTCTCTTCCTCTTTTAGGTGCACTTTCCAAAGGGCAACACTTCTGTCTACCAAGTCATTGGACATTCAGTCAAATACATTACCCAGGGCATCTAGCATCTTTCACTAGGATTACTAATTTAATTCTCAGGTACTTATGCCCCTTCTAGATATGCTCTCTGAAGACAAGATGCCTCTTTATCAGCCTTAACATAACTGGATATGCATAGTAAGGGTTCAATGTATATATTTCTCAAATATAACCAATGTTTTATTTTGAAAAATTTCATAATATGTGTGTGTCTTTGCGCTAGAAAGAGCAAAGTACTTACTGTATTCTCAGCACCTACAACAGTGTCTTCTCATAGTAATTACATGAATGTATGTAGCCCAGGAATGAGAGCACGCATGAACTTGAATGTGGTGGAAGGGGCACGGGCCGAGCTAACCAGTCACAGAGACTACAATTATCAACACAGGATGTTGGCATTACCTTGTTCTTACATGTGGGTTTCAGAATTGGAAGCTTCCACAGCCTTCATGGGCAAGTTCATTCTTACGGTAGATTATTTTAATAAAACCCACCAAATTTCACTCCAAGATCACTAAATTTATTTGGGTATTAAGGTGATTAACTTTGTTATTCAAAGTCACAAATATTAAAGTATCATCACTAAAAGGTGTATATATTAATTTCCTACAGTGTTGTTTCAAAGTAGAGCTTTTGCTACGAATGTTCTTCAAAAGCTGAAGTGTGGCCCAGCCAGCGTGGCTCATTGGTTGAGCATTGACCTATGAGCCAAGAAATTGCGGTTCAATTCCCGGTCAGGGCACATGTCCGGGTTGTGGGCTCGATCCCCAGTGGGGGGCATGCTGGACGCAGCCGATCAAAGACTCTCTCATCATTAATGTTTCTGTCTCTTTCTCCCTCTCCCTTCTTCCCTCTGAAATCAATAAAGACATATTTAAAAAAGAAACTGAAGTGTGGAAAAAGGCACCTTGCAGTCTAGCCCAAAACAGGCTACTTCATTAAGTTTGTAAATTCAGAACTTCCTACCTTTGGAGCCATCATTTTCATCTGTACCGGTTTCACAGAAGCAATAGGTTTCAGCTGTTTGTTGACATTTGTTGTTTTGGTCAGTTGAACAGGTACTTTGGTGTTCGGCGCTTTCTACAAGGAAAAAGAAACGTGAATAGGGCAAGACAGCCAATGCTGCCCGCCGTGGGCACACATACAGTTCTTATGGTGTTACCTTAGCTACTTGTGTGGCTCTGGTTGTAACTCTATTTCCAATTTCTTCTAAAACAGCTCGCCGGAGTGTCACATGACTCTTCACCTTAGAATTAACTTCTGTGTCAATATTCTCCAAATCAGTGGACACCTAAAAAAAAATTAATAGAGTTGAGACAACTGAAAATACTTGGCTAATGTTAGATACCCAAATTCAGAATTACTTTAGGAAAGGTTAATATACTGAGATCTATTGGCAAGAGGAAAAAGGTACATTTCAAGAAGTCTAAAAATACTATTTGTGTTTGATAACATCACTCTAAATTATCTATAAAAACAATAATCCCATTAAGAGCTGAACAGATAAGTGATTATTTCTCATATAGCACCTATGTCACTTGTTAGAGAGTCCTATATATTAAAGGTATCTCCAGTATTTAAAATCCTTCCTTTATAGAGATAAGTAATAAGTGAAATTAAGACACAGTACTTTATTTATTGATTGATTTTTTGAGAGAGAGAAGGGAGAGGGAGAGAAATATAGAAGCATCAATAAGAGAGAAACATCGATCAGCTGCCTCCTGCATTCTTGAGGCTCGTCCTGTATCCTACTGGGGATCAAGCCCTCAACCTGGGCACGCCTGGGAGTCAAACCCACGCCCTCTTGGTGTATGGGTCAACGCTCAACCACTGAGCCACACCAGCCAGGCAAGACACAATATTAAAAAGTGATAATAGGCCCTGACAGGGCAGCTCAGCTGTTTGGAGCACTGCCCTGTACACCAAAAGGCTGTGGGTTCAATTCCCAATTGGGGCACATACGGGAGGCTCGATGGTTTTTTTCTCTCTCCCTTCCTGTCTAAAATCAATAAAAACATATCCTTGAGAGAGAATTGAAAGAAAAAAAAAGTTATAGGTCTGGCTGTTTAAAAGCCAGATGTTTAGCCTGGCCGGGATGGCTCAGCAGTTGAGCATCAACCTATGATCCAGGAAATAGCGGTTCGATTCCTGGTCAGGGCACATGCCCCGGTTGCGGCTCGATCCCCAAAAGGAGGCATGCAGGAGGCAGCCGATCAATGACTCTCTCATCACTGATGTTTCTATTTCTCTCTGTCCCTTCCTCTCTCTGAAATCAATAAACATATATTAAAAAAAAAAAGAAGAAATAAGAAGTACTAATGTAGACATTATCTTATAGAGATACAACCTTTTAAAATGAGGTTGCCATAGCATGGATTCTCTCTTATGTTAAGGATACCTAGAAATAGTTTCTGTGGGTGGAATACTAGTTTTACTCTCAAATTCAGAGAGAGTTGGAATTGTATGAAATAAAAATTGTTAGTTGACCTTAACCTGTTTTACACAAAATGTGCTTAGAAATAAAACCCGCTAGGAAAAGCAATTTATACCAAAAAGAGTTAATTTAATTATAGAAGTGAAAAGCATCTCACAAGAAAAAAAACAGCATGTCCTAATCCTAAAGAATCTCCCAATGGGTTTTGAATGGACCTCCCAGGACAGGCAGAGCGGGGCAAGGGAAAACTGAAGCCTAGCTAGATAAAAAGAATCTGACCGTGACAGGACTTTATGGGATAGATTAGACAAAAAAGTACTTGTCAGTTCAACTTAGATCCACAAAAGCGTAGGAAGTAAAAAATGAATGTACTCAACTTATTAGGATTCCTGAACGTCATACTGTTCAATTTTTCCAGCAGTAACCGTCAACTTTCAAGTGTTTGAAAGTTTAATGCTTATAGGTGGAAGCCTGGCGATGTGACTAAATTTGAATCGAGCTTTTTAAACCAGCCTTACAGCGGGGAGGTTGGGACCCAGGTGCGTCCGACCCTCTACTCTTCAGCAAAGCAAAAGTAGATCCAAGTATAATTCAAACCCACGGTTAAAATATCCAAAACTCCATGAAACACTTTGATTTTTGCAAAGGTTAAATAAGTGAGTTCAAGCTTGACCAAGCATTCACGGCACTTGCCTAACTACGGAATTGCTTCCCCACCAGGGATCCCTTCGCTGGTACGGAGCCTGAGAGCGGAGGAAGGAAATCCCGAGAGGCCCGTATTCTGAGGGCTCTGGAACAACAAAGCCCTCAGGATCGCCTCCAGGGTGCGGGGCCCGGGCCGGCTCGGGAGGCTCGCCTCAGGCGGCACCTCCGGGGCGCTCTCCCGGGTCCCTCCCACCCCAGCCCAGCCCGCCCCCACCCCACCCCCACCGCAGCTCAGAGAGCAGCAGGGGCGGGGACCGGAGAGAGGAACCCAGGCCGCAGCCGGAAGAAGGGGAAAGCGGGGGTCCGGTTGGGACGACGAAGCTCGGAGTAGAAGGAAGAGAAGCGACGGGCGGCTGAGGGGACTGCGCGGCCGAGGCCCCTGGCTCGCGTCGGGGTCGCCCGGCCCACTCACCGTCGGGCGTCGGAGCAGCGCCATGGGGGACAGGCAGGCCAGGACGCCAGCCCGCCGAGGAGGGACGCAGACCGGAGGAGGGAGGGCTCGGGGGTCCGCGGCGCCGTTGGGCCCGCACTCCAGCCCGCACCGCTGGGGATCTGCGGGTGTCGCCCGGTTCCAGGATTCAAATACCGCGCCGCTCGCGCCCCCATTGGGCGGCCCTACGCACGGCGCGCTCTCCCCATTGGCTGAGCGGGAGGCACTCCCGCATGCTGATTGGCTGAACTTCAGGACCCGTTTGTCATAACAACCGGTTGTGTTTCTGCCGGCTGTGTTTTAAAAAAAACCTTGGCCACCAAGATCTGCAGAAATTAAATGTCTCGCTGAGGAATGAGACGTAGGACGCCTTCTCTGGATTTTGACAAGGCCTCAGCTGCGGATGTTTCTCTACTTCTGTACTGGGCGGGCGGAAGTTGGTTCTCGGGAACACCCTGAAAATGCCATTTCTGACCTTTATTCCTCTGCCGGAAATTCCGAGTTGGAGTCTGGGTTGGTTGGTCTGGGTCGCGTCCAGGCGCCTCTGGGTGGCTCAGGGCTGCACTGTAGGAGGTGGTTGGGACCCAAACGTGTGCTAAAGGAGTGGGAATGGGGCTTTTATTCAAAAGCTAAGTTTACCAGGAGAGGCAAAAAAAAAAAAAAGGCGGGGGGATGGGAGAAAAGGGAATATCCGTAATACTTTCAACAAGAAAGATCAATTTTAAAAAAGAAAAAAGTAAATGTCATTGATGTGATTTGTGATTCATGTAAGATCTCCGCTATATTGCCAGCACCTAGCACCATTGCTTGCAATGTGTTACGGTTGATGCTCCATAAATTTTCGTCGAATAAATGATCCTATGACGTGCAGAATGCTTTAACATAAAAAAATAGTTTGCCTGTTTATTACTGGGGTACCAATGGGCCTTAAATGAAGTCAAATGATCTGGGTTAAATTCCTTCCTTTGCCATTGCATCTCTAAACCTGTTTCCTCTTCTATATTTCTAAACCTGTTTCCTCTTCTATAAAACAGGAATAATTGCAGCTACTGTGCAAATAGTAGTGTGTCCATCATCCTATAAGAAAAAGTCCTGGTGTCCTGCCGGGTGGTTCAGTAGTTGACCATGGACCTATGAGCAAGGAGGTCACAGGTTTGATTCCAGGTCAGGCCTCATGCCCAGTCTGCAGACTCCATCCCCAGTGGGGGGGGGTGCAGGAGGCAGCTAATGGATGTTTCTCTCTATCCTTCTCCTTTCCCCTCTCTCTAACATTAATAAAAACACATTTTTTAAAAAAGAATGTCTTGGGAAGGAAAAAAAGATGCTTAGTGCACTGGGGTGGTGAGTAAAATTATATTTTTGCTTTATCGTTATAATATTACAGTGTTATCAAAAGCTACAACTATAAAACTAACCTTTACCGACTTACAGGGCTTTGTAAACAGAAATGCTATGAATGGCAAAGTGCTCTAATAACTGACTTGATATTGTCAAAATCACTTACTTTAATCCATATTAGACAGATTATATTTTCATTATAAATGGACGTAATACGTATTTCTTTTGTATCACTCACTGCAACTAACCTAGAACCTTACAAATTAACTTTTTTATTCAACCTCTTGTTTGTGTGTGTGTGTGTGTGTGTGTGTATTTTTTAAAATGTCTTTTTTGATTTCAGAGAGAGGAAGGGAAAGAGAGAGATAGAAACATCAATGATGAGAGAGTCGTGGATCGGGATCGAGCCGGCAACCCAGGCATGTGCCCTGACCAGGAATCAAACCACCATCTCCTGGATCCTAGGTCAACGCTCAGTCGCTGAGCCACGCCCAGCCTCGTTTAATGCATCATTGTTCTATATTTTTTATGTCCTGTTCCCTCCTGCCTTAGATAACATCGATCACTCCTCCCGTATACTAATTTACATCAACTTTCTCATTGAAGCCTGATAATAATCCTTATAAAGCAAGTAGTATCCCAGTTTTTTATCATTTTTTTATTGAGGTGTAATTGACATATTAGTTTTAGGTGTACAACATAATAATTATATATTTGTATATATTGAAAAGTGATCATGACAATAATTCTAGTTAACATCCATTACATATTATCTCAATTTGAAAAAAACTAAGGCTCAGAGCAGTGAAACGCCTTGGCTGCAATCAGAGCACTTGAATGTCAGAGCTAGGATTTGTAATTAGGTTTGATCCCAAAGCTTGTACTCCTTCCACTACATTTACCATTTGTTCACTCTATTTACATTTGGCAGAAAGAGTGGGGAAAGTTTGAAACAGTCATCAAAGGAAATCGAATAGAAAATTAACCAAGGATAAATTTCTTGAAGGCCAATGGCCCTTTGCAATATGGTAAAATTCTACACAATCAATTCACTCTGCTTTCATTTCTTGGTCAAATACTGCTTCAAAAAGATGTGCATGTGAACTTTAGTGAATATGTGGTGCAGGCAGAAGGAGCACCCCAAGCAAAAGCACAGAACACGGGTACTGGACTGGCATGATGGGAAACAAGGTGAGTGGCTTGGTTTGGCAGGAGCTATTGGGCTTCAAGGTAGCTGTTGCATAGTGTCTTCCAACCCCATAAAAAGGAGTCGGAGACAGAGACTCTGAGGTTCCTACACAAATGTTTAGGTCCTGGAGTGACAAATGGGAACTCTCTTCCGTTCTGACACCTAAATCCCCCAGCAGGGGGTAGAGTGTTGCCGTGTCAGCTGTGAGGATTATCCTTCTGAATCACCAAAGATTGCTTGCTGTTTGTCAGACCCCCTTACTTTCAATTTCTTATTCAGACACCCACCTCTTTCTCCCAGTCTTGGGATTCTTTTTCTCCAAGACTTTCCCCCATTGAGGCTACTTCACAGCCAGACAGCCACTACTGATGGAGAATTCAAAATTTCAGGAGGCAAAAACTGCGCCGGTCAGGTCAAGGCTGGGAACCTCACAGTCCTCCTAGAAGTCCCATCCACAGGCCACCAGGACCAGCTCAAACTCCAACCCCAGGTGCTGCTGAATTTCAACAAATGCATCGGATGTGCCCCAGGTGCACACGGGTGCCGGGTTTTTGCACCATTTCATCTCTAGTGCCTATAACAAATAAGGGCTTTTTTGTGGTTGAATTTTTACTTGGATTCACTTAGGTTATATACAAGCGTATCACACAGGACAAGTCCAAAAGCTCGCCTCATGCTCATGGTTTCTATATCCTTGAAGAATACTTTCCCCTTCCGTCCTTGGTGACTTTCAGCAGCCGTTGTTCCAGATCACAGCGAGGACATCAAGGGCCCGGTTTAGTTTATATGCCATTCATTTGTGAATGACACAATTAACAAATGATGATTTTCATCAGCTGATTTTTATGAGGACCCAGCTATCTTCTTAATATAGTCCCAAGTTCTCTCTTTCAGTTATTCTTATCCCATTTCTGTTTCCCACCCCCACCCATTTCTGCCTACCAGTTTCTGATTTCTTCCCTTCTTTCAACTAGCTAGGAGATAAACTATATTTGACATATTAAAATGAAAATGTCTGTGTGCCGGGCACTGCAGGGAACACAGAGAAGCCTATAGTATGAGCCATGGCCTCAAGTGCAAAACAAGAAAGGGGATACACATAGAGACAAAGTCACTTTAAGAGGCAGAACCTATAAAATACTGAGCACAAAGGAGAGATTAGTTAAGAATGGGGGGCTTGCTAGAAAGGGGACATTTGAGCTGGGCTTCGATGGAAGGGTTAGATTTTAGCAGGCGATGGCACAGGCGTTCAGGAAGTGGGAACAATAGGAGTAAATCTGTGAAAAAACGAAGTAGCCTGAGGCTTGGATGATAGGAATGTTAAAGATAAAGCTGCAAACGTCCAGAAAATGAGGAATGGAGGAAAGTTTTGAAGAAGGATAATGACTTTGTCAAAATCTTGCTTTAGAAAGCTGCCCCCTGGGACACATGGAGGGCGGATGAGAGTGGATTGGGAAGCCCGGGTTTCCCAGGTGAGGCTCGGATGAGCGTGGAGAGCGAAAATAAAGGGGGGGAGGCACCTGAGGAGCGACGACAGCACCTTGGCAACTTACCAGATGTGGGTGGCAGAGGAACAGCTGTCAGGTAACCGGGAGGTTCTGAGGGGGTGCCCTGGCGGGTGGCTCAGTTGGCTGGAGCACCGTTTGGAGCGTCCTCCCCATGCACTGAAGGTTTGTGGTTTGATGCCCGCGCAGGCCACACACCCAGGTTGCAGGACCTTGCGGTGAGGTCAGGGCCCATCCTCTCTCTTTAAAATCAATAAATATACCCTCAGGTGAGGATTTTAAAAACAAAAAAAGAAGTTTTGAGGAGTTAGGTTAAAATGTTCTCTCAAGACCTACTACTTTCACCTTGACCAATACTAGCGGGACATTGTCTTTCCCATGAAGGTAACCAGGGCATCTCTTGCTGGCGAGGCAGGGTGCAGGGCTATGTCCTAGTCTAGGGCCTTTCTGTTTGCCCAGAAGCAGGGAGACCCAGAGAGGTGGAAAGAAGCGCCTTTCTAGAGCCTTCATGAGCCTCCACTCAAAACAATTCTTTAAAATCTGGACCTCAAGCTTGTGGATGATCTGTGGGGGGGTTTTGTTGGTACTTAAAATATAGAGATAAGGTACATGAAGGAAGAATGTAATTCACTTATGCTTACAGAGTGAGTAAAAAGGTAAGATCTGTTGAGAATATAAAACCACTGACTCAAGAGTTTTTACATTATGCCTTTCAAGTAGTCATGCATTTCTGGTTATCTGTTACAATGGATAAACATCGTGAGACTCCCTACGTTTTGCATCATATCCTAATCAGCTTTAGTGGAATACTAAGGAGCTGAAGAACGCAGAGAATGTCCCAATTGGCATATCAAGTTGATTTTTTCCATTGCAGCCCCAATTCTGGGCTATGCTGTGCCTGGGGGGCGTGCAGGTCTACTCAGACTTGAGAGCCAGTCCCACTGTCACAGAGATGATGGAGTGAGGTCGGTGTCTCATTTCTTTGCAGTTTTTAATCCTTTCCCAATCCATTCTCACTCCTTCCGTTTTCACACGTTCTTTAGGAAACCTGTGTTCTCTTAGAAAACACCACCATTCCAAAACCTAACTCATACCTAATCTGGAACTAGGTAATTCCATACTTTTTAATGCTCAGACCACATCTGGAGTAATGACCATTAATAGGTATTGTATATGAGGAACATTAATAAACTAGAAGTATCCAGAAAATGGTGATAAGAACAGCTAAGAGGCTTAAGATCCAGTTCAAACAAAAAAACAAGGGTACTAAGGATATTTCACTTGTAGAAGACCTAAATAAGTCAAATAAATGTCTGAGGAGATAGCATATAGTAAGAAACCAGATTTATTTTTGCATTGCTCTAGGATATAGAATATCCTATGTGAGGTTTAGGGAGAGCTAGCAAAGGAAAAGAATGATTGTGTTTACAACAGAAATGTGCTTCTTCAATAAGTAATGATGACATCGTCACTGGAGGGACATAACCAGAGGCATGATACTTGCATTAGTCAGGGTTCTCCAGAGATAGATGATAGATATGGAATTGGCTCACACAATTAGGGAAGCTGGTAAGTCCCACAATCTCCAGTCTGCAATCTGGAGACCAAGGAGAGCCAATGGTATAGTTCCAGTCCAAAGGTTGGCAGGTTAGACACCCAGGAAGAGCCCATGTCTCCACCCGCCCAATTCCAAAAGCAGGAGAAAAACGATGTCCCAGCTCCCAGGCAGTCACGCAGGAGGAATTCTCCCTCACTTACAAGTGGGGGCGGGGGGGGGGAGGGAGTCTTTCTGTTCTATGCAGGCCTTCAACTGATTGGATGCAGCTCACCCACGTAAGGGAGGGCAATCTGCTTTACAGAGTCTACAGATTCAAATGTTAATCTCACCTAGAAACACCCCCTAGATACTGCCAGAATAATGTTCGAGCAAATGTCTGGACACTCCATGATGCAGTCGACACAGAATTAATCATCACAATAATCATTTATCAAGACCACCACAGAAAGAATTTCTAAATTCTATCAAGATATGGCAGTTAAAGATCCAGAAGTAACTAACTTTCTCCATTCCATAAATTTTTCTCAAGTATCAGCATAGGAAGGTAAAAGTTCCTTCACTACTGATTTATCTGATGATTATACTTGAGAACAAAGACCATTTTGCACATATGGCTTCTCCATATTCTAGACTTTGGTTTGGGGGGGATGGCGAATAAGTATGTTCAGGAAGTTTGCACTAGGAATTCTAACAAAGCAATGAGGCTTGTCTTACCTTGCTGTGATAGATTAAAGATGGCTATAATTTGTTTTGCTACCACTTCTATTACTTGCTTTGACCAACAGAAGGTAATCAAATGATACTGTGCCAGTTCCAGGCCTGGCAGTTCCTTCTTTCTTGGAGCTTTGAGCCAGCATGTAAACAGGTCTACCAGCTATCCCTCACTTAGGTCACATTGAGAGAAATGCCCAGTGAGTTTTCAGCTGTCCCAGCCACCACGGCTGAAGCATCAGGCAGCTGAAGGGGGCCATCCCAGACATTCTATCCCAGTGGAGCTCCCAGCTGAATGCAGCCACGTGAGGAACACCAGTCATGCCACCCTGAGAGATGAGCTACTCCTGCCCTCCCAGCCCTGCCCAATTTGTACAACTATCAGTAAATAAATACTGTGTTTTAAGCCACTAAGATTTGGGATGGTTTGTTACAAGAAAGAGATACACTTATCTGGGGCATCCAATTGTTGCACCAAATAAGGCTTTTTGTTTGCTGGAATAGTTTTGTGTCTTCTTGGTTTCCTGGGATGTTACAATGTAGAAAAACATAGCACAGTAGCTAGAATTTATAATATTTGTAAACTCTGAATTCTCAATAATGTTATTCCTGTTATTTGCATGGGAAACTTGAGCGCCTGAGCCATTTCCAGATGTTTTGGCATTCGGTTGACCCCTGAGGGCAATTTAGTTGGTGCTAAACTATAGACCAGAGGTCACTGAGAGCCCTGGGGAGCATTGAAACCAGTTTGGTAGAATTTTGGCCACAGAAGTCCAGTTACTAACTGTGTTGTTCTTTTAAAAAAATACAGTCATGTTGTCATTGGCATGCAACATATAGGAAGGCAGTCCCATAAGAATGCAATGGGGATGAAAAATTCCTATCACCTCGTGATGTGGTAGCTATCACAACATCATAGCACAAAGGCTGCAAAAGTCAGAAAGGCTGTGGGCGAGACGGCAAACAACTTTAACCTGGGTGTGGATGAGGGTGACACTGAGGAGCTCCTTAACAGTGGTTTCTGAGGAAGTGACTAATGAGTTGTTGGAGGAACTGGAACAGGAATGCATCTTTGAAGAGCAGAAGAAAACTGCAGAAGAAAAAGAACCCCCAAGACAATTCACAGTGAAGGGCTGCGCAGCAGCTTTTGCAGACCCCAACAAGCTCCTTAACAAGTGTGGACCCCAGCACTGAAAGGTTTTCATTAATATAGACAGGAATGTTCACGGTGTGTATCTGTTTACAAGCACATCTATGATGAAAATAAAAAGCCAAACCAAGCAAACCACCATGGACGTTTCTGAAAAGAGTGACACCTCCTCAAGAGCCGCGGAAGGCAGTTATAGGAGATGACAGCTCCCTGCATGGTACTGCCTGTGAAAGGCCTCCCAGTACGAGATGTGGAGGTGGAAGGCAGTGACACGGACGACCCGGACCCTGTGTGGGCCTAGGCTAATGTATATGTTTGTGTTTTAGTTTAGTTTAAAATATATTTTTATTGATGTTGCGGTGGGGAGAGAAACATCGATTGGTTGCCTCCTGCATGCACTTGACTGGGGCTTGAACAGCAGCCTGGGCGTGTGCCCCGACTGGGAATCGAACAGGCAACCTTTTGGTGCACAGGATGACACTGAGCCGGGTCACACCAGCCATGGCTGTGTCTTAGTTTTTATTAGCAACAAAAAGAATTTAAGTAAAAAAAATAATTTCAAAAACAGAAAAGTTATAGGATGAGGAAATAAATATTTTTGTACAGCTGTATAGCTTGCACTTTAAGCTAAGTGATATGAGTCTAAAAGGTAAAAAAAAAATTAAAGTTTATAAAGTAAAAATGTTCTGGTAAGCAAAGGTTAATTTATTACTGAGAAAAAATATTGTAGCCTAAGTGAACAGTGTTTATAAAGTCTGCAGTAGTGCACAGTAACGTCCTGGGCCTTCACAGTCACTCACCACTCACCCACGGACTCGCCCAGGGCGACTTCCAGTCCTGCGAGCTCCATTCATGGCAAGTGCCCTGTACACGTGTGCCATTTTTTGTATTTTAATATTGTACTTCTACTGTACCTTTTGTGTTTGGATATGTTTAGATACACAAGTACCACTGTGTTAGAACTGCCTACAGCATCCAGTACAGTCACATGCCATATAGGTTTGTGGCCTCGGGGCAATAGGCTATACTGTAAATCCTAGATGCGTAGGAGCCATACCACCTAGGCGTTAAGTACACTCTATGATGTACACACAATGATGAAATGGCCTAACAATGCATTTCTCAGAACATATCCCCATGTTGAAGCAACCCGTGCCTGTATGTACACAAATTCTTGCTATACCTTCCTTCAAATGGTGGAACCTAATCAACTCCTCGAGTACAGGCTATAGTGACTCTCGTTTCTAATGAACAGGATATAGCAGAAGAGAGTATAAATCCTGAGACTACATGAAAAATGGCATTGTGGTTTCCTCCCTGCTCGCTCTGGGGAAGCCAGCTACCCTGTCGTGAAGACATCTGAGCAACCTTATGGAGAGGCCCACATAACAAAGTGAGGTCTCTTGGCCATTAGCCAGTAAGGAATGAAAGCCTCTTATCAACAGCCATGGGAGCGAGCCATCGTGGCTACAGATCATCCAGACCCAGTAAAGGCTTGAGATGACTGCAGGCCCTGCTATCATCTTCACTGTAACCTCATGAGAGACCCAGAGTGGGAAGCACCAAGCTAAGCTGCTCCCAAGTTCCTGACCCACCGATGGCAAGATGTTTGATGTTTAAGCCACTAAGTTTTGGGGCTAACAAAGCAATTAACTTTTTCTCAGCGATAATACAAAACTTTGGGGAGTGTTTTGCTAACAAAGAAGTTCTAGGAACCCAAGTGCACCACAACAACTGAGCAAAATAGCAGTTCCATGAAAGGCACTCATTCCTTTTTAAAGGCAGGTTGGGAAGCAGTGGATGTGAGACTTGCCACATCTCTTCCAATTCTCTTGTCAAACACTCTTCTTACAGAGGCTCTTTAGAGTCTAAAGAGCAGAACCCCTAGAATAACAGGTTTGATATTATGGAGGAATTCCCAGCTATGTGAAGGGTAGGGCAGGCCTTTGGGTCATCCTTGAGCCGAGTGTCTTGGAAATCTGTCTTGAGTTACCAGCCCCACAAGCAGGAAATGTCAGAAGCCAAATTCTTCCTTTCTAGAAGACAATGTATCAATGGCAATCTGTGTAATTTTTCACTTTTGTAAGTTTTCCCACACACACATATTCCATATTATCACCTAAAGCAAAACTGACTCAGCAGTTTGTACTCAAGATTCAGTAGAGCCTAAATGAAAATCAGCACTTAGTTACTCCATTCTTTGTAGTCATGATGCAGGACTAACGGAGCTATGCAAAGGTCACACCGGTCAAATAGGCTATTATCAAAAAGACAAAAAATAGCAGTGTTGGCAAGCATGTGGAAAAAAGGAACCCTCATGCACCACTGGTGCAGCCACTATGGAAAATATTAGTGAGGTTCCTCGAAATATTAGAAATCGGCCCTGGCTGGTGTGGCTCAGTTGTTTGAGCACTGTATTGTGCACTGAAAGGTAGCAGGTTCAGTTCCCAATCAGGGCACAAGCCCAGGTTTCAGGTTCAATCCCTGGTCGGGGTGCATAAAGGAGGCAACTAATCGATGTTTCTCTCTCACATCAATGTTTCTCTCTTCTTCTACCTTCCTCTCTTTCTAAAATCAATAAAAGCATGTTAAAAAATTAAAAATAGAACTACTGTATGACTCAGCAATTCCACTTCTGGGTATGGACCTGATGAAAACAAATACACTAATTCAAAAATACATCTGCACCCCCATGAACACTGCAGCATTATTCACAATAGCTAAGCTACGGAAGCCACCCGAGTGTCCGTCAATAGATGAATGGATAAAGATGTAATACATATATAATGAAATATTAATCAGCCATAAAAAAGAATGAGCCCTGGCTGGGTAGCTCAGTTGGTTAGAGCATCATCCTGATATGCCAAGGTTGTGGGTTCGATCCCCAGTCAGGGCACCTACAAAAAGCAACCAGTGAATACATAAATAAGTGGAACAACAAATTGATGTTTCTTTTTCTCTCTCTCTCTCCCTTCCTGTCTCTAAAATCAATGAAGAAAAAATTTTTTTTAAAAGAATGAAATTTTGTCATTTGCGACAACACGGATGGGCCGAGAGGGTATGACGCTAAGCGAAACAAGTCAGACAGAAACGGACAAATACCGTATGATTTCATTCACATGTGGCATCTAAAAGGCAAAACAAACAAAGCAGAAATAGATTCACAGATATAGATAACTGGTTGTTGCCAGAAAGGAAGGGATAGGTGAAAAACGTGAAGGTAAAGAAGAGGTACAACCTTCCAATTATAAAATAAATGTCATCAGGATGTAATGTACAGCATAGGGAACATAGTCAATAGTATTGTAGTAACTTTGGTTGACAGGTTACCAGGTTTATCACGGTGGCACATCGTAAGGTATATAATTGTTACATAAATAAATATATTATATACCTGAAACACATACTGTGTGTCAACTATGCTTTAACAAAATATAAGAGATCATTTGGGCTAATCAAAAGCTTCTCCTGGAAACACCTGTCAGTCTAAGAAGAAGCCTGCAAGCAGCTCAGTAATGTGCGCCTAATTAACCAGTAACGGGCACCAGGTCCCTGCCTAACACGACTTAGGAGAAAAATTAGGAGAGAATGAGAAATTGTAGTTGTTAGTTTCTCCATAAAATTTCCTTTTAGGTCAGAGAGAACAAATGGTTTCGTTTTCCGTACCAATTCTGATCCACCGGCAGTAGCTGCCTAGTACACAGCACTAGATGGTTCTGATGGGCGATGCTCCTGTTGTGATTGCAAGGCAAGGGAAGAAATCCCGTGTGCTGGGAATCTTCTAGCCTTCTGGTAGAAGAAAAATGCCAACCAATCAGAGAAGGGCTGAGGAGGATTGTTCCTCCTTTTCTAGGAATTAGCTGCTTGGATTATAAGACAAAGATTAGCACAAACCCTGATCTACAGTTCAGCACCTTGCTATGCTACAATCTGTTGCCAGAGGAAAGGGTATTTTGGGTGGTGGGATGGGATGGAGCAAGCATCCCAAGTATGCACTATATGCTCTTCACACTCATTATCTAATTTTTTAAAAAATCTTCACCTGAGGATATTTTTTCCATTGCTTTTCAGAGGAGAGTGGGGGGGGGGGGAGAGAGAGAGAGAGAGAGAGAGAGAAACATCGATTGGTTGCCTCCAGCACTGAACCAAACCAGCCAGGGCATCTCATTTAATTCAAATAACCTACTTCTGTTTTATAAATGAGAAAGATGAGGCTCAGGAAGCTGCCATTGTTCAAAGGTGCACAATTCAAAGCCCAAGTCTGTCTGACACCAAAATCTGTATTTTTTTTCACAACTCCCCAAAATCATTTGTGTGGCCTAAGAACAGAATGCACAGGAGAGAGGAGATTGTTCCTAGTAGACCCAACCCCAAAACTGGTAACATTTTTCTTAGTGAGAAATATTTGTTTTGGATATAATTCATAATGTAAGAAAATGACTGAAATACATAACTGAGAGGATATTCCATTCTATCCAATATCATGACACACAAAGTATTGAATAAACAAGAAAATTTACTGTGTTTCCAGAGGTTTTGTAAGTTAAGTTAGAAACCAGGATGCATTTTCTACAGAATTAAACTATTCCCACTTACGAACACTAATAATGAAATGTCCACAGTTTATATTTTAATGGCAGTGTTACAAATACCATTTTTAAAACAGAGCTAGTTTTCTGTATGTCAAAGTGCTATCGTTCAAAAGATGAAGTGTGCTTGCAGCTAAAATAAAGTCACCAGAGTAAGAAAAATGTTTCAAACATCAGTTTATCACTTGCATATTAATAACAGTAAAAATAAGGATTTGCTGACAAAAGAGTTTTAGTTTTTACTTAAATTATTTGGACAGCTATCAGTGAAATTTTCATTTTGACATAAGATGCAGCAGAATATGTAAAACACCAAAACAAAACACAAAAAGTTAAAGTATTAAAAATTTTCTTCCTTATTTGGTTCATTACTAATCACATTTTCCTGAAACTAATTGCAGTACCTTAATAAGCTCCTGCATTAACAATTCAGGCTTATGCCACAAATACTTGCATTAAATAAATTTTAAAGTAATAAGGCTTTATCTAATAAAAAATCAGTAGCAATTACTGAACAGGTCAACAGGTAGTTGGTGCATCTAAATCTGATGTAATCTTTAAAAATAGAGAACTCTATCTGTACTTCTTGTGTTCTGGGGGACATCAAGAGGAGTCCTTTATGTAGAATTCTCCCCATCTTATCCCTTGGCACAGGCCCTGGGCTTTCCAGTGTCAAAGTCCTACAGCCACCACAGGCTACTTGAAGACAAGCTACTTGCTCTTTTCCCCAGTAAGGTGGCAGACACGAGCCACCCGCTCACTCTCTGGTACCCCACCCTACTCTCCACCCTTCTACATCTGCAGCTTAATCAAGTATTCTTTTTAAAAATATTAAATACTATCGTATATCCAAATTTCTTTACCAGTCCATCTTCCATCTCTACACATACTATGTTGAAGCATGTTTGATATTGACAATTACTACAGTGTAACATTTAATACAAAAAAGGCATGAACACAAACACCAAATTATGCAAATGTCAACTTCAGAGAGATCACTATCTTTGAATTCCAAGATGTTTAATGTAAACTGCTGTATAAAAACTAATTATGAAACACAAAGACAATAGAAATATAAGTTATTTATTAATCAATCCACTTACAAAGCAGGTGGCTTAATGCAAGCTTATTGACATCTTCACATATGATCCATGGGAACATGTCTTCCACATACAGACAGTGATGTTACTGACTGATGCATTGCAATCTGGGACATATTAAGCATATTTAAACAAATAAAATTAGGCTATCCTGTATATGAAAGTATCTTGATAATATGCATCCTGAAGTGGATTAAAACTTTCTCCAAAGGAGAAATGTTAGTATGTTAACTTAACTTTATATTCTATATTATGCAGTAAATCTTAACTATAGAAATTAAAAATTTTTAATCAGTGATCGACTCTTGGTTATGTATGAAGTGGGCGTCTAAAACCAGAGCAACAGTAGGTTGACAGTATAATTTGTGCCTCACAGTATCTGCAGATTTACTGTTTTCAAGTTTAAAGAGAAATAAAACAAGAGACATGTAGATTCAGCTAACTTTATTTATCTTTAAACTAATAAAAATCCCTTAAAAGTGATCTGGGACCTTTAGTATGAATGTATAGATACCTGCCAATGACTGCAATTCTAAATCCTGACTGAATGTGTGTACAAAATCAATGTAAGCAGATATCTTTACTATACGTGCTTAGCAGAAGCCTAAACAAAATTCTACATGTCTTCTTCAATTTCTCCAAAATTTTGTTAAATCTGCAAGTATGTACAATCCAGCTAATTGAAATTAATATTTAGTGTTCATAGAGCTGTTTCACAGCAGCAAAAACTGAACCAGGGAAATAAAGTTCTAAACAAAGTAGGAAAAGGATAAATACAATCGGAACAGCAGTCTAAATGTATAATATCAATATCAACTCTGCACTGTGCTGAAAGGAGAAGGGTACGCCAAGAAAATTTCTATTGATCACTGGTGATGTGAATACCACCTGCATCTGACTGAATATGGTTTGTGTTCTGCTCCCAGTATTAAGGATGGTATTTATCTCAGAACTCCATATTGTAAATATACAGCAGCCATTTTTGTCCTAATTAAGGAATGTCTTAATACACAATATTATCATTTTCTAAAGGATCTTTATACATCAAACTAAAGTACATGATTGATTAAATTAAAGGTTAGTAATGGATAAAAAAAATTCATAATTCTTAAGACCTGGCACTATATAAAAAACAAAAAGACCACAAAATTCTACTTACTAAAGCAGCTAATCTTGCCTGCAAGTTTAGGGTCACAAGCCCATAATATGTGCAAAGAAATGCAATACAAGGAACCATGCAAAAATACAGTAAAATGATACAGGAAAAATGTCAAATCTAGAAAAAAAAGCTTTTATAAATACATCAAAATCAACTGTATACATGAACTGTAGGTCTAGCATTAGTTGTACCATATAGCAGAGCCAGCACTCTAAGTTCAAGGCTTCCAAATCTGCGCAGGTAAGTCATGCCATCTTTGGTAGAACTGCAGTACCAGGAGGATGGGAATGAGAGGGAGGGCAAGAGTTCTGAAACATGGTGTCAACTTTCACTTGGCAGCTGGGCCTCAATGTCCACTCTGCATATGGGGCACTTCTTATTGGTAATCAACCACTGGTCAACACACACTTGGTGGAAAAGGTGCATACAGGGAAGGCGTCTATTATAGGCAAACAAAACAAAAGGCAAAATTAATTGTATGACAACTGCACGTTGGCATTTATTTTTAAACAAATGATACACGTAATCATCGTGTTTGAAAGTTATGAGACATCTTCCTTTTTTGTTAAAAAGCAACAAAAACCTCTCTAATAAGAGTTACACGTATATTAAATTAACCCTCTGAGCAATACAATGTATAAATGACCAAGATAATTAACTGCCACAGCTATGAAACCAAATCATATAATATCTCAAAATTTTAAGAACAGTCACACTGGCAATTAATTCTAGTTTTGTTTCCATACGTGAGTTGCAAATGCACTGGAGTTGGCAGAATGTTCCTTGTTATATAATCATTACATTACATTACAAAATCATTACATTAGTGAAGTGCTTTAAAAATGTATCATTTAGTTCTCTCTTAAAAACATTAGAATTCATATTATAAATATATAGCAGCTATGTCATACTAATTAAGAAATGTCTTAATATGCAATATTATTTTCTATCTCAAGGATCTTTATACATTAATCTTAAGTATATGGTTGATTATAAAGGTTAATAATATTGTTATATTGTTTACAACATAATGTTTTCATGGATTGTTCTATTTACTTAATACTATGCTACTCTTTTAAAAGTTGGTTAAAAGAAGATGTTTACTTTAGTACACTACACTAACTTATCAATTAGAAATTGAGAAATAAAAAAAACTTCTAGGAAATCCAGGGTAACATTAAATCTAAGTTTAACAGTGGAGTATAAATTACTAAACTCAAGTGTTCATCTCTACTTCTATCCACTGTTAAGAGTTGTCATACATTTTCAGACTTCCTAATACTTTGTACAAATAGTAGCTAAAAAGAGGTGTTCCAATTACTCCTTAAACAGTATTGTCCATAATGTAAAAACAATTACCTTCCATATTTATAAATCTTCATTGGAAATAGTGTTCAAAAAACCTTACATGTGGTATGAAAGACAACTGTTTATATTTTTTTCTCTCAGCCATGAAGGAACATGACAAAGTTATCCTTATAAATTAGGGCAACAAAATTACCATATTGTTCTGTAACAGGTATTATAGAACCTGTTTCATATGGGATTATGTTACATTAGAAAAACTGGACTAGGGACAAAACAATTACTTAAGAGGCTATAAGAAAATGCCTAAATTTAATACTGGGTTAATATAATAACATTTTCTAAATCACAAAGCTGCAAGAAGAGAGTAATCCTACAAGTTGAGAGGAAATTTTACGACAAAATTCACTTATAAAAGATGCTGTAAAACTGTATGGAGCTAATCTGGATCCCCACCCCCTTTCAGCTTTGGAGAATACATTAATATAACTGTCTTGGCTCAAAAGCCTCTCAAATTCTCCTTTTTGTAAGATTTGTAGAAGACAATCTTGGCTACAAAATTTCCTCGAGGTGTGGCCTCAAGCAGGCAGTACATTTGCCATCTCTTTGTTGGTAACAGAGGCTTTAATCTTCTTACTCTTTCACTCACTATAAGTGATTCTGTTTTAGAGACGGACACATGGCATGCCAGAAGCAATCTTTATTGGGTTTCTAGCGTGCTTTAAACGAGTAAGATCTCTTGTACAGTTCTGACCGCGGATCTTAGGTAATCAGCACCCGTTACCTCACATCTTCGCCTTCCTCTAAGAGAGACAAGCAGATGGTGCACTTTTCCTCTGTGTCTTCCTCCGTCCCTTCTTCCCCATCTTGCTTGCAGTGCAGTTTCCTCTGTGAGAACCAATCAGTTGTTACCTTATTAGTAGAGATGACATTATTGAGCAACTGAGTCAAGTCTGCGTTGATTTGAAAAACAAAGTAAAACAAAACCACACATTCACCCACAACTTATTTCCCAGGTACAACTGTCATGACTTAACAAATGAATTAAATGACTATCATCACTAACTGTCTTATTTTAAGACCCTCAAATAATCAGCATCAAAAGCAAAATCAAAGGTAACAGAAACTCATTAGTTTGAAATCTATTATTTTTAATCCACAATAAGGATGAAACACAATATAAACTCTATTTCTGTCCTATCATGAGCATAGCTAAATAAACTTTATTTTACTAAAGAACGTTTTTCAAAAATCCAAATTAATTAAAGCTATTTACAGTATTTAGACAGCTGAAAGAACTTAAATTTAGGGGTAATATTCCATTAATACTCTTAGAAAACAGGTGAAAAATACAAAGAACAGTAATTTTCACATTTTATTATTCTCTGTACAGCAAAGAATATTGTTTGTTGAAAGAAACTTATTTAACATGTCTACTCCATAACTTCTAGATATACTACTACATAAGGTATTGGGTGTAGAATATAAGAAATGTAGATCAACTAAATGTCCATCAAAATAAGTGGCTAGTTAAATTTTGGTACTGCCATGTGATGGAATTCTGTATATGCTATTAAATAAAGGATATGAGTGATCTGTGAGTGAAGATACACAATAAAAAGAAAATGTGCCAAACTGTGCAGATTACCCCCCTTGTGCTACTTTTCAAAGTGGAAGAAAAAAAATATATACATATGCACATTATTATTATAAATGTATAAAAGTATTTGGAAGATTACCTAAGAAATCTTTAACCATAATTTTTCGTCTGAGAAGGATGACTGGGGTCAGTCAGCAGGGTAAGAAACTTTAGAGTATATATTTTTTATACTTTTTAACTAAATACATATATTGTTTTAATAATAATGTAGTTACTATACTGCACAAAGTAAAAGGTCCATATTAAATTTCATGCATTTTAATAATGTACATGTTTTGCAGAATAAATTCTTACCTTTTTGTATTTATGTGGATATGTACACCTTTCAATTGTTCCCTGGGATGCTCCACGATTGACATTTCCTAATCTTTCTTCCAAATGAATCAGTTCCTGAAGGTAAAGAATAACTAATATTAAAAGCCAGGGTGATTGCCTGGCCGGGCGTGGCTCAGCGGTTGAGCATTGACCTAGCATCCAGGAGATCGGGGTTCACTTCCCGGTCAGGGCACATGCCCGGTTGTGGGCTCCATCCCCAGTCGGGGGGGGGGGGGGGGGGGGGGGAGGTGGGGGGGGTGCAGGAGGCAGCTGATCAATGATGACTCTCTCATCATTGATGTTTCTCTCCCCCTCTCCCTTCCTCTCTCTGAAATCAATAAAGATATATTTAGAAGAAAAAAAAAGCCAGGGTGATTATTCCTTGAACAGCACTGTCAATACTGTAAAAGAAATAAAGTTCCATATTTATAAACCCACAATGCAAATACAATGTTTAAAAAACCACAGACAGTGCCCTGGCCGGGTGGCTCGGCTATAGTGTTGTCCCATACACCCAAAGGTGGCAGGTTCAATTCCCCACCAGGGCACACATCTGGGTGCAGGTTCAATCCCCAGTTAAGACTCAGGTGAGGGGCAACTAAGTGATCGATGTTTCTCTCATCAATGTCTCTCTGTCTCTCTCTGTCTCTCCCCTCCGTCCCTCCCTCCCTCCCTCCCTCCCTCTCTCCCGTGAATAAAAACATATCCTTGGGTGAGGATTTAAAAAAAAAAAAAAAGCCACAGACAGTAAGGCAAATGCCTGTATGTATAATTCTTTTCTCAGCCAATTAGAAGTGGTATGGAAAAGTCCTTCTTACAGATTAGGGCAACATGTTCCCACACAGCACTATATAAGTCAGTGTGTATGCATGCAGATGATGAAATCATTGTAGTAAAATAGGGGGAAACATCAAACAATAGTCTAACCTACAAACTGACATGAAGAAACAAAATAAAACTTTAAATCATATTCAAATGATCTGTTCTTCCAGAAAATTCATACAAGGAAATATTTAGTTGCAAACTAAACTATTTAGGTTTCTTTTTCTCCAGCAATATTTTTATAAAAATTAAGCTTAGTCAAAAGCATTAAGTCCCCCTCAACACCATTTAATAGTATGGTTCTTTATCTGATATTTATAATGATTTAATACATTTTTACATTTCTTTATATTAGGTTATTTTCATTTACCCTTCTTTAAATCCTTGGTTTACTTCTGACACTAAGATCAATACTGCTTATAAACCATAGCCCCTAGAAGCAATATCAGAAATTCAGACATTTTACTGCCTTCTGATCCCCAGCCAGAGGCAATCCTATACAATTATAAATACTAATAATACATATATTCTCTCCCTGCATTAAAGATACTGTGGCAAGTATCTTTATTAATTTTATTACATACCTCAAAATTGCCCCTGAAAGGTCCTCTGAATGATGTTCCATCCAATCCTGATGAAATGTAACGGATATGAGGGTAGCCTGCCATGTCAGGAACCTATTTTAACAGAAGAGACGACTTAAACCAATTAAGTACAGGCTGGAATTCTACTATTAACATTGAATAATTCAGACAAATCTCTCCAGCTACTCACGAAATTCAACTTCAGTAAGTCAATATAATTCCAACTAAGCATTCTGTAACAGGGGTAGGTTTCTCTTCAAATATAATGTTTTATGTAATAGCTCTTAAATGTAATTAGATGAAAAAGAAGAAATAGCTGTTCCATGAGATAACAGGTTTCTTATACTTGATTTATTCTGCACAAAGAATCCTAAGTAGACTGATAGCAGCCTAAACATATAAAGTAAAACTTTCATAAGATCTTGACAGTTTCAGAGAGTTTTATTAAACAGTATTAAGAAACAGATATGCACAAAATTTCCCAAAAAACTTACCTTCAGGACAAAAGCTGTATTTCCTGTCCTCTAAAGTACCTCACTCCTTTTCATTATTATTATTTTAATCCTCACCCAAGGACATGCTTATTGATTTGAGAAAGATAAACATCTATCAGTTGCCTTCCTGTACACACCAGGATCGAATCCACAACCTAGGTGTGTGCCCTCCCTGGGAATCAAACCTGCAACTTCTCGGTATATGGCACGATGCTCCAACTAGCAGCCACCTGGCCAGGGCCCCATTCCTTTTTATGTTTGGTTCTGTTAGCGAAAGTTTTAACAGTGTTTTCTAATTTTTTGTTAGGTGTAGTCAATCCTCATTATTCACAGATCCTTTGTGAATCTGTCTACCTGATAAAAATTTATTCCTAACTCTAAAATCAGTACTTGTGCTCTCACAATCATTCACGGACACGCACAAAGCAGCAAAAAATGTGAGATGCCTGACATAGGTGTCCCCAGATGAGGTAGAACAAGGCTCTGTCTTTTTTCAACTCTTATACTATCAACAAGTGTCCTTTTGTGGTTTACTTAGTATCATGTTTTTCAAATTTTTGTGCTTACTATTACTGGCCATTATTGTTTAAAATGGCCCCCGAGCATAATGTTTAAGTACTGGTTACTGTTCTTAAGTGCAAGAGGGCTACGATGTGCCTTATCGAGAAAATAAGCGTAGACAAGCTTCATTCAGGCATGAGTTACGGTGTTGTTGGCTATGAATTCAATGTTAATGAATCAACAATATGTATCAAATAAGGAGTCTTTAACCAGAAATATACATTAAAACAAGGTCATGTACTGGGTTTCGTGACCAGAGGCTTCCTGTAACTTAACCCTATAGTTACCCCCAAGAATAATGGCTCTGTATTCACTCAGTGTTTACAGCAACATTACTGTTGAACATAAGGAATGTGAAAAACAGGGGTTGACTGTATGAAGAGAGGGAGATCCTGGGATAGAGCACCATTTTTCCATCTTTATATATAAATCTCCGAAACAAATTTCAATCCGCTTCCACTGAATCAGAACATACTTCTAATGCTTTTTATAGTTTTAAAAATTGCCTATTAGCCTGGCCAGACGTGGCTCAGCAGTTGAGCATTGACCTAGGATCCAGGAGATAGGGGTTCACTTCCCAGTCAGGGCACATGCCCAGATTGCGGCCTCGATCCCCAGTCGGGGGGTGCAGGAGGCAGCCGATCAATGACAGCTCTCATCATTGATGTTTCTCTCTCTCTCTCCCTCTCCTTTCCTCTCTCTGAAATCAATAAAGATATTTTTTTAAACAAAATAAATAAAATAAAATAGCCTATTATTTAAGTATAACCAAGATCAATAGTGAGGCCCTGGCCTGGTAAGCTCAGTTGGTTAGAGAGTCTTCCCAGTACGCCATGGTTGCAGGTTCAATCCCTGGTCAGGGCAAATACAAGAAGCAACCAATGAATGCATCAATAAATGGAAAAACAAATCGATGTTTCTCTCTCTCAAATCAATACATTAAAAACTTAAAAATAAAAAAAGATCAATATTGCCCAGCTCTTAGCAGATAACCCAACCTCCTACACACCTCCAAGGAAAGTGAAAAATCAGGAAGAACTCCTGCCCCCAAATCACTGAAACCTGCACTTCCCTGTGAAGCTCCCTGCCTCCCTCCTCTGGCTTTCACGAGCTTCCTCTTCCTCCTACTCAGAGTCCCTCTCTCACCTCCTCCCAGCTCCTCCTGTTCCCCACCCCGCTATTCCACCCTCTTCTCTATCTTCAAACAAGTCCTCTCTAGTGGTGTCTTAAACCTAAAACACCTTAGTTTCTCTAAACCTAAGCTAGCTCCTCAATCCTGGAACAATTCCCAACCCTGCTTCCCACCTTCCCTTCCCACCGGGCTTCTATCCGAGTACTTTGTATTCGCTCCTCACATCTTCACCGTCCTTACCAAACCTACGGAGCACCGTCCTCCATCCCTCTTCGCTGCTGACATCACTCTGACAGGAGTCACAGTAACTATTCCAATGTTTTCAAACTTTACTTTTGGGGGTGAGACACCACTGACCACATTATTTTGACAGTATTCTAACTTTGTTTCTCCTCAACTTCTCTAGCCAGTTCTCAGAATCCTTTGTTTCCAGTACAGTGTTATCACTCTCCAAGGTTTTATCAATCTCGTCAATGTACACATTTTTCCTGGAAATCTAATCTTCCATGGACCCATATATCATGACAGGTATGTGACACATACATGTTATACACCGGCAGAGCACATCTCTAATTCACATATGTTTATGGTTTGGAAGTCCAGACAATAAACTTAACTTCCTACTGGACTTTCCACCTTGATACACACAGTTATCTCAGATTCGATATGTCCAAAACCTAACTCTCCTTACCCCTCATCTAATATTCTCCAACTTAGTGAATGGCACCACTATATACCTAATAACCCAAGCTATCATCCTAAATATTACTCTAATGTGTCCCATCATTTTTATGGCAACTGCCATTGCCTTTGTTCAGAGGTTCATCAGCTTTACTTCTACTACAATGTCTTAACTAGTTCCTCCCACCCTGAAATCTATTTCCCACACAACAGAGGAGGTGGTCTCTAACTACAAGCTGATTAAATCACTCTAAAGCAAATATGATCAAGATGGTCCCTTTTCAATGGCTCATGAGTCTCAGATTATTGGCAGGACAACTTTATTTCATATTGCTAAGTTACCCTCACCTTTATGGTCCAGAAATTCCAACTCACTTGGAGTTGCTTGTACTTATGTTCTTTAACAGCTCTCTACATGATGTGGCCACTGTAAGAGCACCATTCCCAATTCCAAAGCCTGCTCAGAAGTCACATGTATAACAAAGCGTTTGGAAAACCTTTCCTGCAGCATCTCTACCCCAACAAGCAAACTACTCCCTTTTCTGTACCACTTTTATAACTAGTATGTCTTATCAATAACAAACTCAGTAAATTTTTGCTGAAGTTGTTCTTTAGAATGCCAACTGATATGTCCTAGTGACAATGGATCAAGATTGCCATCCTTGTATAAAAGAAAAAACTGTCATTTTTACATTAAGAATTCATTTTACTATACAAATATGAATTTTAATATATCCAATACCTTATTATAGCACAATTTCCTCTAACAATTCTCAAATTCTATTAAGACACCTATAACAGTTAATACATTAAAACATATTCCCAATAAAATATTTAACTTAGTAAAGAAGGAATACTTTTTGAAGGAGAATATGTCAGAATTTTGGAACTTTTCTGTTTTACCATTAAAGGAAGTGCTCCTAATTGTAAGTGATGAAGTCGAGGTGGTGCATGGTAATGGGCCAAGTGAGGATGCAATGCTCCAGGTGTGTAGGTAGCTGCAGTCACTCCAGCTTCAATTCCCAGTTCCCTGACACAAGATGAGAAGAGTTTAACTTTTAGACATCTCTGCTGTGTCTTTATTATCAACAGAAGTGACGGACTATATTTACATTTTAGAAAGTAATCTAAAATTCTTAATGTACATAGCTGAGAAAAAGATAATTTAGTACAAAAGATTTAATAGTTTCAAATTCATTGCAAAAATTAAAACCCCAAAATTCAATTTTGTGGCCACGAGGCCCAAAGCAATTTGTACAGTTTCACAAAGGAAAGAAATAAAGTTGACCCCTGACCCACATGAGTTTGAACTGTGTGGGTCCACACCCATCCTGATCAAGGGTCAACTGTATAATGAATGGCCCCTAAGGTTCCTTTCAATCTAAAAGTCTCATTCTACTTGAAGAGCATACAAAACAGAGTTAACTTTTTTAGTTTACATTAATGTTACATGTGCTCCCACGGCTTTTGTTTGTTGGATAGTGTCTCTGGGTCCTTGGCATCAAGAATCATCAGAAGGGTACACAAAACTTTAGAAACAGTAAAATTGGAAAATGCCAAATCTTGATTCATTCTCATTTTATATGTTGCCTCCAAAGTCACTGTGGGTAAGATCTCAACTGACTGCCTACAGACAACGGATTCAGAAAGAAAGTTAAAATAAACCTGCTTCCATTTCTCTAGGAAAAGACCAGGAGCCTAGGAGGCTAGATTTCCTTTGTCAACCGCAGGGGCTAAGGGTAGTAAGCAAATTTGAATACAAATGTGGATAAAAAAGTGGTGAAAAGTAGGATCCATTTGGGGAGCTAACTTTGATGGCAGACAACCCTGAACAACAACAGAAGTCCTACGCCTACTTGACATGGCTCCCTGACCCAGAACTCCACTGCCTACTCTCACCTCCAGGTCTCGTCAGCTCACCCACAGTCAGTGCCTCTGAGCTAAGCTGCAATTCAGCCCCCCACCTCACCCTCCATGTGGCATCCCACTACAAAGGACCTTCTCCAGCAGCTTTACCACAGGATGCAAGCAGAACTTTAAAATAAACAAGATACTGACCAGGCAGATCTCTCTGGAGCCTGTCGAGGGTGTGAGGACATAGTCTGAGGCACATGAATATGATGCCCGTGACCATAGTTTGGGTGCATCCTATGTGGATGGGGTGGGGGGCGTTCATGTGCCCGCCTGGAAACACAGAACACAAAAAGACCACTGGAAATAATTGAATAATTGGTTATTTCTTAATGTAGAAAACAATCTGGTATTAATAGTATTAACATCTATAGATTAGTCATAAAGTGAACTATAACAATAAATTATAAAAATGTAACATAAAATTAATGATTAATAATATATCAAGAAGCCATAACCCACAAAATTCTCACTGCTCATTTATTACAATGCCTCCAATTCAGATATCATCCAAGGAAAAGGGCAATTTTAACATGATCTTGTATACCTTCTTTACAGTAGATATTTAAAACAGAATAGTAGAAACTGAATAAAAATAAAATTTTAAAAGTTAAATACCCCAGAAAATGTTATAGGCACAAAGAAGTTGTTTTATGTAAACATACAGGGCAAGAAAATGGAAGCTATTTTGTTTGCTTCACTTTTATAGTATAACAACATTCATCCATTTTAATGAATAAAACTTTTAAGAGAAAATCATTTTTTTCAAAGATATGCCAATACATGTTAACATCATCTAAGTTAACATCTGAGAAAGTGTTACCAGCTCCGTTCATACTCTTTATTTTGCATCCCAGCTAATTATATCTTCTCTTTCTAGTCTTAAGTCAGTCAAATTTACAAATGTAAATGGTCATAAAGTTCCAAATACTTATTAAAAAAACAGGTGCAGGTAGTAATTTTCAGTCTAATTCTTATTTTCTATTAGTTTCTAACACATTTACAGATTTTGCACCTTCAACGATTAGAAAAAAAATTTCTAGATACTAGAAGATCTGAATGTTAAATTGGCAACTTTCTATGTAAAAGGTTACTGTATTAGAATGGCAATGGCAACCAGAGATTCTGGATATAATCTTAAATTACATAACTAAAGTAAAAAGTTACACAAGTGCTAGGTCATTAATTAGATCAAAAGTATTGCAAACACATTTTGTAAGGGCAAGTAGTACATATTGTTGGCTCTACCGGCCACCTGGTCTCTGTTGCAACCACTCAACTTAGTCTTTGTAGTGTGAAAAAAGCCATGGACAATATATAAACAAGTGTAGCTGTTTTCCTATAAAATTTTATTTACAAAAAACAGGTAGGCAGAATTAGGTCAACGGAGTTTACTGCCCTGAATTAGACCATCAGATCCTGAATTTTCAAAAGCAAACAAATAGTTCAGTAACAGTCTTTTCTTAATGTTTGGGGAATACAATATTTTCATATTTAAATTTATAAATAAAAATTAAAGAAGACTATTTTTTCAATACCAGTTGTTGAAAATGCTACTAATACTCTTCTTCCCTCTGGTTGGTAACATTCAATTAATCAAATTATATCTATGGTAACTTTATATCTTGTTTCCCAGGATCATCAATTCTAACATTTATCTTTACTGTGGAATGCTCAAGAAAAAGACAAAGAAGAGATTGGTTTGCAAAAGTAAATGATCCTGCCTGGCCGGGCGTGGCTCAGCAGTTGAGCGTCGACCTAGGATCCAGGAGATCGAGGTTCGATTCCCGGTCAGGGCACATGCCCCGGCTGCGGGCTTAATTCCCAATGACTCATCATTGATGTTTCTTTCTGTCTCACTCTCCCTCTCCTTTCCTCTCCCTGAAATAAAGATATATTTTTTTAAAAAAAGTTAAATGACGCTGTATCCTATCCTGAAAGTGGTTTGATTTCACTAAATAACCTGACATAAAATTGTTCTGTCAACAGCTACAACTCAGGATAAGAGGAAGAGTCTGGTTAGTAAAGAATCAATTCCCTAGTAAACTAAGGATTTAACATAGTTCCATCATCTCCACCTCTACAGACTTTATAGTTTTAAAGACCAGTGGAGACAGAAGGAGAAGGAATGAAGTGTGATTATCTTTTTAGAAACAAAACCTACGTTGGGTGCTGCATCATCCTCCTCCTCTGAACTTCCATCCTCTGCATCACTTCGTGAGGGTGCAGTCTCTGTGCTGGAGGCGCTGCGGCTGGAAGATGGTGCGAAAGTGGCTGGTGTGAGGGGGGAAGATGTTGAGGGATTGGTGCAGCTGTGCTGGCTAAATGAGTTGGGGGCGGGGGTGCCACCGGGTGAGAGGTTGCATGAGAGGACATCTGAGAATGGAAAGCATGTACAGGATGAGGGATAACATAATCCACTTGAGGTGGAGGCTGAGTCTGAGGAGGGGGGTTTCCATGAGAGTGGGGGCAGGCAGAGGCTTGGTGATGCAGTGGTCTTGTCAAAGAAGCATCTGTGAAGAAAAACACAGGCACCATGCAGTTGAACATATATTGCTACTACACATTCCTATTGGATTTGACAAACATATTAGCACATGCTTAAGTTTTACAAATACTTTATCAAGTCTGCTCAATTTCGCTCTGCATCCTGCTTTCTTTGAATAATCTTAGATATCTTCTCTTCGTTCACAGCCCCACAGCATTCTATTATAGGGATGTACCAACATTTACTGAAGAAATAACCATTGATAAAAATTAAAAGCTAGGTAAACCTAAGATGTCTGAGTAAACCAGGGACTTTAGTTAATAATAGTGTATCAAAAAACCAATGCATCAATATTGGTTAATTAACTTTAACAAATGTACAATAATAATGTAAGATATAAGAGGGGGAAACTAGATGTGGGGTATATGCAAACTCTCTGAGCTAATATCTCAATTTTTCTGTAAATCTAAAACTGTTATAAAAAATAAAGTCTAATATTTAAAAAAATTAAAAGCAACCCAACACTGCAATAAACATCTGTGTGTATGATCCCCTTGTGTTGCTCACTCTCTTTCATATATGCACGTACAGGAGTGTGTACACTTGTGCACGCACACACACATATGACTCATGGACAATTATTGTAGCATAAATTCCTATAAGCAGTTCTAAGAGAATAATCCAGATGCCAGTTGACAAAATATCCTTCCCAAAAGGTTACTGTAATTAATATTTCCATTAACAGTACATGAGAGTGCCTGATTACCCCTACACTATCATTAAATTTTTTAAATGCCTATCTGAGAAAAACCCTGCATGTATTAACCACTTATATTTCTTCCCAGAATTATCTATTCATATTCTTAGCCTACTGTTCATCTTGTTGATTTGTAAGTATCCTTTATATACATGGAAGCTTTCTCACAATAAGGTACAAACACTTTTCCAAATTGTTGATTATATTTTGCAGTCCACAAGTTTTTTGCTTTTGTGTCAAGTGTATAAATTACAAATTTCTAAGTACATAAATCTTGCTTCCCTTTATGCTTTACTGGTTATAGAGCACTATAGAGAGGAAAGGAAAACGCAAATCTTTCTGGGCAAGGCTGCAAAGATACTCTTTAATTGCCGCTCTTCTCCTTCCCCGCCCCAAGCCATTTTTTCCTGTGCTACATTAAGAAAAGGATGGAGAGATATTTGCCAGAAACATGCCAACGAAATCAGTTCTTCATAAAGATAATTTCCCCCATTTCTTCACTCTGAATCTTTGTGTTTCAAGTGACTGGTGAAAGGTGCTCTTTGAAGACTACATATGTCTCTTACTCTAAGAGATATACATCTGTTTGAGGTCTAAACACATGCTTGTCTCCTCTTTGGATTTCAGTGTGAATTTCATTTTAGTTGGAAGTGTTTCTCAGTAGTCCGGTATAAAGATATGGACATTCTCTAGTTTCATTACAGAACTTCCTTCAATTTTTAATTCTTCTGATTCAGTTAACAGGTAACCATGAACACTCATTCAGCCATACTTTCAAAGACAACCTTGCTAGCATATGTTTAAAGGAAACTTCCACCAGCTCAACAGGGTTGTAAGACAAAATTTTAAACTGATTTTTAAAAAAAGTTATGTTTTCAAATCAATGCTTTAAGAAGTCACAAAGCCCAGTACTTCTTGGTCATAAAAAAAGTCACTATATTTTATCAGTGAACTCTCTTTTCTCAAATTTAGAGCATTTTTCCAGTTTCATTTCAAAGTTTTCTATTTCTGTAATTATTCAAAAAATAACATTCACAAATATTACAAAATGTTAAAGTTTTGTTTCAGAATGAATTTAAGTTGAACTCTTCAACAATCATTTTATTTTTCAGTTTCATTGAGGTATAATTAAGAAACAAAATTGTATATATTTAAGGTGTACAATATGATTTGACATACGTATACTTTGCAAAATAATTATATCAAGTTAATTAACACATCCATCACCTCACATAGTTACCATCTTTTTGTGTGTGGTGAGAATGTAAGCCATCATTATAATCACTGTTTATCTAAACAAAACAGATTGCTAACCACTGTGGAAAATGCAATTCTGCATTCCCACAGATCATTTCCTTTCCTTCTTTATTTTATGTGTTCTTGCCAGTTTAAAAAAAGTTATTGATATTGCATCCTAAAAGTTCAATATGTCACTCTGACCCATAGATTCAAAAACTACAAACAATTTAAATGTCCATCAACAGAGGAACTGATAATGGAATAATATTATAAAGGTATTAAAAACAATGAGCTAGATTTAATCTTGAGGCACTGTTACATTTAAAAAACAACAGAAATCCAAAAGCAAGAGGCAAATAATGTTTAATATGATCCCATTTTAAATATATATACATTTTTGTGTTCAGATAAAATTTCTAAAAGGTTTTATAATAAACTATAAAGAGTTGCTACCTCTGGGGTATTAAGATTAGTAAGGCCCGGCTGGGCGTGGCTCAGCGGCTGAGCATTGAACTAGGATCCAGGCGACTGGGGCTCGATTCCCAGTCAGGGCACGTGCCCAGGTTGCGGGCTCCATCCCCAGTTGGGGGTGTGCAGGAGGCAGCCAATCAATGACTCTCTCATCATTGATGTTTCTATCTCTCTCTCCCCCTCTCCCTTTCCTCTCTCTGAAATCAATAAAGATATATATTTTTTAAAATAAATAAAAAAGATGAGTGGGATGTGGGGAGAAGGGCTTTTAACTTCTCATTTTGTATCATTCTATAGTTTAAATGCCTTAGGATGTACACAAGTTACTTTTATGATAAAACAAGTTTGTTTGGAGCCCGGCCGGGCGTGGATCATTGAGCACTGACCTAGGATTCAGGAGATCGCAGTTCGATTCCCAGTCAGGGCACATGCCCAGGTTGCATGCTCGATCCCCAGCCGAGCAATGATGACTCTCTCATCACTGATGTTTCAACCCTCTCCCCTCCCTCCCTTCCTCTCTCTGAAATCAATAAAGATATATTAAAAAAAAGAAAAAGGGAATGGATTCACTATAAATTGTCTCAGCATATTAAAGGGGAGGGGCAGAAAAACCACACATTTTGAGTACCTAATAAAAGACGATCAATTATGAATATCAACAAGTATTATAAACCAGCCTGTATAATATCTATCATACCAGTGTTCATACACAGAATCTGCCCATTTGTAAATGCTTTGCAAAAACTGTTTCAAAACCTGTTTTCTAGTTTACACTTTAAATTTTAAGTTGCATTGTAAAGGTAAATGATATGTCACCAGGTTTCATTGTTATACCTATAGAATACAGACTTAAAAAATTAGAGGAATGAAAGAAGAAATGTAAGGAAATATATAACCGAAAATTAGCCCTTGCATATAATCAGAACAAAAGCCTGGTTTATTCCTGGCATGAATTCTCAGTTTTTAAACCAAAGTATTTATTAAGTTTCCATTTGATTATTAGCCTTTGATTTAACAAAGTAGTAAATATATGTTACATAGCCTAAGGTTATTTCTCATATCTCATAGATTTCAATTTCTTTTGACTCTGTTTTCATTGCCTGCATCAAATGAGTATGGAAACTTTTTTGCAATTGGTAAAGCTTTTGTCAGGGAATTCTAATGCTTCAGAATTCTTATTCAAGATTTACTTTCCTGTGTCTAGAAACAACTACTAAACTTCCAAACTTCCCATTACTCCTAAAGGGTAAATCTAAATTCCCTAAAATGTCCCTGTATAGGAATCTAATATGCCATTGAATGTATTTCATAGATATTAAAATATAAATGTTAAAATGTTAAATAAAATATGATACTCTTTATTTCCTTGACCCTTTTAAACAACATCTGACCTTTTTGCCTAAGAACTTTTTTGAGGATATGGGATGAAGGGAAGATGAAATGGGAAAAATACACCCCAGTCTTAGGTTAAGGAAATACTAAAAACCTATACATAAAAATTACTGAAAGGTAATTTCATAGAGGAATGTAAATACTTCATTTATGCACCCCTAAGGTTTTTGGCTGTTAAATTTATACTTACAAGGAGGTGGCATAAAATGTCGACATGACGAGAGTGAGGCTTGTGCAGGGGGCTGGGGCTGGGGCTGCGCAACCAGACTTGATCCATAGCCATCTAGTGATAACGGCTGGCTCGGGGCCGCAGCAGCAGCCTGATGCCCAAAGATTGCAGCTCGGGAAGAAGAAACGGGGCAGCAGGGGTCAAATGCAGATGCTCCGTGGAAACCAGCACTTCCATGACTTCTGATACCACTGCTGCTACTCAGGTCTACTGGCAAAGCCTGCTGTATAAAGAGGAACTGTATTTTACCTTTCTAAAGTTTTGTCAAAACATTGTTTCATGTTATGTTATAAAAGTACTCCTAATGTAATCTAGAAAATAGAATCTTTGAATTAAAAATTTGAAAAATGACAAAACTTTTAGTGTAAAGACCTACTGAACACCAAGAAAATACTATGTGTATCTTAGATTGTAAAAACTGTAGTGATTATATACTGTAATCAATTTTTTAAAAAATCAAGCATAAGATCATGCTTCAAGATGAACAAAAGTTAATTATTATCTTAAGGTCTATTTCTCTTCCATTATCTAGATCTTAGGAAGAAAAAAAACTTTTCGATCATACTTCCATATTCTCCTTTATCCCCAAATTCGGATTAATAATTTAGGACTCCTTTGAAAAACATAGAATCACATTACTGAAAACATTAAGGTTCTTGGTAAAAACCTAACTGTCCTATTTCTAAACTGTATATAGCAAGCATTCGACTGACTCTCTAATAGTGCAAACATGATTCAAGATAACAAAGGGCATCAGATTCCTTATTAGAAACATGACTTCAGGGAAGGTCATTTACTAAGCTGGAAAATAAGCCAAAGGTTCTACTCATCAGTAATTGTTTCCCCCAAGCACTGAAAAGCCCCAGGTAAAACACTCTATCTTCTACTCTCGAGGAGACTGCAGAAGCAGACTTGCTTCTTTGGATTCTTAATTTAAACACAAAAGCATTTGCTTAGTGTTCACCATAGCTGTACTGTAAAAATGTGATTGAAGAACATAAAGATTTGGTGTGATATATGGAATTATATACAGGAACTGTCCAATACTGGAAGCTGAGGGGCTGGAGATAAGGAAAGCTAGGGTAACATTACAGGCCTGGGTCACAGAGGGTCCAGTGGTCTTTGTGCTTTCAGTGGGCTCCAGGCTCAGGGGACAATAGAAACAAAAGAAACTATGGATGCTAAATGGCAAGGAGGATGGTACAGGAGAAGCTATGGGAAGGTGAAAAGAAGAGGTCCTTCCTTCTTTTTTGTGTCTAAAACTAATTCAGTTAACGTCTGGCCTCTCTGTTGGGAAATACAATGTATGTACTCAATTTGGGTAAATAAGGTTTAAGAATAATACTGTGAGGTCGTGAGTTTTTATTTATAGTTCAAATCCCTTCCCTATTTTCCTTTTTAAGCTAAAATTTGGCAAATGCACTGGAGTATCAACATACTATGAAGGTGAGCAAATTTCCTATCTTCTTCTCCAGTCATTGATTAAGAACACTCCCAGAGAGTGAGTAAAGTAGGGTGAAGGTCCTCCTGGAAGGAACCGAAGGGAAAGTTAAAAGTAAAGAATCAAAAGAAAAGGGGAAAAACCAACAAAGAGAACACTCTTTTTCATAATTCCAACAGTTCATTCAATTCTATTCTAGAGGGAAAGGAAGGGTAAGCAAGATGGGTAAAAAATGGCAAATATTACTTTACATGGATTATAAGTAACCCGTAACACTAAACTATTCTCTCAAAAGAGAAAAAAGCTTCACACAAAGTAGTAAGGGCTACAGAGAGTCAAGTGACTGCTGGAACTTCTTTGTTGTCAGGCCTAATATTCCCCAATCTTTCTCTGCCCATCCACCATCTGGCACTCAATCATAAGACATTACACAATCTCAAATCCTCAGATCAGTTTACGTCTCTCACTCCTCACTTCCTGCTGTGCCCACACAGGTCTCAACAGGTTATAATGAGTATGTGCCTAATTTCAGAGTAACTCGAAATGTCTTACGAGTTTCAACTGCTCACATCCTCAAATCCTCACTCTCTGTTCTCCTTCCTAGCCACTGTCACCACTGAAGGCTTGATCCTGACGATTTTCCTCAAGTTTTGTATGCAGTCCAAACATCTCCACTTAAAGATAGGTTACAATTATTTTACACTGAACAGAAATGCAAAAGAGACTCTACATATCATTGTCAGTCAGTTTGAAAGAAAATGTGCCATACACAACTGATCTCTCAACCCAGCTGTATTATTTCATTACTTCAACAATATTCTATGAACAGAAGGCCCACCTTTTGGCAGCTCTTCAATCAATGTGGAAGAAGTTGGTAGAGTCACTTCTTCACCATTTTCCTGCTATAATTATAAACCCCTCTTCAGCCCAAATTTCTAGTAAGAGGAAATTTTGCTTTAAAGCAGGGCATTTCATTCAGTCTACTGAAAACTTTTCCTTTTGCTTCCTCACTCCCAAGAAGTAAACAGGTCTATACAATTAGTAGATATTAATACTTAGAACTGGTAACAAAACATCAACCAAAATCTCTTTAATCATATTTCCCATTAAACCTTTAACATTTCCTTGATAACAGCAGCTAGTTTTTTTTTTAAAGGAAACAACCCTCTTTCTTAATTATATTTTAATTTGTCACATCCAGAAGATATAATCATCAAAATTTAAAGGTGAAACAAGTACTTAAGGAAAGGTCAAGGGATACCAAAAAGCAGTTGCTCTATATTTCCTTTATTTTTTTAAAATTGAATTTATTAGGGTGACAGTGGTTGATAAAATTATATTGGTTTCAGGTGTACAATTCTGTAACACATCATCTGTATACTGTATTGTGTGTTCACCACCCCAAGTCAAGTCTCCTTCCATCACCATTTATCTTTCCTTTGCTCTCTACCTCCCCTACCCCCGCTTTTCCCTCTGATAATCACCATACTGTTGTGTTCGACTATGAGGGCTTTTTTTTCTTTCTTTCTTAATCCCATTATCTTTTTCTTTTTTTGACTTTTTTCTAGCCTTTTTTTCTAGCACATAGGTCAGCTGCAGTTTTACTTTGAAATTACATGTTTTGTTTTTTAAAGTATGCCCCGCCCACGTTTATATCATAATTATAGAGACAACACAGTAAAAGTTAAAATAGCATATAAAACTTGACTTCATTAACTCCATGTGACCACCAATACTAATTTAGTATTATTTAACATTTCGAGCATTCACTATTATCAATTTACTGAATTATAATTTTTGTTAACATTTCAATTCCCCATAAACTAAAAATCTCATCTGCTCCTAAGAAACGTCACAGGTTTGCATCTGAGAAGGCTGTTTATTTCTAGAGACACATGGAGATTATAGAGAGCTCCAGAATAGGAGGTAGAGGGGTAAAAACCGGGAGACTTTCCCAATTTCTCATGAAGTAGATTGACAGTGCAGTTTCAACACTTTGTTTGAAATACAGTCCCAAAGACCAGATTCACTTGTATTTAACTGAAAACACCAAAACCATTTCAGAATAAAAAATAGTATTGTTTCTGATTTTCTACATCCCTGGCACCGTCAATTAACTGCAGTAATTTGGACCATCAAAAAATCTCAGAGACTTAATTAAAAAAAAAAAAAAATCACAGACCACTAAATCAGGCCACTTTTGCACAGGCAACAGAATGACTTCTTTAGTATACAAAATTTATCATTAGGGCTTTTTTCTCTCCTGAAAAAACCCCAGACTATTTTAAAAATTTAAGAAAGAAAGAAAAATTCATCAAATTCCACATACCTGGTCATGGTAGCTGGTACCAGAACTATTTGCTCCACAAGGTGCTTGCACTTGTGGAGGTCTTTCCACAGGGCATGTAGGATCACTATAGGAGGGAGAAACTGGGACAGCTGGGTGGGGGGTATGATGGTGGTGGTGGTGATGCTGAAAGTGGTGGCCATGCTGCTGAAAGCAACTTGTGTGTGGATGTCCTAACGCATGGTGATTCTGTGACGACCCTCCACACGGCGAGTGCTGGGGACAGCAGGAAGGTAGCCTTGGCATTGCAGGAGGGCCGTTTTCCGTTACAACACTAGATGCAGTTCTCCTCAAGTCATCTTGTAACAGGAAAAAAACGCATAGAACAATCAAATGACCAAATATTACTGTGTAAAAAATAGATACTATGTATAAATAAGTCAATAAAGAATTAAGAAATGTTTAGTAAGCTCAAATCTCTATAAATAAGGACATGATAGTGCCACAGTCTTTACATATCACATAATTTCGGGCAGTATCTTCACTGGGATTTTCCTGAAAGCCTACATTCCTCAGGAGGCTCATATTTACCATGATGTTTAAATATGGCAACAGACCATCTTTTCCTAGGTCATAGCAGTTAGTTTTAAATTGCATTTTAAAAATTCTAAAATATCATGTGAGTCTGTCTGTTTTAAGCAACAAAGATTCTACTCCTGAGCTCCATGAACCCCTAATACCACTACATAACACAGGCTAATACGTACTACTTCAATTAAGATATAATCACCCAACTCAGAGCATGCCTGGCTAAGTCTCACTAACCTCCGACATCTTTTCCCTTCCTCTGGCCTCTAAACTCAGACCTAATAGAATATAAGAAATTATAAGACTCTAATATGAGGAAACTTATAGGTGTCTTATAATAATCTTGTGATTTAGTGTTGAATTGCTGGGGCGCGGGGTGGGGGAGGGGAGCATGGCGTCAGATGGGCCTGAGTTCTAATCCCGAGATTGTCTAATTCTGAACAATTCAACTTTAGTGGGCAATTCAACTTTAGGAAAGTTAATTAACCCTTCTCACCTATTAAATGGAGCAATAACTACCTTGTAGGGTTGTTAGAAACGATGATAATCTTTTAGGTATAAAACATCTGAGTACTGAATTATGCTCTCTGCCACATGCCCAGAGTTATTTTGAAGGTATATTCTTCCATGCCAGAAGAACTACAAAAGTGGCCCCAGGCCCTGACTGGTTTGGCTCAGTGTTACAGCATCAACCCAGGGACTGAAGAGTCCCAGGTTCGATTCCAGCCAAAGCCAAGTACCTCGGTTGCAAGCTCGACTCCTGGCCCTGGTTGGAGCATGTGCAGGAGGCAACCAAATGATGTGTGTGTGTGTGTGTGTCTCTCTCTCTCTCTATCCTCCCCCGTTTCCGCCCCCCCTCCCCCATTTCCACTCTCTCTGAAAATCAATGGAAAAAGTATCCTTGGGTGAGTATTAAAAAAAATAAAGAAAAAAAAGTGTCCCTAGAAGGTCTATCCCAGTGTTTCAAAGTCATCTAAAAAACAGCACCCTCTCCTCAAACTACATTATGTAGAAACCATATAAAACAGATAAATATGAAGATAAAATTTTCTACTTAAAAAATATAAATTAAAAGAGTAGAGAAGCCAGAGTCCTGTCTTTTCCTTCCACATCACCCAGGTGATCCCTGAGGCAGCTCCTCAGAATCCTTAGGATTCTGGAGTAACACTGTTCTAGCCTTATTTCTTGAGTAATTGACAGCAGGAATATTCTCCTGCTATTTGGCCCACAGTACCTAGCTAATCTCCTCTGGGCCAAGGTACAAATTAGGAATCTTCTGGCTACTAACAAATAGTACAGAAATTCAACCAAAACTGGCTAAAACAATAAAGGAGATTTAAGGGCTTACATAAGTGAATCTGGGTGATGTTGCTTCAGGCTCTGGGTGATAGCTTTGACTGCAGCAAATCCCCCTGTAATTCTCTTGGGTCTGCCCTTCCATACATGTCCTACCCCAGCTTTAAAAAAAAATTTTTTAAATGTTTTTATTGACTTCTTTTTTAGAGAGAGAGAGGAAGGGGGAGAGAAAAATCAATTATCGATTTGCTGCCTCCTGCACGCTCCCTGCCAGGGATCAAGCCCACAACCCCAGCATGTGCCCTGACTGGGGATCGAATCAGTGACTTGGTGCATGGGTTGATGCTCAATAACAGAACCACACCAGCCAGGCTTTTAAAAATTATTTTAATTTCCATTTTCATGAAATATCTTTATCCATCCCTTTACTTTCAGTCTGTATGTACCTTTTGATCTGAAGTGAGTCTCTCATAGACAGTATATGTAAGGGTCTTGTTTTGTTATCCATTTAGGGACCTTATGTCTTTTGATTGGAGCATTTAATCTATTTGCATTTAAAGTAACTGTTGATGGATATGTATTTGTCACCATTTTATTATATCGATTGTTTTCTTCTTCTTAAAGTCCCTTTAACATTTCATATGTTAAACACTGGTTTAATAGAGGTGAACTCCTTTAGCCTTTTTTTGTCTAGGAACCTCTTTATGTGTCCTTCAATTCTGATAGCTTTGTTGGATAATCTTGGTTGTAGGTCCTTGCTTTTCATCACTGAGTATTTCTTGCCAATCCCTTCTGGCCTGCAAAGCTTCTGTTGAGAAATCAGCTGACAGTCATGGGAGCTCCTTATAGGTAACTGCTTTTCTCTTGCTGCTTTTAAGATTCTCTCTTTGTATTTAATCTTTGCCATTTTAATTATACGTCTTGGTGTGGCCTCTTTGGGTTTATCTTGTTTGGAATTCATTGTGCTTCCTGTACTTGTATGTCTATTTCCTTCACAAGGTTAGGTAAGTTTTCTATTTCTATATTTTCAAATAGGTTTTCAATTCTTAGCTCTCTCTCTTCTCCTTCCAGCATCCCCATGATGCGAACATTGGTATGCTTGAAGTTGTCCCAGTGGCTCCTTAAACTATCTTCTTTTTTTGGGATCCTTTTTTCTTTTTGCTGTTCTAATTGGGTGTTTTCTGCTTCCTCATCTTCCAAATCGCTGATTTGATCCTCTGCTTCATCTACTCTACTGTTGATTACCTGTAAGGTATTCTTCATTTTAGTTAATGTATTCCTCATTTCTGCCTGGTTCTTTTCTATCTCCATTTTTATTTTCCCTATCTCTTTGTTGAAGTTCTCACTAAGTTCATCTACTCGTCCTCTAAGTTGATTGAGCATCCTTAAAACCAGTACATTAAACTCTGCATCTGATATATGGCCTGTCTCCATTTTGTTTAGTTCCTTTTCTGGAGTTTTGTTCTCTTCTTTCATTTTGGGACATTTTTCTTTGTCTCTTCATTTTGACAGTCTCCCTGTGTTTGTTTCTATGTATTACATAGAGCTGCTACATCTCCCAGGCTTGGTAGAGTGGCCTTACATAACAGATGACCTATAGGGCCCAGTGATGCAGCCTCCTTGGTCAATGAAGCTGGGTGCTCATGGTGCACTCCCAGTGTGAGCTGTGTGCACCCTCCTGTTGTAGTTAAGCCTTGACTGCTGTGGGCATGTCAGTGGGATTTATCCCCAAGCTGACTGGCTGCAAGAAATAGCTGCAACCACCATGAAGGATCTGCTGTGTAGGGGCCAAACCCATAGAGCAGAACTTGCTTCAGCAGAGTTCTGGTTGCTCACTGAGCTCGTCCTTTGAGTGTGTCACTTGGTGCTTCAGTGCTGTTTGAAACTGTCCACCAGGTGCGCTGGCGCTAGGGCCTCCTGGAAGGTGTAGGCCAAGGTCAGCCACCACCTGTGCCCTGCCTGGGGCCATCCAGCATGAACTACAAAGTGATTTTCAGATGGCTGCTACTTGTGCTGGGCTGGGAGGTGCTCTTGAGAGGCCAAACTGTGAACCAAGGCTGGCTGCTGCTGTTGGGGCCATTTAGCAAGGGGTATGGGATACAAAGAGACCAGATGCTGCTTGTTTGAGAGATTTTAGGAAAGTTGTAGCATAATCCAAGACTGGCCATTTTTATGGAAAAGTCACTGGAAAGGGCTTGGGTGGACCCAAAATTTGGGTAGGGTGTTTCTTGGATGGGAGGGTATCTCAGGGAATCACCAGTTCAGGCTGAATAGTGTAAGTCAGGTTGATAGAGACTCAGATATAGCACCCACATGTTGGCTCTACGGAGGACGACTCAGCAAAGGAACATGGCATCTGCCAGGACTTCCGTCTGGGAAAAAGCAGCCCTCCCAACCCTTGCCCCAAAGCCAGACAATTCCGTTCCTCCCCATGTCCCTGGCACCCTCTGAGCTGCTGCCCTGGTGCTGGAGCTTAGAACAAGTGAGTCCAAGTAAGTCCATGTGCATGCCCTTTAAGAAGAAAGCCTCAGTCTCCAGCAGCTTTCCATCTCACTCAGCCACTATCCCTGCCGGTTTTCACAGAAGTTTGGGGACTTCTGTTCCTAGGACTGGAATCTTGGGCTGAGAGGCCTGGTGTGCGCTGGGACCCTTCACTCCTAAGGGGGGACCTCTGCAGCTGAGATACCCCTCCTGATTTTTAACCATCACATGTAGTTGTGGGACCAGCTCATTCCATGTCTGTCCCTCCTACTTCCTACCAGTCTCGATGTGGCTTGTTCTTTATGTCCTCAGTTAAAGGACTTCTATTCAGCCAGATTTCAGGCAGTTCTGAATGGTGGGTATTCTGTTATTTAGTTTCAATTTTAATGTGGCTATGTAAGGATGTAAGTACCACATTTACCTACTCTGCCATCTTGACTGGAAGCTATGTTTAACTTTTTGAGGAACTACCAAAATGTTTCCACAATGGCTGTACCATTTTATATGCCCAGAAGATAATTCATAAGGGTTCCAATTTCTTTACACTCTAATCAACACTGATTTATTTTAGTTATTTTCTGGTTTATTGTTTGATATTGTTTTTTAATTATAGACATCCTATTGAGTATAAAATGGTATTTCCTTGTGGTTTTGATTTGGATTTCCCTACTAATGATGTTGTTTTCATGTCTTCTTGGTCATTTGTATATCTTCTTTGGAAAAATATCTATGCAAATCCTTCACCCATTTTTTAAAGAGTTGTTTTTCTTTTTATTGGTGAGTTGTGTGAGTTCTTTATATATACTGGATATTAGACCCTCATCAAATGTATGATTTTCAATTTTTTTCTCCCATTTGTAAGTTGTCTTTTCACTTTCTTGAAGTCCTTTGGTGTACAAAAATTTTCAAGTTTGATGAAGTTCAATTTACCTATTTTTTCTTTTGTTGCTCACATTTTTGGTGTCAGGCATTTAATTCTCCCCAATTTCTTTCAGTTGAGCTATGATACTTTGGTAACATACAGCACCCAAACTCAAATATCAAATCATAGTCTAATTCTAATTGAGGCTACTTAGCTCACATATGATGTTTATTCTAAGACTATGCTCTTGCTAATGTAGCTAAAATCTGAAAAACATTCCTTTTTCTAACAAATGTAATAAGAGTCCCTTTTCCCCCCTAATTTTTTACATACCTCCTATAGAAGTACCAGCAGTCATACTATTGCTTGTAAGAGTAGTTGAAGTCTCTGACACTGTGGAGGATTGGCTACTAGTGACAGCTGAAGCAGTATCAGAGGCCTGCTCAGAGGTAGATGGATTGGAATTGTTAGTGGAAGCGCTTGTGGTTTGTGATTCCATTCTCGCAGAAGTGGTTGGTACTACAGTAGGTTCTACAAAATACAAAATATTTATTCAGCATTTCAAAACAAATTAGGTAATGGGTATATTTTAATCCAAGCTAACATTTTTATGATAATTATTAAAGCAAACTTTAAAAATATGAACTCTCTAGTAAGTACAATATATAGTTAAAAAAAGCTTTCATGAAGCTAAACTGTAACATTAAAATGACATTACTAACATATGATTACTGCATTAAAAAATCCAACACATAATATGCATATTCCAATTAAATTCAGGAGTAACAGTTTTTGAATAATGACTATGTAAGTTTTCTGATCTATCATAAAGAAGAAAAGAGGGTAAGGAAAGTGAAAGTCTCTCTACTATGTTCATACATATTGTTACAAGCTGTCAGAACAGTGTTACAAATAGCATTTTCCCCTGTATAGTATGGATTCTGGAGTCAGATGCTTGGAAAGCAACTCTGATTTCATCACTGACAGTATGATCCTGGATAAGTGACTCAACCACTTTTCACTTCCTCACCTATAAAACTAGGAAAGTACATAATTTTCTTCATAGAATTGTTGTTAGGATGAACTGAGATCACACATATAAAGCACTCTGTATGATGCTTGACATACAGTAATCACATAATAAACATTATCTATGGTATTTAATATATTTCAATCTCTTTTTTACATGCATTTTTGTATGTTCTCCAAAACCCTTTTTTTTTTTTTTGGCAAATATTAATATTCAGCAGTACTTCCTAATAAAAATTAAAATTTTCTGTAGTGGAATGTAAAAGAAATTTCAGGCAGACTTTAACTTATGAATGAGTTATATTTAAAACTGATTATAAAATGGTTTTTTAAAAATAGAGAATGGGAATAAACCTGCCCAAAGCATATTTATAACAATTAGATCTGAAAAAGAGGGACTTTCTTAATATGATATAGAACAAGAGGACAACTATTTTATACAACGCAGTGTGGAAGGCTGACTCCTGAAACACAAATAGTACCTGTTTGGTCTATATGGAACATTGTACTTTGGATACTTAAACAAATGTATTTGCTTATAACTAAAATGGGAAGAGAGGAAGTTCTATTTATTTGCAAATGGTTTATCTCAGTTTCTCAACCTTGGCAATACTGACATATTTTGGCTGGATAATTCCTTGTTGGGGCTAGGAGTGGGGATAGAGGGTGGGCTGCCCTGTGCATTGTAGTATGTTTAGCAGCATCCCTAGCCTCTACCCATTATATGTTAGTAGCACTCTCCCCTCAACTGTGAGAACCAAAAATGTCTGTAGATACTGACAAATGTCTACCAGTGGCACAAAATGACAGCCAGTTAAGAACCACTGGTCTAACTGATATACTTAAATTTTGGGCTTATTTTTAATAAGAGAAAAGGTTTCCAATGAAAGAAACTAATTGGGAGAAAAGGGCATCTACTGATCACTAAAATACTATTAACCTAGTTGAAACATTCTTGTTAAACTAATTCTAAAACTAATTCTAAAGGGTTAAAGGGCTACTCAGTCACCTTTTCTTACTTACTAGATAACAGGTGTCACATGGAAAACACACAAGAAGTCTCCAAACTAGTCCTCCTATATTTAACTCCAAGTAATCTTTAATTAATCCCTATTATATTAACCACTGACTTAGAGGTAATTTATAATAATTCAAAATAAAAACCAAGATATTGTTGAATGAAATGAAGGCCATGGAAATAAATTACTTCTTCATAAACATCTTAATTACAAAGTACTAGTACTCTGAAAGTTATGATCACCTAAACTGCAAACAGCCTATATAACAGCTGATTGCCCAAGGCCTTTATTTCTACCTACCTAATCTATCTTTTCTCCAATTTTATAGCTAACTCCCAAAGTTAGATTCATACATGGTTGATGACCTTCCTTTAAGGAAATTATGACTGACCATTTCCTTGTAAGATGAAATTAGTAATACCTGAAGATAATTTTCAATATGTAGAAAAACTCACATATGTATTCATATATTCAAACATGCTACCACTTTCCCTAACTCCTGTTTTCCAACTCAAGCTTTGTTTCCTCAGTTACCTGGAACAGTTGTAAGCCAAAACAAAACAATAAGCAGCACAAAAGATACATACAGGGGTGGGCAAAAGCAGCTCCACAGTTGTAATCAAATAAATAATACAATATTAATAATAATGCAAGAATAAACTGTTTCCTATATCCACAACTGTAAACCTACTTTTGCCCACCCATGTATATTACATTAAAGAATAACACTTTAAAAAAAAATGTTTTTATTGACTTTTAGAGAGAGATGAAGGGAGAGGGGTAGAGAGAGAGAAACATCAATGAGAGAGAAACATCATCAATCAGCTGATTCCTGCACGCCCCCTCCTACTGGGGATGGAGCCCGCAAGCCAGGCACGTGCCCTAACCGGGAACTGAACCTTTCCTGGATGACAACCAATGAGCAACACTGGTGAGGCGAGAAAAACATACTTTTATTTTTATTTATTTTTTATCCTCACCCGAGGACATTTTTCCCATTGCTTTTCTGAGAGAGTGAGAGAGAGAGAGACATTGATGTAAGAGGCATACCGACTGGTTGCCTCCCGCACACCCCAACCCAGGTGAGCTTGCAAATGAGGTATGTGCCCTTGGCCAGAATTGAACCCAGGACCGTTCAGTCCATAGGCCAACACTCTAACAGCCAAACCAGCCAGGGTTAGAATAATATACTTTTAGAAGTAAATCTGACATTTCAAATAACCAGTGTTAACCATTTAAGTTCAGTACAGTGCTACACTGCTGTCCGCGTCTGCAAAGTGCCGTTCCTGCCTGGCCAGCGTGGCTCCGCCGGCTGCAGCGTCAGCCCGTGCACTGAAGGGTCCTAGGTTCTGCAGCGTCAGCCCATGCACTGAAGGGTCCTAGGTTCTATTCCCGGCCAGGGCGCACACCTAGGTTTTGGGTTCGTTCCCAGTCTGGGCGCTTACAAGGGGCAACCGGTCAATGTTTCTCTCTCACATCGCTGTTTCTCTCTCTCTCTCTCTCACCTACCTCTTTATCCTCAGGTGAGGATTAGACAATTTTTTAAGTGTTATTTCTATTGTTCATAGCGAAAGTTAAAGTGTGACAATATTATAAACGAAAGCACTAGTAATCTGAGAGACTGAACGATCACCTGTAAATACATCCTTTATTCTAAGAGACTAACCAGGAAACTTCAGGCGCAATCTCCTACATTATAACCAAGGTTCTTATGTCAACGGAAAAATAAGATTAGAAAACCTGACAACCTCCCTGAAGTTCAACAGCACAGTAAGATGCTTCATTTGACTGAGCTCTCATCCTAGCTCTACACTGCTGCGCCTTCCCCGTACCATCTTCATCCACGGTCAGGTCCACAACTTCTGCAGCATTCTGCCTCAAGGGCTGTATCACAGTAGAAATCCTACTGCGGTTCCGTGGCTCCTGTGGTCGACTTGTATGAGAACTTGAACCTTGGCTCCAATGAGATCTGGAGTGTCCAAGGGTTGAACGAGACCTTAAATGACATCAATATTAAATAGTAAATATACAAAAAGCAAAAAATTTTAGTTATCCCAGAAATAATAAGCCTTTCTTACAGAATAAGTTGTGAAGTACTTCATGCAAGACTTCTCGAAAGAAATAATGGTCATAGAATTAAAAATTATGACCAGCGCAGCCCTGGCTGGTTTTCTCAGTGGTTAGAGAGTCGGCCCTCAGACTGAAGAGTCCTGGGTTCAGTTCTGGCCAAGGGCACGTACCTCAGGCTCCATCCCCAGCCCTGATTGGGGCAGGTGCGCGAGGCAACCAATCGATGTCTCTCTCTCTCTTCCACTCTCTCTGAAAAGCAATGGGGAAAAGGAATATCCTCAGGTGAGGATTAAAAAAAAAATTATGACTAGCATAATGTCTGTCTGGCACTCAATAAACATTTTCTGAATGAAACGTTCACCAACCAACTGAACTAAGAACAAGAGAAATGATATGTTATCATTTTATACCAATCACTGGTATAAAGTACAGGATTCAGTTTCAAGAATGCTGCTCTTTTCAATGGTTAGTTTAAATATTCACCTGGGTTATAATCAATTATTTACATTTTATGTAAATACCTAAATTTATTCACCATCGGTAAAGTAACAAAAATATCAACACCTGAACATTTAATAATGTTCACATGATCTTATATGTGTTTAATCCAGACTGAATTTGAAAACATGGCTTTGGGAGTCCTACACTAAGCTAAGTTTCTCATACTGATCTAAAAGAGATTCAAGGTGCCAGAGAAATTTCTTGGAATCAGAAGAGGTAAGGATAGTTGCAGCTAGTTTACCACAGATGGTCCCCAACTTAGAATTTTCTGACTTTACAATGGTTTGAAAGCAATATGCATTCAGTAGAAACTGTACTACGAACACTGAATTATGATCTTTCCCTGGGCTAGCTGTATGTGGCATGATACTCTCTTGTGAGGCTGGGCAGTGGCAGCAAGCCACAGCTCCCATTAGCCACCTGGCCATGAGGGTATGAACAATGATTCTCTATAGTGTATTCAGTGTGTATCCACTCATGATTTTGCCCAACTGTAGGCTAATCTAAGTGTTCTGAGCAAATTTAAGGTAGGACAGGCTAAGCTATGATGTTTAGTAGGTTAGGTATATGAAATGCACTTTCTTTTTTTTTTCTTTACTTGTTTTTTGTTTTTTTGAGGTAAAATTGTCTCAATCCTGGGGGGGGGGGGGAGGCATGCAGGAGGCAGCCTATCAATGACTCATCATTGATGTTTCTCTCTCTCTCTCTCTCTCCCTTCCTCTCTCTGAAATCAATAAAAAATACATGTATATTTAAAAAAATTATTTTTAAGGACTTGCTGTAATGATCTGAATGACTGAGGGTACAGAGGGATAATATATAGAATATGAGTCCTAAGGCTCCAGGAGAAAAATAAATCTGTTTTAGAAAGGTGGGGCTTATGAAGTCAGTGTTTTCTCCTGCCCAAGCTGAACATAAAACTTTTTATAGGCTTATTGTTAGCATGTTTTAAAAGGGTGAGCCAAATTCATTAATATGCAGTCATCAGGGGTACAAGCTTGACCATTCAGAAATGAACTCCAATGGCTGAAAATGGCCTCAGCAATCGTAGAACCTAAGAGTTTAGAAAAAGATCAAATTCTGGAACACTGAAGTAACAGGAGTATGAAGATTAATTTCTGAGACACAGTAAAAAAAGGACAGCACATTCCAAGAATAATTGTATAGACCGAAGCATGATAGTAAACAAGTCTCTCCGGATGAAATGGTTTTGGATGAGGAGAGAGATCACCACTTAAAATTCTTGAGAAACCAAGATTCTGATGAGATTGTGTAGTCTATTTCTGGGAAGCTGTTAATAGCTGCAGAAAGTTCCAGTTCCACTTTGCAATACTTTTGTGAAAGCTACATAGGATGCCTTAACTCAAATATTTTGCTGAGTGGAGCATCAGCAAAAAACTTATGTATGAAGAACAGCTGATATGTGCGGCAACTTTTAAATCCTGACACAAAAGAATTTGAAACACAGATGCATTCATTCTCTGAGAGAAAGGGCCAAGAGCCAGTGAAACAGTGACAAATTTAATACCCTATGAAACAATAAGGAAAATATGGGTCACGAGCACTGTGTGTCTATTTCAAGATCACTGTCCATTACTATGGTAAATACACATGCTTGAACATTAAGTGTCTCTATGAAAAGAAAAATCTCTAAAATTAAAGATTTGTTTTTCCAGTTCTACAAGGAAAAACAAGTCTTTAATTTTAGCAATCCTTACAGCTCACAAAAACTGAGTCAGTGTCATACATACTAGGCACTATGCACAGTCAACGGGATAACTGTGGCATATACCATAGAGTATCCGTTCTCCTCAGTCTGGGAAAATCATTTAGAACTCAAAACACACAGGGATATATTATACAGTGGTCTCTTCCATGCCCTTAAAAGTAGTACTCCAATGGAAAAGTGGCTAGTGGAGAAGCACATTCTAAGTATGCTTTTAGCATGCTTTCGAAATAAGGGTGTGTTTTTTCTTAATAACAACACAAATTAAAATACAATGAGCAAATGTATTTCTAAATTCATTATAACATAAAATTAAGACTCATCCATAGACTTGTTTGGTGTATCAAATGGAAGAGAGAAACACTTCACTGCTTCTCTTACAGATATCTGTAATCAACTGAAGCACAAGATGAATACAGTGCATAACATAGTATTACGGTTTTCTTCTCCTTTTCTGGGGGGTGAGGGAGCAGTGATTCTCAAAAGGGTCATGTCATTTCCAGTTATTTATCACAACAAATGAAAATTTTTCACTCATTTATAAGTACAGAGCTTAGATGAAATTACTGAGTGAAGGACAAAAAAATTCAAAAACTGTTTTCTACTAGGTTGCCCTAACAGAGTAGTACAAATTTTACTGCTATCAATGAGATCTTGAAACAGGCATATTAATAACAAAAAGGAATACTTTATCAATATTCCTTAATATTTTTCCTCACTTTTTAGTATCATCCCCAATATTTATGTATTATTCACATCTAATTTGCAAAGGAGTTCATGAACTCTCTGGATCATAAAACATTCTATTTTCTAAAACACTAAGTAAAATTACTGTTTTTCTAGAGTACTGACTCTTAACTTTCACTGTACACTTGGGGTGCTAAAAAAAATTCTGACAACTAACAATCTGGTTCAGTTGGTCTGGGACACAATCCAGGCAACAACGTACCTTTATTTTATGAGTCTAATGTAGCTTGGTTTGAAAACCACTAATCTCGTATAGACATATTCACACTAGGTCTCCCCAAAAAATGGTAAAAGAAAAGATGAAAATATCTGCAGCATAAATGTTTAAATATTTCTATTTAAAATTTACAAATTAGTAATTAAAATCTTACCGATAGCTTTCTCCAACTGTTACAATCTCTACTTCACTGTCAGTTGAGGTAACATTAATTTCTTCATTGGCAGTGACCTGGGGAGTGGAGGAAGCTTCTATCACCACAACATCTTCATCGATACTTCCTGGAAACAAAAACATTAAAAGGGCACCTGCCTGTTAGCTAACTGATACACACACATTTTTATTTTGACTTTGAAGAGTATAAAATTCATTACAAAAGTAAAAATTGTAGTATCTGTCAAAATGAAAGGTTTTTTAAAAACAGCTAAACACACGTAGTGAAAACAGTACTTACTCTCTTGATCTGTATATGTCTTCAGATATTTATTTTCTCTTTTAGAATTTTTTGTTTGTTCTTTATAAACTTCTAGTGGTCTCCATATGAATTTGTATGATATTATATAGAGATATCAACACTATTATATCTAAAGATACTGATTTAAGATCTTATATAAGATATTCACATTTTATAAAATATTTGCCCTTTAATATTGAAAATAAAGATACGTTTGCTACATATTTTCTCCAAGGTTGTACTTTTTGGTGATATGGCATTCTTTTAAGAAACACACTTACTAGTTTTATGCTATGAAATCTATAATTTTTGTACATTTTTTACTGAATTATTCCGAGTTTGGAAAGTGATTCCTTATTTGGAGGATGGATACATACTGTATTCGGTTCAATGTGTTTCCTTAATTAATTTCATCTAGAACTAATTTTTGTTTATGGTATTAGATAAGATTATAAATACAATCTGGCCTGTCCCTCTGTGGCTATTACTAAAACATTTCTTGAAAAATCCTTCCTTTTTCCCCCATTAAATTTTAGTATCTCCCTTAAATATTCTTAAATGTTTTAGGTTACATTTTGAAGTCATCTACTCATCTCCTTTGACCCAGATTCTTGTGTCAGGGTAATTCTATTTTTAAAACAGCTTTTCTGCAGTATTAGTTGCATAATTGTCTCAGAGATATTTGCACACATATACTCATAACCCAGAGGTGAAAGCAACCCAAATGTCCATCAGTGGATGAATGGATAAACAAAATGTGATACAGACACAAAATGGAATATTATTCGATCTTACAAAGGAAGGAAATATGCCCTGGCAGGTGTGGTTAAGTTGGTGGGTGTTGTCCTATACACTGAAAGGTTGCCAGTTTGAGGTATGGGCACATGCCTGGGTTTCAGGCTCAAACCCAGGTAGAGCGCATGCAGGAGGCAGCCAATGGATGTTACTCTTACATCAATGTTTCTCTCTCTCACCCTTCCTTTCTCTGTTAAAAAAAAAAAAAAAAAAAATCAACTATTAAAAAATTTTTTTTTTTTAAAAAAAAGGAAGGAAATATTATCACATGCTACAATATGAATGAACCTTGAGGACATTATGCTAAGTGAAATACCCCAGTCATATACAAAAAAGTGCATGATTTCATAGATTCATAAAGAAAGTAGAATGGTGGTTACCAGGGCTGGGGGGAAACAGAAAAGGAAAGTTTAGTGGGTATGAAGTTTCAGATTGCAAGATGAAAAAGTTCTAGAGATCTGTTTCACAACAAAGTGAATACATTTTTTTTAAAAAAATATGTTTTTATTGATTTCAGTGAGGGGAAGGGAGAGGGAGAGAGAGAAACAAACATCAATGATGAGAATCATCAATTGGCTGCCTCCTGCACACCCCTTGCGGAGAATCGAGCTTGCAAACCAGGCATGTTCCCTATCCGGGAATCAAACAGTGAGCTCCAAGTTCATGGGTCAATGCTCAACCACTGAGCAACACTGGCTGGGCAAAAGTGAATACATTTAATACTACTAAAGTATACTTAGAAATGATTAAGATAGTAAAAAAATAAAAAATAAAATTATGCTCCATTTCTTCCCTTACTGTATTTTTCCACAAATGTGGTACTAAATGTCTTTATTTAAATATTTCTCTCTTCATTACTATGACCTATCAATCTAAAGGTCAACCAACAAAGTGTAAACTTGTAAATTACAAATCATGTTTGTATTAAGAATTTTCTCATAATAAGAATATTGAGAGCTAAAAATTAAACCCATTTTAAGTGTACATTTCACTGATTTTAGTCAATTTTTAGAGCATAACCATCACTTCATCCAAGTCTTAGAACATTTCCAACACCTTAAAAAAATCCTGCATGCCTTGTTTCAGTCAATCATCATCCCTCCCTATACCTCACAACAAGTGCACTATTTTCTGTCATTATGGACTGGCTGTACCTTCAAGAGTTCTACAGAAATGGAGTCATCCATTACATATCCTTTTGTGTCTGACTTCTTTCACTCAGTATACTTACTTTGAGATTTATTCATGTAGTTGTATCAATTGCTCAACCTTTTTTATTGCTGAGTACTATCCTATCATATGAATATACAATTTGTTTATCCATTCTTCTGTTGAAGAACATCTGGATTTTTCTCACTTTTGGCTATTTTAGAGAAAAAGCTTCTGTAAACATTTGTCTATAAGTCTTTGTACATACATAAATTTTCATTTTTCTTGGGTAAATACTTAGAAATGTAATTTCTAGGTACTATGGTAAATTTATGTTTAACTTTTCAAAGAAATGCCAAATTGTTTTCCTAAGAGGCTGTACAATTTTACATACTCACCAGGAAAAATGAGGGCTCCAGATTCACCACAGCCCCATCAAGAACTATTATTGTCTCTTTTTCATTATAGCTGTTCTAGTGGATATATAGTGGTATCTCATTGTGGTTTTAACTTCTATAACTGATGTTGAGTATTTTTTCAAGTGCTTACCAGCCACTTTGATGAAATGTCTACTCAAATCTTTTGCTCATGTTTAATTTGGACTGGTTTTATTGTTGAGTTGTAAGAGTTCTTTATATATTCAAAATACAAGTTTTTAATCAGATATATTATTTGTAAATGTTTTCTCCCAGTCAGTAGCATATCTTTTTATTTTCTTAATGGTGGTGTTAAAGCAGTCTTTAATTTTGATGAAGTCCAAATTAGCAATTCCTTTTATGGATCACGATTTTGGTGACATATTTAAGAAATCTCTGCCTAACTGACGGTCACTGAGAATTTCTCCTATTTTTCTTTTCTTTTCTTTTTTTTAAATATATGTTTATTGATTTCAGAGAGAGGAAGGGAGAGGGACAGAGAGAGATAGAAACATCAATGATGAGAGAATCATTGATCGAGCCCACAACCTGGGCATGTGCCCTGACCGGGAATCGACCCCCAATCGCCTGGATCCTAGGTCGACGTTCAACCGCTGAGCCACGCCCGGCTGGGCTCCTATGTTTCTTTTAAAAGTTATATATTTTAGCTCTTACATTTATATCTATGATCCATTTAACTTTTGTGAAAAACATGATGTAAAAGGTCTAAATTTATCTTTCTTGCATGTGAATCTACAATTGTTCCAACACCATTAATTGAAAAGAGTAGGATAATTCTATTTTGATACCTAGTAGATTCAGATTTTCCTAATTATTATTTACAATTATAAAATCAAGGGGAAAGAAAAAATTCTGAGATTTGGACTGGAGTGGCATTAAGCAACACTAATGAAGCCCTGACAGGTCTAACATATATATGTATTTATTTATATATAAACAAACATACATTTATATATAGAAAGAAAATATATAAGTATATAAAATATTTGTTTTTCTCATGCAAGATATACCATAATCTACCAAAGTCATCTTTTATAAATCTCTAGAGCATCTATAGAGTTTTGTTTGATTATAAATGTAACTCTCTATAAAGCTATGTAATTTTATTCAGAGGCCAAATATACTATTAAAATTATTCATCTACTTGATTCTCTTTGCTGCTTTTGTAAATGAGTTCTCTTTTTTCATCATATGAGCTTTCATATTTTATACTAGTGTGTAGGTATTCCATTGATATTTTATATTCATTTTTATCCAACTCACTGAACTCTTGCTTACTACAGTGACAACCAATAGCTTGATACTCTTGTCACTGAAATTTATGCAGTCTACTATTCCTTGGCAACCTGAAATTTCATCTCTAATACATCTCTACATCATCAGACACCTGCACTACTTCAAAAGCTGGCCAGTATCTGGAGGAAGTACAAGCACATGACCAGGTTCTACAACACATTCTCTGGTACTCCAAGGAGGAGAACGAAGGAGGCACTGATAAATCAGAGGCAATGAAAGATGATCTGATTTGGAGAAAATTATTTTTGAGTATTTCATAATATATTTACATTTTGGAATATCTGCAAATCGCTACATCAATTAAATAGGAAAATTAAGATTTAACAATTATGAGATATGCACATTTTTGAAGTAGTTTCTAGTTCTAAAGATTACACACATAGACATACTGAAACATACTGAGGTAGGATATATTTTGAACAGCATAAATATATCTTATAAGCAAAGAAAACAAAATAGTAGCACTCAAATGGCTATTTAAAATAATATTCTAGATTCAATTTCCAAATTACCTTTTCAATTCTTTGCTTCATAATCATGTACAAGATGCAGCTTAAGATAGGAGTACAAAGGGAATCACATATTTAAAACTAAAAGCATTATATATATATATAAATAAACCACCATGGATTTTTAAAAAAGAACTTCCCTTATTTTAACTCACCAACAGGACATTACCATTCTACAATGGAAAAAATCTGCATCTACATATCGACTTTATTAGTGATTCTCTGCATGTAGGTGTACATGAACTTTCTTTAAAGGCATAAAAAAATAACATTATTAAACGCCTTTTATATAGGTAAGCAAAGTCAGCTACAAATGTCATGTTTTTGAAGTTCCAATGATAACTGATATCATTATCTTAATGCATTAAAATTCAATTTATATAATTTTTTATGACGAGAGATTGTATAATTAAAGGTTATATAAGTAACACACTTAAGACATTCTCTTGCTATTGCTTAAACAACCATCTTTATCTAAAACTGATATTTACAAGCATAACTTCAGGAAATGAGAAACTACTAACTGATTACTTCTGGGTAATAAGACTGGGATCTAAGAAAAAGAGGTAAATTTTTATTTTGTTACTTTATACTTTCTTGGTACTTTTAAAATTCCACACCATTTGAATGTTATTAAATCATTATATTAAAAAAATATAAAACACTGGTCTAGAAACCAAAAAACATCAGTAGTTCTCAATTTCAACTTTTGGATTTGTATTTCCAGAGATAAACATTTAAGAGTAACGTCTGAAAATAATGTAGTTTAAGTAATGTAATTCTTCCAAGAAAGAAAGTAAAACACCACATGCTACAATAGGTATTAAACAAGATTCAAAAATGACTTACAGTTTTCATTTATCTTGAATACCTGAGAATATATGAACTTTCTTCCTAGAAACAGACACTGATACTGACCTAGATTTACCCTACCCTCATGTCTCCTACAAACTTCATCTCCGAGGAACTTCTGCATCACATCACCAACCATCCTGCCTCACTAATTTCATGCAGAAAGTGGGCTCTGCTGCTCCCGAAACTCTTCACATTCTAACCAAATGAGAACAATGTCAAATGTGACAATTAAGCAAGACAATTCCTATTCTCACTTCCGTCTTTCTTAAGACCTTAGGGAATGGTTGCTGTGACCCTTTCCCAGCTGTAGTGTGATCTCAAAAACTCTTTTTAAAACAAATATTTGGGTAGGTTAAAAAAAAAAAATGAACTAAACACGGCTAAAACTAAAATTAAGAACAAAGTTACTAGTTCAGGGTTTGGAAAGGGAGTCCTGGAAAAGGAAGGAACCCATAAAGGAGAAAAGAGGGAGTAATGGCACATTTGCACAGAATAGCAGGGTCTGCCTTTAAAAAGCAGGACATCAGGCAAAGACTAAGAAAGGTTTATGTCAGTATTAAAAACCATAATCTGGTGCGCTCTCCCTCTTGAGGAACGGTCATGCCTTTCCTTCCCCCTCTTCTCATCCCAGGTGCATTACCTTTGCCCTTCTCTCTCCTGAGCTCCAAGGACCCTTCTTTTACTTTTGTAACGTGTTTCCTGAGCCTATGCAGCTCAGCTGGCTCACTTCTACTACACCTCTGTAACTTTCTAAATAAACTTTCTCTTATAATTTGCAAAAACAAACAACAAACAAAAACCATAATCTTAGCCCTTTAAAAAGCTCTCCCAATCTACTTCCTTATACTTTCACAATAAATTCATCTTTTCCCTCAGTTCAGGCTTACTCCTCAAAGATCACGTCATCAATTTCTTTTACATTACAACAAACTGTAAAAATAATAAATATGGAACACACACTTCAGAAACTGTCTGTGCATAAACAAATACAACATTACTGACGGAAGGGAGAGAGCACAATTGAGCTAATCCTCTCTCAATTCCATTTTAACTGATTCGTCAAATGATCTACTGAGCACGGTCAGGACTAAGGTTTGTGTTCTAGTATTAGCATAAAAGTTACCTCTCAAATACCTGAAATAATTTTTCAGTTATAAAGAACATGACAAGTTAATAGTAAACAATAAGAATAGAGTACTTAAAGGAAAAATAATATTAGCTTGTCTTTTTCAGTGACTAGAATTGCTTTTGCTGTGGTTGAATGTGAAAGGAATCCATCACACAGCTATCTGAAAAAGCATTCATAAACGTTAAACATACTAGCCCTGGTTGGTATGGCTCAATTGATTGGAGCATTGTCCTGTACACTGCAAGGTGGTGGGTTCGATTCCTGGTCGGGATGCATACAGGAGGCAACTGATCTACGTTTCCTCTCACATCAGTTTCTCTCTCTCTCTCTCTCCCTTCTCCCTGCCTCTCTCTCAAAAATCAATTTTTTAAAATCATACTTAAAAAAAAGCAGCACTATAGGAATAAAAACTATACTATAAATCAACTCACAAAGTATAATTTAACATGTATAGCATGGTAAAAATGGATTTCTAAAAAGAAATAAAGGCCTCTGGTTGTACTTCATTTTTGTCAGGAAAAAAATTTTTTGATTTTTCTATTGAAAATTTTAAAATTTGTACCTTAGAATTAGAGTCATGGTTTAATACCATAGTCAATAATTTATTTATATGGCTTAAAAATAAGTTAATAGAGCCTCATATTCCTTTTAAATAGGAAGAAGAAAACAAGCACAAACACAATGCAATAGCTTCCATGTTTTACTCAATTTAAGAAATATTTTTACCTGAGGGGACAGCTGGATTGTTTTGGTGGTTTTCACTGGTAGAAACAAACAAATCTTCTCCTTCAGTTGATGAGCTTGAAGAGGATTCACTGCTGAGGTCATTTTCACTGGAACTACTAGAACTGGGGAGCAATGCATACTTTCTTCGGGCTAACACTTCTCGTTTTTTCCTCTGCATTAATATCCTCTCTTTTTGTTTCTGTGTCCTCTGTGAGGAGTTATTTTTTACAAATCTCTTTCTGCATGGAAGTCTCCTTAGTGAACTGCTGTGAAAACAGGGCCTTTTCATCAACAATCCTGAAACGGCTTCTGTCTCAGCCGGGGGCCACTTCTGGGGCCGTGCGCTGGTTCTCCTTTTAGTGCTCAAAACCGCCTGTGCATGCCTGACGGGGACGCCTCTGTCCTCATCTGAAGTCACAGTGTCGGAGTCTCCGAAGTGCAGACTGGACGAAGGAGAAGACAGACAGTCGCTGGAGGAGGAATCGTCTTCCTCACTTGGGGCTTCCAAGTGCTGCCTCAACCCCAATATTCCCTGGTTCTCTTTAACACAATTCTGCATGTATGAAGGGCCAGCCTGCTGGCTTTTGCGTTTTTTCCTCACAACACTCTTTTCTTGCTCTTGTTGGTTACCATTCATGTCCTTCTCTTGTTTGTGAGAATCATCACACAAATGAGAGAATTCATTCCCCACTTTACTGTTAATCATCTCAACTCCTGCAGGAAAACTTTTGCCTGCCCCAATGGGCTCTGGATGCAAGAGGATCCCTTTCAGACTCTCCTGTGTCTTTGGTGCATCAGCAGGAATCTCACTCTTCATATCCACTTCTAAGGTATAGAGCTTGCTATACTCAGGAGTCCATTGAGACATGGGAAACTATAAGGAAGGCCTAGAAGACAAAATTAGATATTAACGAGATTGTTAATGTGTTTTATTATACTATTTAATTAAAGAGTACTCAGATTGCACTGAAAACATCTCTGTAACAGGGCAGGATTACCTTTTCCTCATCAGGATATAACATGGCTGTAATGAGTCATTTTACTATTCTTACAAAACATTTTCCTCTGCTACCTCTACCATATACCCAATTTTTAAAATAAAGATCACAGAACCTAGCCTACTTGAAAACTTCTGTTAACCAAAAACTGGTCTTACTGTATATCTTCCTGCCTTTAGTAACACAACATATTTGGTAACATCAAACCTTTTCAAAACCTATTACAGTGGAAATGGATAAAAGGACTAGAATTCAAAAAGACTATGTTTACTCAGCAATATTTTCTCCCTGGTATCACATTTTAAAGTGATAATTATATTAAAAGTTTCTGAACATCTAGGTGGTTACTATGCTAGATGGATTACTATAAATAATGAACCAGTATGCATAAAGCTTCTCTCCCACGGGTCTTCCTTCCTTCATACTACTCTATTCTCTAACAGAATCTGAACTTACTGATAGACAGCAGGCACAACTGCATTGGAGAAAGTTTAGATGCATACAGGAAGACTTAAGCCAAGACTAGGAGCTGCTGAAGATCATTCACTTAAAGTAGGAGGGCAAAACATAAAATCAAGTTTCCTACAGCTAATCTAAGTATATCTAAATCATTTAATCTCTCAAATTATGAGCTTTTGAACAAGGTGACGTGAAATTAAAACCACATCAATGTAATGTACATACAAGAATGGTGATAATGTAAAAGTTGTACATATCCCAACTCAATATGGAACATATCTAGTAGAAAGGTAGTTAATGACAAAGAGCTTTCCTAGTGCAAATTATGATTAAACAATGTTAACATTTTTACCTTAAATTTTTATTGAAGTACAATACAGACACACATATTCTAAGTTTATAGCTCAATGAATTCTCACAAAGCGAACACATCTATATAATTAACTCCAAGCTTCAAGATCGAGAAACATACGATAACCAGCACCACAGAAAGCCTCTTCCGGTCACTTCACCCACCAAGACTTGTAATCAGTATCCTAACTTCTAACATAATAGACTAGTTTTTGTACTTATCATGCACTTTTAAACTACTTTCTAAAGAGAGGGGAGAAAAGATATTTAGTAGAAATTTCTTTCTTTCTCCACAAAGGACAGCTACAGGAATATACAACCTCACAGATCTCCCAATTTATTTTAGTATATAACTATCATCAGAACAGATGACCATAATTTTAAAAAGAAACAGCTTATTTCTATAAAAATAAAAACCTCTATCTTCTATTATTATTATTTACAAGGGCAGAAGTTGCTTTATCCAAGATTAGTCATCAAGCCCTCTCTGAAGTTCAGCAGGATAAGTAGTAAAGGAGGAACACAAAAATGAGTGAACATAGATGGACACAGAAATGCAAATTACGAAAGGCAGCCAGCCAGACAGGGATCACCAGAATTAAATGCAAGAAAACACAAGTTACAATGATAAGGCACAAGTAGATGTGATTTAAGAAGGGCCCACTAGGATGGCTATAACAAAAAATACAAGTAATAACAACTGTTGGCAAGGAACACTCATACATAGCTGGTAATAATGTAAAATGGTGTAGGCACTTTGGAAAGCAGTTTGGAAGTTCCTCAAAAGATTAAACACAGAGTTACCATATAATCCAGCAATTCCACTCCTAGGTGTACACTCAAGAGAAATGAAAACATATGTCCACACAAAAAACTTACACACATATTTCATAGCACCATTAGTCGTAACAGCCAAAAAGTGTAAATAACACAAATGTCCATCAAATGATGACTAAATCCACATAATGGATTATTACTCAATAATAAAAAGAAATGAAGTACTGATTCATGCTACAATATATGAACCTCAAAAACAACAAGCTAAGCCCCACTGGTGTGGCTCAGCAGTTGAGTGTCGACCTATGTCCCAAGAGATCGAGGTTTGATTCCCGGTCAGGGCACATGCCCAAGTTGCAGGCTAGATCCCCAGTCGGGGGGCATGCAGGAGGCAGCCAATCAATGACTCTCTCATCATTGATGTTTCTCTCTCTCTCTCCCTCTCTGAGATCAATAAAGATATATATATTTAAAAACAAAACAAAACACCCACCAAGCTAAGTAAAAGAAACCAGTCACAAAAGACTGCATATGGTAAGATTCCTTTTATAAGAAATGTCCAGAATAGGCAACTCTATAAGATAGAAAGTAGATTATTTATTGCCTGGGGCTGGGGATATTAGAAGGAATGAGGTGTGAATACCAAAGGGCATAAGGTTCATTTTCTATAAATTGAAATGTTTTAAGATTGATTGTGGTGATGGTTATTGTAAAAGCCACTGAATTTACCCTTAAAAAGGGAGAATTTGTATGGCTTGTGAATTATGTCTCAAGAAAACTGTTGCCAAAAAGTCAAGTAACTATGGATCCCTCGTTCGATCAGCATCAAAAGAGTCATGTCATTCAGAAAGATCTGGGTTTCTACCAGAAGTCCATGTCTCCCATGAGCTGTACTGAGTCGGATCTCTCAGAAAAGTCTTCACGTGCTGAAGAGAAAAAAAATTGTTTTAGGCTCTTCATCCTTAATTACTAAGGCACCCTCTGGGTCTGGGTAATGGAGATCCTGAGAGGCAATGAAAATCTGCCAAAAGGACAGATAAATTCTGAGAACAGGAATCCATAAGTGAATTTAGAAAGAAGTGATTCATAGCATAATTTATTAAATTCAATTCCTTTTCCATCAGTTTGTACCCCAAAGCCAAAACAATGAACTCTTTATGGTTAACTCTGCCATTTTTTTGTTTTTTTCTTCCCCTGCTCAACTGGAGGGTTGGAGAAGGCAAGGGGAGAGAGGTGGGGTGGAGTGGGGGGTTTTCTATACAACAGTAACTGTTCTCTGAGTTATGTTATGCAGTCGTTAAATGCAAAATGAACATCCCATATTATCTGAGATGTTCCCACCAAGGGAGTACAACTTCATGCTCTATTTTGAATCGAAAAAAAGAGGAGTAAGTTCACCAAATAAATAAATAAATAAATAATAAATGAATATATCAGTACTACATTTTTTAACTAAAAAGGCAGCAAAACTAACACAAAGGATCAACAAAAAATGTTCTAGACTATTTGCTATTTGATAAGATCATAATCTAGTCTTAACTTCTGTAAAAGTTATTGGCTCATCTAATTTACAAAGGAGGCAAGTATGTACTAGGTATATCTATATCCTTGGCTACAGTATGACTGGGTTGCTATTATACATTGTTTCAATACTAAAACCCTAATACTAGTCTCTCTTTGTACTGGTTTGAGTCAATCTTTTCTTTTTTTTGCTATTGGTATGATGGCAACATACTAACTACTCCTGATATTAGTGTAGGATAACCACTAGTACACATTGCACAAAAATAGCACAACAGTTAACATGCTAACTTTCAGACGAAAAATTAGGGTTAGGATTTGGCAAATTACATTATAAATTAAGTTTATGTTAGCTTAAGGTGGGTAAAAACCCATTAAGATTACTGATACAACTTTGATAAACTCTACTTCTAAACTGGTTTAAAAAGTCATTATTATTGAACCTTCACTACTAATTATAAATGTAAGTACTTAATAAAAATTTGACGATTAATTTTATAGAACTCTAAAGGAAAAAGATTTTAAAAGAAATCCATAAGATGGTTTGCGTTTTACTATGAAAGTTAGAGATTATCAGAAAATGAACTGAAAATATGTTCACTGTTTATCTTTTTTTACGTAATTAAGTAAAAAAAAATTAGTATTTGTATCACAGGAATATTACTAATGGCATGTTTTAAATTTTTAACTCTCTTTTACTGGTATATTTTTACTATGTGCCAGTTTAAGTGCCTGACAGAATACTCTCTCTTACTACCTAAAGGCTTTTATAACCACCACCATTTTATAGCTAGACGAGTAGACAATATGCTTTATTACATATTCTGAATAGTCAAAATTTCATTAGCAAGAAAGATATTTCCCCTCAATAGGCATCATTGTGGGCTCATAACTATATTAGCAGAGTACTGAAAATAAACTAGATTTGAGAGAGGGTTTTTTCTCTTACAGGTATAGGAGCACACACTCTAATAGAAAGGAAGGCAAAACAAACACACACAAATATGCCTTCAGTGTGACAAACTCAAGCCTAGTGTACCTGTACTCACTTGGGATGGAGAGGAAACACCAGGAGTAAAAGAAAACACGTCTATATTCATTTATAACGGATTTCATCTGTTTTATAGTAATTAACTCACAGACTAATACCTGGTAGAAAGGAAGAAATTATACTCAGAATAACTACTGTGAAACTGCCAAGACTGAAATTCAACTTCTCTTAGGAGGCTAGATGTAAAATTAAAATGTATAAAAAGACCAGTGGTAAGGGCAACCTACCCTGAGTAGACAATAAAGTTCAGAAGACAAAGATTATTAGCTATTACCAAAGGATGCATTTGCATTCTTGCTGCCCAAGGGAATCATGATGAAATAAATAAATAATTACAGATAATTCACTAGAAGTGCTAAAAGAGGCAAGTATAGATATAACGTTATCAGAGCACAGAAGGAAATAGTACAGTTGTAAAGGACTTCAGGATAAAAATCATAGAACACTAAAAACTGCACTGTCGAACCAAGAATTCCAGCAGGTCTATGGTACATCATCAGGGACTGCCATAAGACGTTGGATCGGCATACTAACGTTCTAAAAGCAAAATCACAAAAGATCCTCACAGTGCTATCCCTCAAAGAACTCACAGATTGAGGAAAGAGACAAATACATATTATAAGGCACCAAAGGGAAGATACTGCAAGGACACTTAACCAAGATATTAGGGATGGTGAGTGGGGTAAGGCTTCAGGAAGGAATTCTAATTTGTAGGATCACTAAGAGTCAGGCAAGGGGATAACAGTACAGGTGGGGGAAAGAGGAAACAAAGAGGCAAGACATTCTAAAATGTACAACAATGGGCACGCCTTGAAAAAAATCTTAAACTAGAAAGTTACATCATTATAACTGCACTTTAGGTGGATCATCTGGTAATACTGTGTGACAATGGATTGAAGTGGGCGAAAACTGCAGGCAGAACAAAGAACAGTTAAGAGGTTATTGTCACATAAGATAAGAAAATACAACAATAGACAATACAGGACTAGTGACTGGAACAGGGAAAGCACAAAATCCAGAGATGATAATGAAAGACAGAATTACTAGGATTTTGTTAACCTTTGGATTGGAAATACCCACTGCAACCATCCTAGTCCAAACTACTATAATCTTTTCCTTGTACTACTGAAGCAGGTTCCTAATTTTATTATTTTTACCAACAATTCATTTCTGTTCAGTAACTTGGGTGTACCCTAGGACTAGTACAAGAAGAGAGTACAATCCTGCTAAAAAATTTCCAGTGGTTCCCAAATATCTCAAAAATAAAATCCAAAGTCTTCACCACAGCTTACAAGACCCTTTACGATCTCATGCCCACCTACCTCTTACCACCTCACCTCTTTCTTTATTCACTAGATTGCAGCCAAACTGGTCTTCTTCCCATCCTTGAACATAGCAAGATTTCTCTGCCTCAGAGCCTTTGCGCTGTGTGCTCCCCATACCTAAAATACTGTATCCAAAGATTTCTGAAAGGCTAATTAGCTTCTGTTCACCATTCAAGTCTTGGCTTAAATGTCACCTCTTTGGAAAGGTCTTCTCCAACTGCTCTGTGGCAGCGATGGGAATGTGGCTTATGGACTTCCAACTACAGAGAGCTTAATTGAGTAAGAGACGTAGCTGCTGTGCTCTGAAATCCATCACTACATTTGCCTAAAGTCACACTTCTCACAGGCTGCACCTGGCCAATGACTAAGTGTGGCAAGGATACTAAAATAGGCCTGTCCTTGGAGACACAGGACTCTTTCAAAGGCTGAATTTGGATCTAGGACTCCCTGATGGCCTTGTTCAAAATTTTCTTATACTTTACTCAACCTTTGTTTCCTCTCTTTCACTTGGGGTCAGGCCAGTCATCACAGTCTGATGACTAGCAATTTTCTTCAGCCCCCTCATTTTCTCTCCAAGACACATCCCCCTAATAAAATCCTTGCGCATTGTGCATCCAAGGACAATATAGACATACCTCTGAGATAATGCAGGTTTGGTTCTAGACCACCACAAAAAAGAGAGCATCACAATAAAACAAGTCACACAAGTCTTTTGGTTTCCCAGCGCATGTAAAAGTTATGTTTAGGCCTCATGGCTCAGCTGGTTGAGCACTGTCCCATGCAGGGAGGGGTCATCGGTTTGGTCCACATTCAAGGAATATACCAGGTTGCAGGGTGCGATCCCTAGCCGGAATGCACAAAGATCTATGTTTCTCTATCTTCCCTTCTGCCCCCTTCCTCTAGCACTAAAATCAGTAAAAACATATTTTTAAAAAAGTTATGTTTTAACTATACTGTACTCTATTAAATGTGCAATAGTATTAGGTCTAAAAAAAACAACGTGCATACATTAATTTTAAAAATACCTTATTGCTAAAAAATGCTACACATCATATGAGCCTGCAGCAAGCCATAATCTTTTTGCTGGTTGAGGGTCTTAACCTTCAATTTGCAAAAAACGCACTATTTGAAAAGAACAATAAAGTAAAGTGCAATAAAATGAGGTATGCCTGTACCAATGAAGTGAAAAGGCAAACCACGGAATAGGAGAAAATATTTGCAATCATATATCTGATAAGAAAATGATATCCAGAATATATAAAGAACTCCCAGCCCGGCTGGGTATGGCTCAGTGGTTAAGCATCAACCTAGGATCCAGGAGATTGTGATTCGATTCCCAGTCAGGGCACATGCCCAGCTTGCGGGCTCAATCCCCACTTGGGGGCATGCAGGAGGCAGCCAATCAATAACTCACTCATCACTGATGTTTCTATCTCTCTCTCCCCTTCTCCTTTCCCCTCGCTGAAATCAATGAAGATATATATGAAAAAAGGGAGGGAGGGAGGGAGGAAGGAAGGTCCCAGAACTCAACAACAAAAACAATTTTATTTTAAAAATGGGCAAAGAACTTGAATAGTCCTTTCTCTAAAGTTGTATAAATGGCCTATAAGTATGTGAAAAAATGCTCAATGACTTCACTAATCATTAGGGAAAGGTAAGTAAAAAATGCAGTAAGATGCTATTTCACAGCCATCATGATGGCAATTATAAACAAACAAACAAACAAACAAACAAAAACCCCACAAGATAAGCCCTGGCCAGTGTGGCTCAGGTGGTTGGGGGTTGTCCCATGTACTAAAAGGTTGCTGGCTCGATTCATGATCAGGGCACATGCCTGGGTTTCAGGCTCAATCCCCAGTAGGGGGCCTGCAGGAAGCAGCTGATCACAATGTTCTCCTCTCAAATCGATGTTTCTTTCTTTCTCCCTCTCCCTTTCTCTCTCTCTAAAAATTAGTAAAAAAAATATATATATATGTATTAAGTAAGGATGTGGAGAAACTAGAACCCTCCTGAACTGCGGATGAGAATGTAAAATGGTGCAGCAGCTGTGGAAAAGAGTTCGGCAATTCTTCAAAATATTACCACATTATAACCATCTGATTGATTCAGCAATTCTATTCCTTGGTATGTATCTCAAAGAAAGCAGGGACTCTAATTATTTGTACACACATGTTCACAGCAGCATTATTCACAACAGTCAAAAGGTGAAAGCAACCCAACTGTTCATCGATGGATGAGTAGATAAAAGGTGGTATACATACAAAGAAATTTTATTCAGCCTTAAAACGAAAAGAATCCACACTAAAATTTTAACACAAATGTTTACAGCAATTTTACTTATAATTAGGAAAACCTGGAAGGAACCAAGATGTCCTTCAGAAGGTAAACATTAAACAAACTGGTTCATCCAGACAATGGAATATTAGTGCTAAAAGGAAAGGAGCTATTAAACCATGAAAAGATGTGAAGGAATAAATGCATATTATTAAGTTAAAGAAGCCAATCTGAAAAGGCTATATGTTATTCTAGAAAAGGCAAAACTATGGAGACAATAAAAAGATCAATTGCGACAGTGCAGGGGGTGGAGGGATGGTGAGCAGGTAGAGCACAGAGGCTTTTTAGGGCAGTGAAAATACACTTTTTGATACTATAATGATGGATATACATTGTCCAAATCCACAGAATATACAACACCAAGAGTGAACTCTAAGGTAAACTATGGACCTTTGAGTGATTATGATGGGTCAATTCAGGTATATCTTTGGTAAAAAATGTACCATTCTGGTGATTGATGTTTATAATGATAGGCTATGCATGTGTGGGGACAGGGAGTACATGAGAAATCTCTATACCTTCTTCTCAGTTTTGTTGTAAACCCCAAAAGGAAGTTGCTCTAAAAAAAATAGTTTTAAAAGAAAAAAAAAAAAGGAAATTCTGACATGTGCTACAATATGAATAAACCTTGATGACAGTGAAGCCAGTGACAAAGAACAAATACTGTATAGTTTCGCTTACAGTAAATTTTATATGATGCATATATTTTACCACCCCCAAATCTTTGTACATTTAATCTGTTTCTCAGAGGACCTGGACTAACACAGACTTCATTTAAAGAACCAACTTCTTTTCCCCATCACTCAATATCACATCTTGATTTTTTTGAAGTACTTAACTATACCTAACAATGATCTTGTTAGCCTATACATTCATTGTATATTATACAGGTCCCTCGCTAGAATGCAGGTTCCAAGAAAGCAGTTTCCCTTATTCACTGCCTGATCTCCAGCAACTAACAGTTGATTGACACACAGTAGGCACAGAACGGATATTTTTAATTGCATGAATCAGTAAAAGAAAGAATGGATAAGTAAAAACTGACTACTGTATTCCTGGCTTGGGTAAGAACCAGAGAAGATATATTTGGGGTGCAACAAGCCCTTAAAATAAAAAAACTGATCAGAAAGAGAACAGCAGGAAACCAAGAGATTTTCTCTGCTATAAAATTGGAACTTGATCTACAGTCTACTTCCCCGCCCCCCGCACCCCAATAATCACTCTATTTCTTTTTTAATAACGTATTTTTAGAGAGAAAGGGAGAGGGAGACAGAGAAACACTGATGTCCTTCAACACTGAAGACATTTAGAGAGCGCAACATTGATTGGCTGTCCCCTGCACGCCTCCCACCAGGGAGAGAGCCAGCAGCCCAGGCATGTGCCCTGACCGGGAATCAAACCTGGCAACCTTTTGGTGCACGGAATGACGCCCAATCAACTGCGCCACACCGGCCAGGGCTACAGGCTACTTCTTGATTCGTAGTTATTAAATAGAAAAGTGGTTGCATCTTCCAGAAAATCCACAGAGGCCACTTTTAATATGACTGAGGAAATCAAGGAACAAGGTTAAAAAATAAATCTTCAAACCAAAAAAACTGACCGGGATTCTGCTCACACACATGTTGTTTGGACCGCGCAATTCAGGAAAAAAAAAAACCACACAAAAAATCTTCCTCCCCAAAAAAACTGATGGTTAATGGTGAAACACTTTAGGCATTCTCATTAAAATCAACACACATGAAAGTTCATCACCATGTAATATTGTTCTGAAAAGATTAGTCAAGTCATTCAAACAAGAGGATAGACATAAATATTAAAAAGGTGATTCTGTCCTAGCAAAAGGTGATTTTGGAGCAGTGATTAGAGCATCAGCCCACAGACTGAAGGGTCCTGGGTTTATTCCGGTCAAGGGCACATAACTCAGTTGCAGGATTGATCCTTGGCCCCAGTTGGGGCGCATGCGGGAGGCAACCAATTGATGTGTCTCTCTCACATCAATGTTTCTCTCTCTCGACCTCTCTCTCCCTTCTACTCTCTGAAAAGCAATGGAAATAATATCCTCTAGTGAGGATTAAAAGAGGGAGAAGGTGATTTATTTTTGGCATTATTTGCAAATGAGATCAACAGGAAAATCAATGGATACAGTAAGACAGGCCAGCTATGTACATGTTTACCACCATCATACTCCAAAGTCAATTATTTTCCTTTAAACAAACAGTGCCAAGTTAGAAAATATTAGAGAATAACAAAAACAGGCCACTCACGATAGGGGTGCAAAGATTTAATACTGCATATCAAATTTAATAGGATGCACAGGACTTAAAAACAACCATTATCATCTCACTTATGCAAAAATTAATGGGAAATTTAATGTGATCTCAAAATACTAGCAAATTTTTCAATTATAAAATGGGAAACTAGCATTCTAGTTCTCTTCACCTTCAACGATTCTCTGTCATCCATAGTCCTCCAGAACACTGTATTTCTTTCTATGTTTAACAGCTCAGAACTGCTCTTTACTTTTCTTAGAACCAAAGTAAAATCTTGATACCCTTCTGCATAGAAAGGAGGAAGGACAGGAAATCTCACTGGCTGGCTCCATGCTGATATAACGGGGAGTGTCCTATTATTTGCTAGAGTCATGAGGTCTTATTGTTGCCTTTAAAAGTTACTAAATGAAAAATGATTTATATGGAGAGCAAAGAAATTAAGAGATCTAAGTCCAAAGATGTTCATTCTACTCCTCAACCTAAACAGATATCCGAAGAGACAATGGCTTGAGAGGAAGCAGACACGGGATACCCACGTGAGGAGATTCAGGGACATCCTCTATTCCATGTTGCTCTGGAAATTATTGCTCGTAGTATTAAAAGAAATACAGGTATATAGTTCAATGGAGTTTAAAACGGCCAGACTCTAAAAGCTGCCCTTTGAGAGGTCTGCCCAGGATCACTCTCCTCTGAAGAAGTAAAGGGGAGCTGAAAAGCATAGGGAGGACCATGTTTGCAGCCCGAGACTTTCACGTCTTCGAACACCCTGCGCTAAGGCTCACTCTGCGGCTGGGAGTCTTCGTCCTGGTCCACCCTGAGTGCAAACCTGTCCTCGGATGACTCAGGGTAACAGACTAGCCCGCTGACCAAACCAAGAGGAAGATTTCACACCTAAGATACCTTATAAGATATTTTCAAAATATTCTAGGAAGCTAGAGGACATGAACCAAAAAAGTCTAGAGTAAATCTAAGATCTATGGGAAAATATGTGGAAAATGAAACATTCAAAGGATATTGAGTGATAAACAGGGAAGGTGATGTTCCATATTCAAGTGGGATCACTGACAAAAAGAAGTAAAAATAGTCAAGCAAAGATAAGTATCATTCATTTAAGTACTAAAAAGATCTGAGTTCAAGTCTTGACTCTGCCCCTGACTAGCTGTATAACCTTGGGCAGATTACTTAAACTCTCTAACACTGTTTCTCACCTTTAAAATTGGGATAGTAACAGTATCTACCTTATAAAACTGCTTTAAGGTTTAAATGAGAATACCTAGCAGAGTACCTGGCAAAATGGCTATGATTAATGTCTTTTCTAGAGGAGCAGTTACATACATAAAACAAACAATGTTTAAGACCTTCTTTTATACCTAGAAACAGATGAAATCCTTAGAGTCAAAGAAGGGAATAAAATCCACTGCTCCTACTGAGCCTTAAAGTACAGAAATAAAGAACTAAATTTATTTGGCACAAAACCTGTGAAAGCAAATCATTCTACAGATTCTCCTCTACTACGGAGGATTAAAATTTGAGGAGCTAAATGTTTCGGCTCCCTAATTTCTAATACTAGACATTCTACTTTCAGAAAAAGATAATTTAAATATCTCTCAAATAACCAGTTTTATTGCTCAATGAACTTAATTATTTTCTTGTTTGTCTTGTTTAAAGTATTTTAAAGTCCCTAAGTATTAGTCATCAAAGAAAAATATATCTAACATCTATTTAGGTCTCCTATCCGTACAAACTGGGTGGAGTTCAATATATTATACCTCGCACTGCTCTAAGCCATGACTGTGTTATTATCAGGGCCAGTAGCTAACGAAGGGTGTATCTATCCTGGCAAGCCTGAAGAGTATCTGGGTGTCAGTTTCAACTAGTTAGGAAGGCAATCCTCCAAATCATAAGGTATATACTGCACAAATGTCTAATATTTCTGGTATGAAACCTGGACTCTGGAATTTATGCTGCAACATGAAATATGAGATATAAAGATATTGCTAATTACCCATCATATAAAATATATTCTATTAAGAAGATCTAAAAGAGTCAATGAACAAAGGCCCACAGGCAAAAAACTACAAAACTATACAATAGGATATAAAAGACAATTCTCATACGTTAAGAGACAGCTCATTTGTGCCCTGGCTGGGTGGCTGTGTTGGTTGGAGCATCATCCCGTGCATCAAAGGGTTGCAGAGTCTATTCCCAGTCAGGGTACCTACCTGGGTTGTAGGTTCGATCCCTAGTCAGGGCACGAATAGGAGGCAACAGGTAGATATCTCTGTCTCTGTCTCTGTCTCTGTCTCTCTCTTCCTCTCTCTAAAATCAGTGAAAACATATCCTCAGGTGATAACTTAAAAAAAAAAAGAGAAAGACATCTCATTTCTGATAGTAAAGACTCCAAATTGGCTCTGATACAAATTAGAAGAAAGCCATACTTTTTAAAAATGTAAAACATAAATATTATCACCATGGACATGGACATGTTAGGCCTTTAGAAACATTGCATCTTTTGCCTGGCTGGTGTGGCTCAGTGATTGAGCATCGACCTATGAGTCAGGAGATCTTGGTTCAATTTCTAGCCAGGGCACATGCCCGGGGTTGTGGGCTCAATCCCCAGCAGGGGGCGTGCAGGAGGCAGCTGATCAATGACTTGCTGCTCATCATTGATGTTTCTATCTCCCTCCCTCTCCCTTCTTCTCTCTGAAATCAATAGATATATATTTTTAAAATAAAAAAATAAAAATAAAAACACTTTATTTTTTAATAGTCAGAATAAATAAATCTAAAAATTAATTCAAATTCATATTGTTTGCATTTAGTGTCTCATTTTGCTCATTGGAACTTTCAAATAATCAACATTCAATTAAAGATAGTAACTGTACAGAGTTATATATACAACTGAAAGGAAAATCAAGTGTTCTTTTTTCCCGTTTTTTATCAAGCTTCAATTTTTACAACTAAGATAAAATTAGGGTATATCCATAAAATAAACAGTCTTAAGCAGCCTTTTAAAATAAGGTAGGTTCTGCACAAATCAATAAAGAAAGCACAGATAATTGTTTTTTTTTAAAGCAGGTTGCAAATAAGATGTTATAATATGATCCCTTTTCATAAAACAACTTATGTTTTTATATGCCTGGGGAATATACAGAAAAATACACACTTAGAGTAGAGATCTATAATACTGAGTTAGGAGCTTTCACTTTTTGTCCCAAATTTCTGTATGGCTTGCATTTTTTATAAAGTAATTACCACTTTTGAAATCAAAGTACAAGGATTCTTTAAAGGAATAAAAATTAGAACAGAATATACTTTAGTTTCACTGGATAAGGGAATAACTTTGTTAAAAGCAGATGCTGTAAAAATCAAATACATGGCCCTGGCCAGTGTGGCCCAGTGGTTAGAACACTGGCCCATGCACCAAAGGGTCTCGGGTTCAATTTCCAGTCAAGGTTACATACCTGGGTTGCAGGTTTGATCCCTGGCCCTGGTCAGGGCCTGTTTCTTTCTCTTTCTTTCTCTCTCTCCCTTCCTCCCTTCTACTCTCTAAAAATCAATGGAGAAAATGTCCTCTGGTGAGGATTCACTCCCCCTAAAAGAACAAATATATACCTATGACTTTTATGGGAATCTTGACTAAGCACAAAATTCCTCCTTAATGACTAGAAATGACCACCAATCCTGGACAGCTTAAGGACAAAACAGCAGAAACTGAAAGACGGCATCTGATTGTTATCAAATTTGAATGGAGTTGTCAAACGTGAAAGTTGATTGTGCTTCTTAGTTATTGATTCTAGTCTACAGATTAGGCATGCTGTTTCTTTACTTACCTTTATGAAAAAATTTTAATGCTTCAAAAGTAGTAATCTATCATCAAACTAATTCACAAAATGTTTTATCATTAAAAGTATAGCCTGGCGGGCATGGCTCAGCAGTTGAACATCAACCTATGATCCAGGAGATAGCAGTTTGATTCCCGGTCAGGGCACATTCCCGGGTTTCAGACTCAATCCCCAGTGGGGGGCGTGCAGGAGGCGGCTGATTAATGGCCCTCTCATCATTGATGTTTCTCTCTCTCTCCCTTCCTCTCTCTGAAATCAATAAAGATATATTTTTTAAATAAAAAGTATAATAATTAGACATCAAAATCACAACTAAATTACAGAACAGCCATCATTCAGAAATCTGAATGAATAAGTCACATCGAGGCTGATAGGAGGGCCACCCATGCCCACGTGTGGCGGATAAAAATGGCGAGGGGTATCTTGGCTCCAGAGGTCACCCCTGAGGAACGAATGTTCCCAGTCCCACACCAAGACCCCCAGCCCAGGGTTCCTGTACCAAGAAGGTAAGACCCCATAACTTCTGGCTATAAAAATCGGCAGGGATTGTGGCTGAGTGAGACAAAGGGCTGCTGGAGTCGCTAGCATTCCTCTTAAAGGACCACACACGGACTACTTGGACTCACTTGCTCTGTGCTCCAGCACTTGGGCAGCAGCTTGAAAGGCACCAGAACATATGGGAGTAACCGACTTGCTTGGTATTAGGGAGAGAGCTGTGGAGGTGCTTTCTCCCAGATAGAAATGCTGGCAGATGAACCCTTCCCCCACAGAGCCAGCAAGCAAGTGACATATCTGAGATTCCATCAACCTGGTTCACACTGTCTGCCCCACCCTGGTGATTCTGAGGCCCCGCCCCACCCAACTTTGAGGCCCAACCAAGTGGTTTCCAGTGGCTTTTCCATAAAAATGGTTTGTCTTGGCTCATGCTTCAGATTTTCCTAAAATCTCTCAAACAAGCAGCATCTGACCTCAGCTAGCCCTGTAGCTTTTAAGGGGCCCCCGGCCCAGCAATAGCACCAGCCCGCCTTGGTTCGCAGCTTGGCCTCTCCTGGACACCTCCAAGCCCAGCACAAGTAGCAGTCATCTGCAGATCACTTTGTAGTTCATGCTGGGGAGAACAGCTGGTGGTGGTTGAACTTTGCCTGAACCTCCTGGGGGGCCCCAGAGCCAGTGCATCCAGTGGACAGCTTCAGACCATGTCCAAGCACCACTACCCAACCACCTCCACAAGCAACACTCTCAAGGGGCAGATTAAGTGGGCAACAGAGCCCCACTAAAATAAGTCCTGCTCTGTGTAGTTGGCCCCTGCACAGCTGATCCTCCACAGTGGTCAGAGGTTCAGAGGTCCACGGTGACACCCAGTCCTTTCGGCTAATCTCCAGGGAGTAAATCCCTCCCATTGACGTGCCAACAGCAACCAAGGCTCAACTACAACAGGAGGGTATACACAGCCCACACGGGGGGTGCACCTCGAGTGCCTATCGTGGGTAATCAAGGGGGCTGTAACACTGGACCCTATAAAACACCTACTACATTAGGTCACTCTACCAACCCTGGGAGAAATGGCAGCTTTACCTAATACATACAAACACACAAAGGGAGGCTGTCAAAATGAGGAGACAAAGAAACATGGCCCAAATCAAATAACAGAACAAAACTCCAGAAAAAGAACTAAACAAAATGGAGACAAGCAATCTACTGGATGCAGAGTTCAGAACACTGGTTATACAGATGCTCAGTGAACTTAGTGAGAATGTCAACAGCATCAAAAAGGGCAAGTCAGAAATGAAGGCCACACTAACAGAAATGAAGAGTAATTCACAGGGAATCAACAGTAGATGAAGATGAGAATCAAATCAGTGAGTTGGACTATAAGGAAGCAAAAAAATATCCCAATTAGAAAAGCAAAAAGAAAAGCAAATTCCCCCCAAAATGAGGACAGTGTGAGGAGCCTCTGGAACAACTTCAAGCATACCAACATTCACATCATGGGGGTAGCCAGGAGGAGGAGAGCAAGAAATTGAAAACCTATTTGAAAAAATAATAACAGAAAATCTCCCTAATCTGGTGAAGGAAATAGACTTACAAGTCCAGGAAGCACAGAGGGTCCCAAACAAGAAGAACCCAAAGAGGCTCATACCAAGACACATCATAATCAAAATGCCAGAGGTTAAAGACAAACAGAGGATCATAAAAGCAGCAAGAGAAAAGCAGTTAGTTACCTACAAGGGAGCTCCCATAAGATGTCAGCTGATTTCTCTACAGAAACCTTGCAGGCCAGAATAGATTGGCAAGAAATATTCAAAGTGATAAAAAGCAAGGAACTACAACCAAGATTACTCTACCCTGCAAAGCTATCATTTAGAATCAAAGGACAGATAAAGAGCTTCTCAGACAAGGAAAAGATGTTTAAAGGTCCTCTTTAAGGAGAAGAGGGGGGAAAAAGATAAAAAATATGAACAATATAGTGGCAATAAATACATATCTATCAACAACTGACTCTAAAAAACAAAATAAACTAACAAGCAGAACTGAAACAGACACAGAGAATATTATGACAGTTGCCAGATGGGAGGGGGGTTGGGGGATGGGCAAAAAAGGTGAAGGGATTAAGAAGTAACAACTCGGTTGTTACAGAATAGTCACGGGAATATAAAGTGAAGCATAGGGAATATAGTCAATAATATTTGAATAACTTTGTATGGTGTCTGATTGGCATGAGATTTATAGGGATGATCACTTAATAAGTTATATAATATCTAATCACTGGGGTGTATACCTGAAACTAATAACGTATGTCAACTGCAACTGAAAAAAATTTTAAATGATTTTTTTAAAGTATAATAATTATTATTGGCTTAACTAAAAAATGTCAATAAGTCAAAAAATAATGTGCAAGGAAAACAAACCTCCACAATCTTTCACTGTTGATACTCCTTCAAGTAATCAATCTGTCAACTTTCAAGGCTTCACATTTACAAACTAGTCTTAGAGATTACTGTTATTTAAACATCCAGTTTCCAAAACTGAGCTTCAAGAAGCCTCTGGGTTTCCTTGGAAATTGGAACTCAATGAACTGAGTTCTTTCTCTTTCTTTTTAAAGTGATAGAAGCCAGCTTAAAGATGATTAATATTTTTAAATGTGGAAAGATAATCTGCTTTAACATGCTCATTGTGTTATCAAAATTTAACAATCTGCACAAGCTTAATGTCAAATTAAACCATCTTAAATCTTTACAGGAGCATAATTCACATTTTGAACTATAATTTTTGTCAATAATTTTAAATAACTTGGTCTTTTTCCTATGAATAAGCACTCACATATACTGAATGATGCTAAAGAAAGGGAAATCAAAATAAAAAATACCAAAAAAAGTATTGTGGCTTACACAAGACTTTTTGAAGAGAATCACTTCATTGAGCACATCCTTGCGTGAAGCAGGAAATACTATTTGAAATAAGTAGAGCGGAATCAAATTATGGTGGGCTAACAAAGTCAAGATGAAAAATTCTGACTGATATGGTATATGACCAGTTATTCAAGTTAATTACAAAATAACTATTTGTACACTGGATCTGTGGGAAGAGAGATATAGGATATAAGGTGCTATTCTTCAAGAAGGTCATAATTTAGTACGACAGAAAGAATATAAATAACCAAAATATGGAATGCTATCAATAATTATATAAATAAAAGCACTCTATAGGAACACAAAGGAGGAAGTAATTGGTGTCTTTGGTAAAAGCTTCATTAAGAAGGTAACATTCAGTTCAAGCTAAGAAGGATGCACAATGTGATGGTAGGCAAAACAAAACAAAACAAAAAAACCTTTCACTTCAAACAATGATGAGACATGGCAAGAAATGGCAGGCTCATGTTTGGGGTGTGGGTTTTTGTTTTTTTAGTGAAAGAAAAATAAGCTAGAGTCAAATCAAGAAGTGAGGCGTTACATGTTTCTGCTTTAGGAAGATTTAACTGAACAGCTGTTGACAGGAATAGACTGGAGGGACAGTCAGAGAAACAAGGGAGAAAGCTTAGCAGTGATGGAGGGTGGAAGCGGGGGCAAAGGGCAGTTTTAGGCATGAAGGGTGTTGCAAAGTATGAGGCGGGATAAGCAAATGAAGAGTCATTTAAGAGAGAGAAATAAAATACAAAAATAGGAATGAAGGTAAAAGCCAATGACTATTCTGAAACCTCTTGATTGGATATCTGAAAGAAACGTAAGTCACTTGTGAGAAATAAAGTGAATTAAATTGGAAAGAGAATGCAGGAATACAGTTTTGGAAATTCTGATTTTGAAATAATATTAAGACAACCAGATGGAAATATGCCTATAATACCAGGTCTTAAAATACAGATTTTAGCAATATCTACTTAGAGGAAAATAAAATCACTAGAGTCAATAAATTATCTACTTCCATCAAAGTGAAGTTCTGAATATAGAGAATATAGCTAAAAGAGTATTGGAGGATATTGACCATAAGTCAGCAAGAAAAAGAAAAAAACATAACCCAAAAAACCCTAGGAAACAGTAACAAAGTCTGAGAGAGGAGAAAATCTGAGAAGGCAAACCCTGGAAGCCATTCTCCCTCCTTATTTCACATTTTCACTAACCAGCAAGTACTCAGTAGAACACATCAGTACTCCTCTCACCAGCTCTATGAATCAGTGCTCCTCAATTATTTCTGATGTCATGATACACATAGAATATTATGTCTGCTGGGTATTTAAGGTAGAATAAGGTGGTTCTCTATAGATGTCATAGCCCCAGGGCTGCTCCAGCTACCCCAGAACTCCCCATCAATGCGCCTTGGTGGAGGAAGGGATCAGTATCTCTACATCTGCAACCCGATCAAGGTACACTAGCTGAAAAGCTCTGCTCTAAATTCCTCATCCCTTTCTTCTGTAAATACTCTTTCAAACAACAAATAATTTTGTACCAATCAAACCACCTGCCTTTGCTTTTAGGCCACTACTATGCTCTTTAAATCATCTGACCAGTGCCAAATATTTTCATTGAAAGATTTTTTCTTTAACCTCAACTAAGCCAATAATAACTACTCGGCAATCCTTTCTTATATCTATTTGCCCATTCCTCATAGTAAAGGAGGACCCAAATATTTATTTCCTCAAGCCCTCTACATCTTTTTACATCCCCTCATTTTAAATAAATGACTAACTCTGCCTCTTATGTAAGAGAAAATGGAGGCTATCAAGAATAAACTCCAACATCTTCCTTCCCTTTATCCAATCACTTACTTTTCAATTTATTCCAGAACCCACCTTTACAGAATATGCCATTCTATACTGAGTAAGATGTTAGATAAAAGCATCCCTCTACTCAAAACAGGACTCAAACTGGCAACTTCAGGCTGTGAAAGCAGTACAACCAAAAGCCACAATAATCAGTTATTAAGTGGACTAGCATAAGTAAATATTCTCCCAACATGGGAGGGAGGAAGGAAGGGAGGGAGGGAGGGAGGGCTGATTTACTAAATCAAGGCTTGCATCCCTAGAATCGATCAAACAAGCCAAATTACCAAAACATGACCTTGAAGTCTTCAATGTTTTTTCAGAGCAATGCTCAACAAGCAAGCTAGAACCACAAACTGCAGAACACTACAAAATTATGCTATTTTGGAATGAATGCTGTTTTTTGCTGTTATCATCCTTGACCTTAAACCTCATACTCCCACCCAAGCAAATATTCATGTTAAAATATGGTATCTTTCATAATTCAGTTACTTATAATACCCTTGCATAAAATACTCTTCAGGTCTTATCATGTTGTTCAAATAACTCCCCTATTCTCTTTCTGTAAGGCAGTAATAAATACTCCATTTATTTGGAGGTCAGATTTCCAGCAACTTCAACTCTTAGGAATGCAGCCTAAAGGAAAATGATTCTCTGAAGGTCAAAATAATTGTCAGAAAGGCCACATGCAGTTCAATACTCAAAGACTATTTTATTTTACATATAATTCTAGTAAGTTAGGTTATCTAGATTCCAGGCATAACAGATAGCACTTAATAACAATTAAGAAACAGAAGAACTAAGGCACTTGTCCCAATAGTTAAAAAGTCAACAGTTTATCTAAACTTAATAACATTATTTATGTGAACAGATTCTAAAGGCAACACTGTAATTCAGCACAGAATTAAAGCTGATGTTCAGAATCATAATTCTGAGATATCAGGAAAACAGACTATTCCCAGTAAAAACAAAACGAAACCACCACAGCATAGGGCTAATAATTTTTAGTTGCTTATCAGGTTAAAATAGTAACATGCCAGTTGTGACTAACAATACTATCTCAATTTTAATTGAAAATGTAGAAAACAAAATGGGAATTTCAATAGTACAAAAAACTGCATTTAAAGTCTTAAAAAATGGTAAAAGAATAAAAATTTAAAATATTACACAAAATACTTGCAAAATATGAAACTATACTCCTAGTATATTAAGATCTTCAAACTGATGAGGAGGAAAACATAGGTAACCTCTATCTTATCTATGTTTTTTTTAATTGACTTTAGAGAGAGAGAGGAAGGGAGAGAGAGAGAGAGAGAAAGAGAGAGAGAAAGAGAGAAACACGGATTTGGTGTTCAACTTATTTATGCATTCACTGGTTGATACTTGTACGTGTCCCAACCAGGGATTAACCCACAACCCTGGTCAGGATGACATTCCAACCGAGTTACCTGGCCAGGACTCTATAACGTTTTATTTATTTTTACTTTTTATTTTCTTTTTGAGAAATTTATAAAGCAAAACAATGAAATAGAAAGAAAAGCTTCAGTTTTGTTATTTAAAAACTTTGGTCCCAGCATGGAGGGCCCTGGAGAGTATTATGTTAAGCAAAATAAGCCAGTCAAACAAAGACAAGTACCATGTGATCTCACTCATATGTGGAATCTAATGAATGAAATAAACTGATGAACAAAATATATCCAGAGACATAGAACCATAGAAGAGACTGATGAATCTCAGAGAGAAGGGGGGGATTAACCAAAGAACTTATTTGCATATATGCATAACCCATGGACACTGACAATAGTGTGGTGAAGGCCTGGGGGGGGGAGGGCTGGGGTCAGGGTGGAGTGGGTCACTGAGAGGGAAAAAGGGGATATCTGTAATACTTTCACAATAAACATTAAAATAAAATAAAATAAATAAAATAAAATAAAATAATAAAATAAAATAAATAAAATAAAATAAAATAATAAAATAAAATAATAAAATAAAATAAAATAAAATAAAATAAAATAAAATAAAATAAAATAAAATAAAATAAAATAAAATAAACTTTGGTCCCTAGTGGTTCCCAATCCTAAAACCTAAGGCTACATGAAAATAGGACAAAGGCTGAGCTATAGAATTTTTAAAAGATATGAAATTGGGCAGTTCGGAAAACCTTAATATCACTGGCTCTTTCTTCATCTGCTGTGACAAGGACAAACTCTGCTGTTCTACTAAAACCTTTTCATAGCACTGTAACTAATATTTCAAACTAATTTTTACAAGAGAATTCAGCAATACACTCTTTCCTAGATCCAGGTTCATTTGTTTTCTAAAATGTTTAATAAAGTTTCAAGGCAGAAATACAATTAAAACCTGCAATTTCCATTACTTGAAACTAGTCTCAAGCCAAAGAAACTGGAAAGAGGCTTCAACTTCCTGTACCCTTTACCTGACCTGAAAGTCTACAAATCCTTTGAAAGTGACTTCTATGATTAAAAAAAAAAAAAAAAAAAAGAAAGCATTATGGCAAAGAAAGTTAAGACTAGAATAACAGCAATTATGGCAAACTAATACTAATATTATTGATGATAACAATGAAGATGATAATGGAGTGGAACAAGCTCTAGGAAGTCTGCAATTTTTGTTAGCAGTTCTCAAATACACCTGAATGTCCATGGCAGGTTTCTGCATCCAAAGAAAAGTTCATTTTTTTTCAGAGGCTCAGAACAAAACAGAAGAATCTAATGATTTTTCCCTATTTGCCCGCCCCTAAAACAAGCACACATTCCTTCTAGCTTTCAAACTTTTCTTTTTTAAAAACGCTTAGAAGTGCTTTTTAAAAGCTGCTTCTCATGACTCCACAAAGGAAAACAGTTAACACACATAGATACTACCAAGTATCATGATACAAATGTGTGATGCTAAAACCCTTCACCATTCATCCAATTATCCAGGTTCAGACTTCCCAGGCATTTTGCATAGGAACTGAAAAGTCAAGTAAAAAAGGGCACCAGGACCCAGCACTCAGATTCTGATTTTTAATACCATTCGCCAATAAAAGGAACCAGGCCTCCTTGGAGAAATGGCTGATTCTAGGGCTGTGCCAAGAAACATACAAGATAAGCCTAGAGCATCTTATAGGGCCAGAAAGTAAAGTACATAAAAAAACAAAAGGATAGGGACATGTCAAAGGGACACTGGAGTCAACCTGAAAGAGCTCCCAATGGCCAAAGCTAGACAATTGTTGCAACAAAATAAATAACAGTAATGGATTCTAACCCCCATATTATAAAATAAATGCCTATTGGTACATACTGATATAAATAGTTGAATGAATAAATAAGTGGGAGCGAAAAAACAAACCTACCTTACAGGAGAAATCCAAATGATTTCAGTGAATATACCCCTCCAGGAGGTAGAGCTTAAAGACTCATCTTGCCCAACTGGCATGGCTCAGGGGTTGAACATTAACCTATGATCCAGCAGATTGAGGTTCGATTCCCAGTCAGGGCACATGCCCAGGTTTCGGGCTCCATCCCCAGTAGGGGGCATGCAGGAAGCAGCCGACCAATGACTCTCTCATCATTGATGTTTCTCTCTCTCCTTTCCTCTCTCTGAAATCAAGAGACGTATTAAAAAAAAATAAGACAACAGGGAAAGGAGAGAAACTTCTCAGTTACAGTGGAGAAACTAGGCAAACAATACTTTGACCAGATGATCAAAGTTAACATCATCAATCACAAGTGCTGCTAACAAGCGCACTTTGTCTCTGTGGTATTCTTCCCCAAAACCCACCAACTCAGTCAAATCAATGAGAAAAACATTAGGCAAACCCAAATTGAGAGGCATTCTACAAAATACCTGATAAGCACTCCTCAAAACTGTGAAGGTCATGAAAATCAAGGAAAGACAGAGAAACTGAGACCAGAGGAGACTACATTCAAACAATATCTGGAGTTTAGCAATGTTGGTTTCTTAGTTGTGACAGATATACAATAAATAAGATGTTAACAATAGGGGAAACTGAGGAGGAGATACTAATTTTGACTATTATTTGGCAACTTTTCTATAAATGTAAACCTACTTTAAAATAAAAGCTTTAAAAAAAAAAAAGTAGGGGGGCAGAGGGCAGGAGGGTATTACTTGTAAATTTCCTCCAATCCTTAGGGAAGGGAGGAGACAAATGAGTGACATGGATCTTACTGGGCTCTCCAACCTCACCATCTCCTCGCTATTGCCAATAGTATCTCCAAAAATCTTACACTAGACCACTAGGGGAGGGGAAGTGGAAATCTAAAGCTGAGACTACCATGGGGATGGGGAGGGGAAGGGCCTAGAACTATCTGGTCACTTCACTGAGATAGCCAGACAAGTAAGTACCTCTTATACCCTGAGAAATTATGTATAATTCATGGAGTTTCTATAGAGAAATTATTGAAAGGAGTCACCTTTCTAAATTACGACCAGGAGTTTGGCAAGTAAACATGTACTTCTTGGGTTAGAATGTTCAGCAATCATGTATTAATAGCTAATATGTACACAAAACATACATGTACCCATGTATATATGTGTATCTAAGTGTGTGTGCTTTATCAATTTCTTGTGACATAAAGAGCAAAGGAAGGAAAAACCTATTACTAAATGAAAACAGATAGGTAGTACCTCAAAGTACTAAAAACTACAGTATTTTATCATTAAATACAATTACCTTAGTGAGAATTAAGACAAAAATACTAGAATTAAGCCACTTGTTCTTATACAAGCTAGGAAACCTTTGATTCCAACTTTGACAACCTCGGTTTGGTGTTAGACCATAAGAAATCACCTTCAGCTGGAACATACCAAAGTATCCATGTGTTATAAACCGAACTGTGTCCCCTCAAAATTCGTATGTTGCAATTCTAACCCCCACTACCTCTGAATCTGACTATAGGGACTTTAAAGAGTTAATTAAGGTTAAAAGAGGTCATACCAGTGGGCCCTAATCCAATCTGACTAGTGTCCTTTATAAGAGGAGGAAATCTGTACAAACACAAACAGGAAGAGAAAAGACCATGTAAGGATACAGCAGGAAGGCAGCCATCAAGGAGAAAGGCCTCAGGAGAAACCACTTACCCATACCTTGTTCTTGGACTAGTCTCCACAACTGTGAGAAAATAGAGTGTTGTTGTTTAAGCCACCCAGTCTGTGAGATTTAGTTATGGAAAACCTAGCAAGCTAATATATCATGCAATAAACATTTTCTGAGTATCTTCTATGTGGTAGACTGTCCTAAATATTGTTAACTACAAAAAGTGTAAATACAAAAGTGTAAATACAAAAATGAGTAAGATATAGATCTGTCCTTAAAAAGTAAGTCTAGCAGTTAGGAAAATATATTAGTAGGTAAATAAAACACAAGTAAGTGTTATGATAGAAGTATGCACTGAAACAAACTGGAATAGAACTTAATTCAATTCTGAAGGGAAGTATGTACCAGGGAAGGTTTTTCAGGAAGAACAAAAGGAAAAAGTGAAACGGGAAGAAATGAGACTTACCCTAATTTTCCATGGCAGAGATTCTTTGAACTACATATTTAATGATGAAGTACATCTACAAATGTCTAAAATCAGTTATCTGAAGGACTGAAAGACATATGATCTTCTGACAGACAACATATAATCTTCAAAAGTGCCATTCTACTTTGAATAACTATTTGTCTAGAATTATTGTTAGGAACAAAAAAGGGAAATAAGATGACTTCTTAGGATACTTTTCAGTATATAAAAGACTAGGCAAAGGTCCACAGAATTATAAAATTTCCCCAGAATTCATTTCAATAACAGAGAGAGAGGAATCTACATTACAATAATTAAGGCCCTATGTTCTCCCTTAATCTTCAACATTAACACCACGCTCCCTACCTCTCAAAACAGTCAGCACAGTCTCAACTTCATAATCTTTCAGTGGCCAGAAAAGAACTGTAAGCTATAATACACTTAAAAGTTAAAAAAGAATAAAGATCAATCATGGAACTTGTCTAGAAATGTATAATCAGCAATATAAAACAGTGTACAATTAAAAATTAACCTATGATATTCATTACAAAATCTGATTTTAGCCACGATTTCACGTGAAGGCATATATGGAATGTTCGCCACATTCTCAAATGACACAAAGCTGAAAAGGGATTACATATAAACTGAATGACAAAACCAGGACCTGAAAATAAAAGCTCAGAATGATCAGCAAAATCATTTAAAAATAAAAACTTTAATAAAGTACTACAACTAAGTTTACCTTATATCCAGATAAAGACATATGGGAGGAATTATTTAAAATGGTTTTCATTAAATAATTTACCTAAAGTCAGTATCTGGGTAATATATTCATAGACATTCACTCTCAAATGTTTCAAGTTATAATTTTGGTCTAATTCTGTAAAAGAGCATATAATAAATATAACCATCTTTTTTTTCAGACCCAAATATCAAAGTTTTCTGGTCTGAATTGATCAAACATTAAAGACTTTCATAAATCATCACCATCTGGTCACTTCTGTAAAAGTAGAACAGAATGAAAGTGAACATCTTCCCTCAGAGATACTCACCCTCGCAAGGTTTATTCTCTAGCTATAAACCCAAAATGTAAACAACGAAGTCCCTCCAAAACTAGTGACATGAGAATAAAATGTATGAGAATAATAACACGAAGCACAGGAGGGGAGCAATCGGAAGTAGATTGCTGAAAGTTTCTTATACGTGAAGTAGTGTTAGTTTATTATTTCCCTGAAAGCAAATTGTGAAAAGTTAAAGATGCATAGTGTAAACCCTAAAGCAACCACAAAAAGTAAAACATGTAAATATAGTTAAGTCAATGGTGGAAATAAAATGTAATGCATCCCCCTCCACACCAAAAAAAAAAAAAGCAAGCCTGAAGGGAGCAGAAGAAAAACAAACAAAGGAACAGAAGAAATGGGACAAATAGAAAAAAAACAGCAAAATGACTAATTAAATCTCACCCATACCAAAACAAGGTGCTATTGCCATAAAAATAGACTGAAGAGTCCAGAAATAGACACACCATATCATCAAATGATTTTCAACAAGAATGCCAAACAATGGGGAAGAAATAGTCTTTTCAACAAATGGCAGAACTGGTGAGCCACATGGAAAAAAATCTCAACCCCTGCCTCACACTAGACACAAACATTAACTCAAAAAGCATCACAGTCCTGGCTTGTGTGGCTCAGTTGGTTGAGTACCACCCCTGTGCAACGAAAAGGTCCCCAGTTTGGTTCCCGGTCAGGACACATACCCAGGATTCCAGTTTGATCCCCTATGGGAGGCAATCTATCAACATCTCTCTCCTCCCTCGCCCTCTCTCTCTCTGAAATCAACTAAAAAAAACATTAAAAAATTAAAAAAGGATCACCAACTTAAGCCTAAAAACTAAAACTATTAAACTTCTAAAAGAAATGTAACACAGCCCTGGCTGGTGTGGAGGCATCATCCTGTGCACTGAAGGGTTGCCAGTTTGATTCTCGATCAGGGTACATGCCTGGGTTTCGGGCTCAACTCCCCATGGGGGGCATGCAGGAGGCAGTGGATCGATGGTTTTTTCTCTCTCTCTTCTTCTCTCTCTAAAAATCAATTTAAAAATATTTATAAAAAAGAAAAAGAAATATAGCACAAAATTTATGTAATCATACATGGGCAAAGATTGTGTAAAACAAAAATCACTAACCATTTTAAAAAAATTGATAAGCTGTACTTTATCAAAATGAAAACCTGCTCTTCAGAAGTACCACTAAGAAAACAAAATGGTAAGACAAAGAAAGTTTTATATATGTAATTTATATATATATAAATACAAACATACAACTTTTTAATCCAAATATATGTAAAATTCTTAAGTCTTAATAAGAGAACCCTCCTAAAAAAACTCTAGGCAAATGATCTCAAAACATATATAAATGGTCAATAAGTACATATCAAAATGTTCACTATCTTTAGCCATCAGGGAAATGCAAATTAAAACCACAATGAAATACAACTGTACACCCAATAAAAGAATAAAACTTAAATGACCAAAACACCAAATGATACAAGGATGTGGTACAACTCCACACACAACTCTTTGGCAGCTTCTAATAAAGTTATACATATATCTAACCTATGATCTAGTAATGCCACATTAGGAATTTCAAACCATTCCTAGGTTTGAAAACATAGGTACACAAAAAGATCTGTATATGAATGCTCATAGCTTTATTTATAATAACCAAGAATTTGGGAAAAACAAATCTCTAACAAGTAAATGGGAAAACTATGATACGAAAATATAACCGGACACCAAACAGCAACAACAAAGAAGGAACTACTGGTACAACAAGTACTGCAACATTATGGATGAATCTCAAAAACATCCTGCTAAAGGAAAGAAATTAGATACAAAATATCTGTATGATTCCATTGATATGAAATTATAGAACAGGCAAATCTAGTCTAAAGTGGAAAAGAAAATCGAAACTGGTTGTGTTGTACAAAGGGCAGGAGAAAAGACTAAATAGTAGGTGCAAGAGGGAGCTTTCTGAGGTGACGGTAATGTTTTATTTCTTCGGGAGGATTTGGAGTGCACAAAGGTATACATTCAGCAAAATTTAAATGGCAGACCTAAAATTTGTGCATTTCATTATATATATATATATATATATATATATATACGGTAAATTCTACTTTAAAAACTGTATTTGAATGACAGGCTGAATATTTTTTAAAAAGAAACAAAGAATAGTAAGCAAATATTCAACTCTAGTTAATGATATGGAAGCTGAATTTGTTTAGGGGTAAATGCACTGATATCTGCAACTTAATTTAAAATGCAAAACCAAACAAACAAAAGCACCAATAAGCCTGACTGATGGATGGGTAAAGGAACAAATACATGAAGAGATATGTGATCAAGCAAAAATAGCAAATTGTTAATTGCAGAATCTAAGTGATGGGGAGATTAGTGTTCACTGTATAATTAATTCTTTTTACTTTTGTAATGTTAGAATTTTTTCACAATAAAATGCTAGAACGATCACATCGTTAAGATAAATGTCAAATCACTATGTTGTACACCTGAAACTAATATAATCTTGTATGCCAACTATACCTTAATACTAAATAAAAACTAAAATGCTAGCCCTAGCAGGTTTGGCTCAGTGGTTAGAGCGTCGGCTCTCAGACTAAAGGGTCTCGGGTTCGATTCCAGTCAAGGACACATACCTTGGTTGCAGGCTCAATCCCCAGTCCCAGTCAGGGTACATGAGGGAGGCAACCAAACGATATGTCTCTCTCACATCGATGTTTCCCTCTCTCTCTCTCACATCGATGTTTCTCTCTCTTTCTTCCTTCCTCTCTCTCTGAAAACAATGGAAAAAATATCCTCAAGTGAGGATTAAAAAAATTAAATTAAAATGCTAGAGGAAAAACATTTAGAGACTAGAAGAAGCTAGACACAAAATAATGATACTATATAATTATATTTATATGAAGTTCCAGAACAAACAAAACTAATCCATAATGTTAAAAATCAGATCAGTGCTTATCCTGGGCAGGAAATGGGGTAACTTGTAGCAAAGGCGCAAGAAAGAACTTTCTAGGGTGATGGAATGTTTATGTCCTGACTGGGTATTGGATACATGGATATATACATTTTCCCAAACTCACTGAACTATATGGTAAAATGTGTGGTTTAAATTGTATATAAATTATACCTCAATTAAATTGCTTTTTAAAATATGTTCACTACAGAAAATCTGGAATACACAAAAAAAGCACAGAGGAATTATGCCCTCCCACTCACCCAATCACACCATCCAAATAAAACATCACCATCCTTTCCTCTTTTGACAAAGGCCATGCCCACTGGAGATAAAAATGCACCTGTTTTTTTGTTTGTTTGTTTTAATTATTTTTTTAATCCTCACCCGAAGATATTTTTTTCATTGCTTTTGAGAGAGAGAAACAGAGAGAGACAGAGAAACATAAACTGGTTGCCTCACACACACCCGCCCTGACTGGGGCCGGGGATCCAGCCTGCAACCGAGGTACATGCCTTTAACTGGAATCAAACCCAAGACCCTTCAGTCCTTGAGCCAATGCTCTAACCACTGAGTCAAATCGGCTAGGGGTACACCTGTTTTTCTTAAAGACAATACAAAAATACTGGCTAAGCCCCTGAATTTTGGACTTCCTTTCTCAGGTGACTCAAAACCTACGAACATCCCTTTAACCCCATCACTGCTGTGGTTTTTAGGAAGTTACTAAACACTATGTATCTAAATGTCCTCATGTGGAAAACAGAAATCTTTAGTACCTCTCAAAGGGTTGTTAAATATTTAAAACAAAACAATGTACATATAGTTTGGCTTTTATTATTATTTTTATTAGTTTTTATTATTCTGGCTTTTATTATTATTATTTTTAAAGTTGAAGAGTCGCCCGGCCGGGCGTGGCTCAGTGGTTGAGCGTCTACCTAGAATCCAGGCGATCAGGGTTCGATTCCCGGTCAGAGCACGTGTCCAGGTTGTGGGCTCGATCAATGATTCTCTCATCATTGATGTTTCTAACTCTCTCTCCCCCCTCCTTTCCTCTGTCTGAAATCAATAAAGAAAAATAAATAAATAAAGTTGAAGAGTCAACTTAGAAATATTTTAAACAAAACAATGTACACGTATTCTGGCTTTTACTATTATTTTTAAAGTCGAAGAGTCAACTAGCTTTTAGAAATCATCCTGTCAAAAAAGTCCACCAACTTTCCCTTTGAATTTATTTTTAAAAAACAGGCCTTCACCCAGCCAGGTGTGGCTCAGCGGTTGAGTGTCGACCTAGGATCCAGGTGATCAGGGTTCGATTCCCAGTCAGGGCACATGCCCGGGGTTGCGGGCTCAACCAATGACTCTCTCATCATTGATGTTTCTATCTCTCTCTCCCTCTCCCTTCCTCTCTCTGAAACCAATAAAGATATATTTTAAAAAATAAAATAAATAAAAAACAGGCCTTCAATTCTCTAGGTACACGTACCTTCAAACTAGTCTATCTTATTTTAGTGAACCTCTTGAAGATCAGATCAACACTCTGAGTTGTTATTAAAGATGCAAAGATTGGGGTAACGAAATAAATAAAAATAAAACAGAAAACTAGTTTGGAAGGCTGGCAGCTGCTCTGAGAATGTAGGATCTAATGTAGTGAGCCAAACTGCCCAAGGAAACAATTTCTCCTTGAATGAAGTCCAACAAGTTTTAGATAAAAGTTGTTTTTCTTCTGCCTATGTGATTTAGGTCAAAATGTGTAACCTAAGAGCATTAATTAAAGAGTCTGTTCTAAAGAATGAGAACAGGAGTCACAAGAGAAAAACCAGGAAAAGTGACTGAGATTTTAACGATTGAAGGTAAAGGCATACTGATAATTGGATCAGAAAGAACACTTCTGGATTGAGAGCATACCCACAAGAAAAAAAGAATTTAAACCATGCAGATTATGCTTGCTATTCTGCTCAATGATGATATGACCAGAATGAACACAAAATGATAAAATTTTACTGTTCTCTAGTTGGTCTCACTTCCCATGTGCCTCTCATGATATGAGCAAGCATCTTGCTGTGCTGTCAGATTCTAATGTTTAGAGCCATTTATTTCCCCACAACATGGACCATAAACACAGACTACTACTTCATCTGGTGTTTAACAATGAAATGTGATTCTTTCCAATATGAGAGGAAAAACAGTGTGTTGGACTTTGAGAGATGGTATGTCTGTATTTTATATTTTACAGGCAACTTTAGGAATTTCCAAGATTATTCTGACTAAATGATATTTTTGTCTTCTGTGGATCTTTGTATTCAGACAGCAAAGTTAAAATCCTTGTAGCAAGAAACAAAAATAGCAAGCTACTAAACAATTCTAGGATACCGGTTTAGAGAAACCAAGGACTTACTATCCTGTATGCTAATGTTGTCACTTTATTCAAACCTTTTTTGTGGGCGTTTTTTTTTTTTTTTTTGGCTAACAGTCACTGCTCAAGATAGTCAATATGCCACCCTGTCCCCCAAAATTTCATAGTCTAGAAAAATACTATGCAAGTCCAGCCTACATGCTTTACTTAAATACTTTTTGGGCAATCTTCAGAATTTTGGTTTCAGTATACATAAACTGTGAGTTCTTCCAGATAATCAGAAAAAGAGGCAACTCAGGGTTAGTAATGATGATGAGAGGAAAATAATATTTTAAACTGAAGCTAGTTCAAGACAAAGGAAAGTAAGTCAAGGCCTTAGAACTGCTACCCAGAACTACTATCTATGACAAAAAATCATTCACACTGGAATAAAATGGGTAAGTCCAAGAGTCTAAGAAGAGGGTTTCAGAAAGATCAACTCAGCTATAGCAAACAGGATAAAGACAAGTTAGGTTATCCAAACTCTCCCCATCCCAAGCACCCGGAATCAGACCAGGATCTGGAAATGTCATCCAGGTAACAGAAATTAATTTTACAATAGCTTATTAATATTTTATTTTTATTATTTATATTTATTTATTGATGTTAGAGGGAGGAAAGGGGTTAGAGAGAGAGAAACATTGATGTGAAGGAGAGAGAGCAATCAGTTGCCGCCTGTATGTGTCCCGACCGGGGATTGAACCCACAACCTAGGTATGTGCCTGGACCAAAAATCAAACCTGTGACCTTTCGGTGCACAAAATGACGCTCCAACCAACTGAGCCACACCGGCCAGGGCAATTTATTAATATTTTAGAAAATACAATATCACTGATAATATATTAGCTAACATTTATTACTTAATGTTTTCATTCAATAAATATTTATTGTGATATGCTGAGCACTGCTCTAGGCACTGGGATCAGCCATGAACAGGATTCAGAAAGCCCTTGCTCTCATGGAAATTACATGCAAATAAGGACAAACAAGGTATACATAGACAATCAAGTTAATTTTAGAGAGAAATATGTGCTATTAAGGAAATAAAACAAATGGTAAAGGCTGACCATCAACAGATTCCTTGCTAAGAAGCTAAAGCCCTGAAATGAGAAGGAACCAGCCACCAGTCAGCCAAGTCACACAGTTCTAAGGGGAAGAGAGGAAGAACATTCCTGGCAAATGAAACAGTAAGGAAAGATCATGTAACAGGAATAGGCCTAACATGTACAAAGAACAGAAAAAGGGGAGTGGGAGGAAGGAATATGGTATACAATGGGAGGTGGTCAAGGGCCAGATCAGGTAAGGACTGTAAGGAAGGAACTAAGTGCCATGTTTATACTTTACCTTATCCTCACTAAATCTGTTATCTCGACAGAAGGAGGCTTACAGAAGTTTAGTAACTTGCCTAAGGTCTGACACAAATATCTGGACCTTAATTCTTACGTAAGTTGTTGGTTTTGATCTTTTTTTAAAAACTAAATGAAAAGGCTGTTCAACTTTCATTCATGACCTCATGAGTGAAAATAAGATTCCATGACCTTATTTTTACATAAAATTATTACATGACTGAACCACAACTTCTTCTATTTACAATGAAGATTTTCAGAACTTAGCCTGCATAGCAGGAGAATGCTAAAGTTCTAATAAAACGTAATAACTACTACAAAATAAGAACAGAACCAAACACTATGGAAAACAGAAGGAAGAGGTATGGATTACAGAGAAGAAACCTCACAGGAGTTTAAGGACTAGTGCTTAAAAGATTAAAAATAAAGGTATAGCCCTGGCTGGTTTTGTTCAGTGGTTAGAGCACTGGCCCAAGGGCTGAAGGGTCCCAGGTTCCGGCCAAGGAACCTCGGTTGCAATGTCCTCACTCTTTCTCTTCCTCCCCTTCCCTCCTACTCTCTCTGAAAAGCAATGGAAAAAATATCCTTGGGTGAAGATTTTTAAAAAAGAATAAAGGTATATCAGAGGAACGGCAGGCAGGAAGATGGTTATAGAAATAAAATGGCCAGCTTTATCCAGTACTATGTCTTTCTTTAAAGAAATGTGATTTCATAGAAAATACAATCAAATCCATGACTATAAATCACATTCTGTAGATGTTCTGTAATAAAAATGTATCACATTATTTTCTTCATAAAACTGAGGCTTTGTAAAGTGAATCTATTCACTGCATATATAAAAATGTACATATTTAAATATGATTTTACCACTAAGAATTAGGGAAAAAGCCCAGTTCCATATCAATAGCATAACTGGTTGCTTGGCCGGCCACGGCTCAGTGGTTGAGCACTAACCTAGGATCCAGGAGATCGCAGTTCAATTCCTGGTCAGGGCACATGCCCGGGTAGCGGGCTCAGTACCCAGTTGGGAGCATGCAGAAGGCAGCTGATCAATGACGACTCTCTCATCATTGATGTATCTCTCTCCCTCTCCCTTCCTCCCTGAAATCAATAAAAAGATATATTTTTTAAAGATAAATAAAATAACATATCTTGTTCCTGGTAAAATTGTTATATTTATCAAAAGCAAAAGTTCAGGATTAAAGATGGCGGTGGGCTCCACTGACACTCTCCTGACACCAAACTAGATTACAACTAAAATGTAGAAAATCCATCCTGAATAATCAATTGCAACTGAAAACAAGCTGGAGAGCACCCTCAAAACCAAGGAAAAAAAGTGGAGATCACACAGACACTGGTAGGAAGTGCAGAGGAGCTTGAGGGCTGGCTGGGCTCCCACAGGCAGCAGCTGAAGGTCCGGAGAGAGATCTCAGCTGTGGGGGTTCCCATTGAGGACTCTGGGGCCTAAACCCCAGGCTGCACTTCCCAGCCAAGAGCACCAGAATTGAGAAAGGTGGCCACATAACATATGGCTGTGAGAAGCATCCAGTTTCTGTAAGCCAGGGAGACACGGCTGGAAAGGCAGGCACCCTCTTAAAGAGAAAACACACAAAGTTTCGTGTGCAACCACTCACCCTGGGCTCCGGGGGGGGGGGGGGGGGGGGGCCAAAGTGGACTGGAGCTGTGTGAGGAGAATCTAGGTGTTGTGGGCTCTGGAGACAGAGCTCAGAGGGCACCCCCCTGGATTCCTGTGCCATGTCATTCCCCCACATTGCAGAGGACATTTCTCAGGCAGACATTTAGCTGCTTTTGCCTGCGGGGGAAGCAACTGCCCCACCCTGCTGAAAAACCTCTCGCCCTACCCTAGGGAGTTTCTACAGCCTGAGGCTCCTTAAGAGACTGATAACAATCAGCTGCCCCACCCTGTGGAGTTTCTACAACCTGAGGCTCATTAAAAGCATCAGATGAATCAGCCTGCAGCCAGAGGCAGACCTCAGAGTGCTTTAAGTCTTTGCCTGATCTGCTTCAGGACCTGGGCCTTGAAAAAGCAGACTTTGGTGTGCATTTGGGTCCTGTCCAACCCCACCCAGCCCTAGCAGAGGAGAAATCAAAGGGTTATTGTAGCTCCAAACAGGGTACTCAGGGCCAGTCACAAACTGTGTCTGACATCTGCCTGCACCAGAGACCCTCCAAAAAGACTGAGAATCCTAGCAGATCTGCCTAACACATAGAAACAAACCCAAACAGGCAGCCAAAATGGGGAGACAAAAAAACAAGCTCCAAATGAAAGAAAAAGAGAAGACCCCAGAAAAAGAGATAAATGAAATAGAGATAAGCAATCTATCAGATATAGAGTTCAGAATACTGATTGTAAGGATGCTCAACAGCATGAAAAAAGATATGGAAACTATGAAGAAAATTAAGAATGACATAGCAGAAATAAAGAATACATTGGAAGGAATAAACAGCAGATTACAGGAAGCTGAGGATCAGATCAGCGAATTAGAGGACAGGGTAGAAAAAAAATCACTCAATCAGACAACCAAAAAGAAAAAAACAATTAAAAAACAGGACAGTTTAAGGGAGCTGTGGGACAACATGAAATCTAACAATATTTGCATTATATGAATTCCAGAAGGGGAAGAGAATAAGCAAGGGATAGAGAATTTGTTTGAAGAAATAATGACAGAAAACTTCCCTAACCTGGTCAAGGAAAAAGTCACACAAGTTCAGGAGGCACAGAGAGTCCCAAGCAAGAAGAATCCAAAGAGGCCCATGCCCAGAAACATCATAATTAAAATGCCAAAAATTCAAGACAAAGAGTGACTCTTAAAGGCAGCTAGAGAAAAGAAATCTGTTACCTACAAAGGAGCTCCCATAAGGCTATCAGCTGACTTCTCATCAGAAACTCTACAGGCCAGAAGGGAATGGCATGAAGTAATGCAAAAAAAGGATCTGAAACCAAGACTACTCTATCCAGCAAGACTATCATTCAAAATAGATGGTGAAATAAAGAGCTTCCCAGACAAAAAAAAAAAAAAGGCTAAAGGAGTTTCTCACCACCAAACCAGCACTGCAGGAAATGTTAAAGGAACTGCAGTAATTAGAAGTAGAAATGGAGAAAGAAACATAGGCATAAAAAATTAAAATGGAAATAGTTAAGTACCTATCAATAATAACCTTAAATGTAAAACAAGTCTCTACAAGTTCAAGATTGAAATCATATCAAGCATCTCAGATCACAATGGCATGAAATTAGAAATCAACTACAGTAAAAACACTCAAAAACATTCAAACACATGGAGGCTAAATAGCATGTTGTTAAACAATGAATGGGTTACCAATAAGATCAAGTAAGAAATCAAAAACTTCCTGGAAACAAATGAAAACTGAACACACAACAACCCAAAACCTATGGGACACAGCGAAAGCGGTCCTGAGAGGGAAGTTCATAGCACTATAGGCCTACCTCAAAAAGAAAGAAAACTTTTTAGTCAACTGTCTAACCCTGCAACCCAAAGAATCAGAAAGCTCCCCTGTGAAGCCATCTGGACCAGGGATTTTGTTTGCTGGGAGTTTTTTTATTACTGCTTCAATTTCATCAGTTGTTATTACCCTTTTCAGGTTTTCTGATTCTTCCTGATTCAATTTTACATAATCTCACTCATATGTGGAATCCAATAACCAAAATAGACTGAGAAACAAAATAGACCCAGAAACATAGAAGCATGGAAGGAACAGACTGATGAATCTCAGAGGGAAGGTGGCGGTGGGGGAGTGGGTGGGGAGAGATTATCAAAGAACTTATATGCATATATGCATAACCCATGGACACAGACAATAGTGTGGTAAAGGCCAGTGGGGGGGGGCGGATGTGGGGGGGCAGGAATCAATGGGGGTGGAAAGGGGAGATGTCTGTAATACTTTCAACAATAAAGATAATTTTTTTTTTAAAAAAGCATAAGTTCACATCTTGCTTAAACATGGTAAATTATACACATATCCTTATCTCAAATTTCCTTAACAACTTCCATAAACTGACAAAAAGAAAATTGTTTTAAATGTATACACACACACAAAATCTAGTAGCAAACAAGAGATAGCAACAAAATCCTATCAGCTGAGAGCAGAACAGAGGAAAAAATGACTAAGAAGTTACCAAAGCTAATACAAGAATATTTCCTAAAACTGAAGGACAGAAGCCCCTGCTACCTTTGTCCTCAGAGACTAGCATTCTCCCCATCCACTCCAGTCCAGCCACGACTTCCTGGCTATTCCTTGAGCAGGCCAAATATGCTATTACTATTCCATCTATTCAGAATGCTTGTCTCCCAGATATCCACAAGACTCTCACTTGCTTCCTTTAGGTCTATGCTTAAATGTTTCTTCAACCATAAGACCATTCCTGACCACCTTACATATAGTTAAAAGCTACCACACCCCATAACTTCTTTTTCTAGTTTAGTTCATAATCACCATTTGTAAAATTTACTTGTTTTCTCACTAGAGCTGTCTTTGTTTTCATCACTACTACGTGGTCCCAGAGCATAGAACACATAGTTGGCATTCAATACATACACGCTGAATTGCTACTTAAAACAATCCAAAATTGTGATACGACTATACTGGGAGAAATGGTGAAGGGAGAAGTGTGAACTCCTTTTCCATAAGCAGTCAAAACATAATGCAGTTCTCAAGCTTTTGATTTGTGAACAAACCCCTTTATACTCTTAAAAATAATTGAGAAGTGTAAACAGCTTTTATTACGTGGATTATAGCTATGGATACAACATTAGAAAATAAAGTTGATAATGTTTAAAATGTATTATTTAAAAACAGCAACAGTAAGCTCATTACATTGTATTATAATATTTATGGATATTTTTTCCAAAGAAATTGAGAAAAGTGGCACTGCTATACACTGTTACAAATCTCTTTAAAGTCTGGCTTACTAAAAGAAAACTGGATTCCTATATCTGCTTCTGTATTCAATCTAACAAGAAAATCCAGCTCCACACAAATATGTAATTGAAAAAGGGCAGAGTATTTTTAATAACCTTTTCAGATAAGTGTGGATATTACTCTTCTTTGATACTATGTCAAAACTTAACAAGTGTAATTTTGTAAAGGTTAGTCACAATGTGGAACTGGAAACCATATCAATGACACTTTTCATACCATTTCATTAAAAAACTATTGGTCTATTTTGTACTTAAGTAGATTAGTCATCCACAGCATAATGTTGTAATATCACACATTGGTCATTTAAAAAAAGTTGGCCCACCAAGTTATGCACATCTTTCCAAACACTGACACATTTCATTATACAACAGCAAAAGGAAAAAAAAATTTTTTAAATCACATTTGTTAATATCACCATCCGTATCATCAGAAAGGTCCTGAGAACCTGCCAAGCTCATAGGGGCAGATATGTTTTCCAAAGTTCTAATTTTTGCTTGAAAGCCTAAATTTTATCTTGGCAATAAATTGTCAGTTGTTTTTCCTGAAGTGGCAGGCTCACTTCATTTATTTTTGAGAAAATATGTACAAATACCCAAGTTTAAATAACCATAGTTTATCATTCTTTCAAGTAAAAATAGCGTCTCATGAAAAAGCAACTAGCTTGCTAGCCCAGCTCACAAGTCAATCACACATGTATTTTTCTTCTTCGAGACAAGCATCATACTTTGGTATGCAGCAGAAGCACTTTATAACATTCTTCCTATTTTGCCACATGAAATATTAAAAAGACATGTACTGAAGTGTCAAGATTAATAGAATTAACAGGTTTTACTGCTTCATAAAGGACATTCTTAAATGGAACCCCCGCCCCTCCCCCCATAAATGTGTGGATGTGAAGAATATAATGATTTTTAGTATAGTTTATGCCACTGTCTTGATAAGCACTGCAGGGGCCAGCAGTTTTACCCACCACTGTGTTTGCACCACCAATGCAAATGTCAACATAGTTAAGTAGCAAAAAACTTAGTATTACTGTATTACGAAATAGTTACAACCTAGCAGACCTTCTGAAACATTTGAAGACAACCCCCCCTAAGAATCCAGATCACACACTGAAAATCACTGTCCATATAAAATAGTAAGAGAAGATATATCTCCAGGAAAAAGAATTGGGTAGTAGGAAGACATGGATGGCAAGAAGACTTATTTTTCCCTGTACACCCTTTGTACCTTGTAAATTTGGTAATATTTGTATGTATTACTTTTATCTTTAAAAAATTAAGTAATTTTTTAAAAAACAAAAACTGACATCAAAAGTGGCTAAGTAGACATAAAAGCATACTATTCAGAAATATGAAAGTAAATACCAGAAAAGAAAAAAAATTTCTTAATTCTTACCCAAGGATATTTTTCCCCCCCATTGCTTTTCAGAGAGGGTGGAAGGGAAAAGAGAGGGGGAGACACATCAATGTGAGACAGACGCATCAACTGGTTGCCTTCTGCACACACCCCAACCAGGGCTGGGGATGGAATCTGCAGTCAAGGTACGTGCCCTTGGGCAGAATCGAACCCAGGACCCTCAGTCCACAGGCCAATGCTCTAACCATTGAGAAAACTGGATAGGGCTTCCCCCTTCATTTTCTGCTCGGAAGTATTTTTAAACAATTACCAGACATCTTATTTCTCTTCCTCATTCTTTAGTCTCCATCTCTAAAATATATGGGCATATTCTTACATAAACATAATGCCATTATCATCCCGAACAAAATGAACAATAATGTCTTGATATCATCTAATACTCATCCCCATTCAAGTTTCTCCCAACGTGTTTTAAAAATGCCTTTCCTTATTGGTTTGAGTCAGGATTTAAACAGGGCCAACACATTACATTTGGTTGCTACACATAAAATATTTTTAACCTTTCTTTTTAAATTGTCTATCAGCAATTATGAAAAAGCCTAACAGACAAACCTGCTTTCACTTGTGGATTCTCCAGAATCAAACCCAATTTAATGCATTTGCTGTTCCCTTTATCTGCAGCACTCTTCTTCCAGATTGTCACTATGGATGATTCTTTCCAGTCACTGACCGCCATTCAAATATTGCTTCTAAAAAGAGGCTCTCTCTAACTACACAATCCACAGCAGAGCTCCACTTCCATTCATTCTCCATTACATGGTTCTATTTCCTTCATGGCATTTACCCCTACCTAAAACTATTCAGTTTATTATCTGTGTCCCCCTGTAGAATGTCCACTCCATGTGGGCAGAGTGCCTTCTTCACTGAAGACCAAGAACAACGCCAAGAACATGAGGCATTCAATAAATATTTACTGAGTGACTAAATAATAATGCAGTACTCCTCATGCAATGGTTTAAACGGAATATCTGTAGAAACCTGGGCCAGCTGTTATGAAGAATCTGTGGCGTGCAGGAAAGAAAGAACAGAGGTGTGTGGCATTTTACTGTAATTGTGGACTTCTACTGAACTGTGATCACAGGTTCATGAAAGAAAAATTATTCAGGATGATTTAAAGAGCATTACCAGGAGCAAAACAAAGATCCATTTTTTACTATCATAGGAAAGCTACTAAATCATGAGAAATAGCTATAATGGGACAGAAGCATTACCTGGAACAATAAACATGGATTCAACATACTTTTTTTCCTAATATACAGTATGTATCATGAAGGAATTCATAGTCTCAATATAGCATTTCTTTCTGGGGATTGGATTATGGTGAAAACAAAACTACAAGCCATTTAATTTGGGACCTAGAGAAACCCAGAGTTACCTATCCCACACTTCTAATTTAACAGCTGAGAGAGAACTGAAGCCCAAGGTGATTATCAATAAAATCAGAGATCTAATGAACAGCAAGCAAAGCTAGATCTTAAATCCAGATCTCTTTACTCTAGCCCTACATTCTTTCATAGGGTAATGCTCACACACAGGATGCTAATGTCAAGTTATAACATACTTTAATTACTATCATTTTTAGTACGGTCTTTTCTCCCCCTTACTGAAGTCCTCCTAGCCCACAGGGGGAAATGTCAAAAGAGGGGCACATGTAATTATTATTCTCTAAGTAAAGCATGTTACAGAAACGCTTCTTTGACAAAATAATAAAAAGAAACATCTAGAAAATCCAACTGGTTTGATTTAATAAGTTTTTTACTCCACATTTTACATTTTAAAGTAAAAATAACTATTTAGGAATGTCTGCTGACTATTCCTTGCTTTAGACATGTAAATCGCTATTCCCTTATTTTAAACACTTGTATAGCTATTTTTCAATTGCCTGTGGCAATAAAGTACTGAAGTGAAATTTTGTCAAGATGTACGCTCCACTATCATGTATTTTTCACCAAAATGAAATTTTTTACTATATCCTTTCTTCAAAAACCAACTCTAGTGAAAGAACTAACATGCAAATGACCAGCAGACACAAAACAAAAGGGAAAAAATGCTGGAGGAATGCGCACACACACGATACAGCAGCCCTGATGAACAAGGGGAGACTCGGCTCTTCCTAGTTCTTCCTTCAATCCTGCTCAGGCCAATTTACAAATACCCTCACCAGTTCTTAGAAAACTACTCTGAATCTGAGGCAGCAAACACACAAGCAGGAGAGAGATGTCATCTGTCCAAGGTTAAATGACAAGAGATAGACTAAAGTAAAATAATTCCAGGCTTTTAAAAACAAACACACACACCACAATTTACCATTCTTTTTAAAGTAAAAGGGCTTCTTTCTCACCCTGTTTTGTCTAACAAATACAACCAAAGAGGATTGTTTAGTGTGAAAAACAACATGGTTTATAATGAACATTTTTACCAAAAAAGATACAGTTAACAAACGACCAAATGTAGCTCTTCACCCTAAATAACGCTAAGTAAAACCAGTATTATAGAACTTCTATGTAATAACGAAATTGTCTTCCAACATTTGAAAGCCCAATGACAAACAAAAATGGGAAGGGAAATGGAACTTTAGCTTCTATTTTCCCCGGTCCGTTCTTTTTTGGCTCAAGAGGTCCCTAAAACAAGAAAATCAAACTTAAAATACCAAATGAAATAAAGTTTGGATTGACAGGTTCAAAAACTCTTAAGACCTATCAAGTGTATGTCAGCCACGCCAGAGTCCTAAATTCACAGCGCACCTCCATCGGGAGCCGGGAAAGCGCGCAACACAATGGGGTCACCCCGCACCACGGACACGGGCAAACCTAACGAATACCCCACACTTACTACAATTTTTTTAAACGTTAAAACTTAGACTTGCGTTACAAAGTATCTGTACAGATGTGCTATAACCTACGTAACGACTACGGCGAAAACCTTCTCTGTCTGCGGCACAGGACGGCGATTTCCAACACAGCACCTCCCCTGACAAATGACTGAGGACAACCAAAATATCAAGCTTCTCTTTTAATGACTAACCCAACTCTATACAAAATCGGACGCGTCCGTATTGCTGCCGTTCCGCGGACGACGTTTCCTGGATCGCCTACGGAGGCGACTCCCCGGCCGTGAGGACCGTGAGGACCGTGCGGGCTGACCTGGCCCTCCGACGCCCCGGGGGCCGGCTACCTTCCCCACTCCATTGTCAAACCGCACCCCCACCCCGCGGTCCTCGGCCCCCATCCTCACACTCCTGGGAGAGTCAGCAAAGAAATCCCCGCACCCGTGCTCCCTTACTGTGCGCGGCGTGGGTGTGTCTGCAGACCGACGCTTTGCTCAAACACAAACCCGCCGAGACCCAGCCCCGAAGCCGCGGCGCAGCCCGCACCCACCGGCCGGCCGCCGACCCCGGCCGCCGCGGCCGCAGCCCTTCCTCTTTCTCCCCTCCAGGCCGGCCCCTCCCCCGCAGCGCGCACGCGCGGCCTCCGATCGCTCCCCTCCCCCCGGCCCCTCACCTTAATCATTAGACACCCTCTTCCCAGGGTCCTGGAGTCGCCGGCCCAGCGAGGGACACGGGAGATACAAAGGTGGACGAGGACGTGCCGAGAGCCAGCGATCTGCGATTCAGATCCTGGCCTAACAGGCCCCTAGAGTCAGGAGCAGCGTCTGTCACCGCCACCAAAACTGGACGAGCGGCACCGCCTGGTTCGGCCCAGCTCACCCGGTTCGGGTTCAGAATGCCTAATCTGGTCCCACAGGAGCTCGTTCCCAGAAGCTGTGGGCGTTTCTATGCTGCGCAGACCTCACACGCCGCCACCGTCGCCGCCGCTGCTGCTGATCTGCTGCTGATCTGCCGCCGCTGCCGCTGCCGCCGCCGCCGCCTTACCAATCCCTCCTCTACCGAGCGAGCACGACACTCCGCGGCTTTACGACAGTTGGGAAAGTGAGAGCGCAGCAGCCTCCACGCCTCTCGGAGCGTCTGTTCGTCTCTGCGCCTGCTCAGACGCCCTTCCGCCCCGCCCCGCCCCTCCTTCCCCGGCCCTCCCCTTTGTGCTCGCTTCGGCAGTTCGTCCGTGAAGCCGAACCGGGTCAGGACGCTCGCTGCAGAATTTCATTTTCCTTGGCGTTTGTGCGTCCGATATTTAAGCAAAATACTGACTACATCTTGGCTGACTTTCTGGAACTAAAAATTACAATTAACCACGGAATTATGGATCGTATTTACTGTCCAATTAAAAAACATCATGGTTTAGCGTCTTTCACAACAACTGATGTCCAAGTTACACGCGCTAATGACACAGATCGTGGGATCTCACTATTAAGACAAATTTGCTTCCGGAATCAGATCAGAAGTGGTCACAGCTATCCTGGGAACCGGCTGCACAATCACACACGCCTTCATAATTATTTTATAAAAATCGGTGGATAGCAAATGCTTCATTATGTGCGTTAGGAGCACGTAGGCTTCGGAAAAAGACAAAATTCCTTCCAATCCCAGTGATGGCAACTGGCTGTCTGATGTAGTAGACCTTTATAAATATGTTTCTAATTAATTAATTTTTAAAGTGCCGATTATACCTCAATTTTTAAAACAAAATAAAAGCATACCTAAAAGCCAAAAAATATATATAGAGTGAGATTAAATAAAAGTTTATATAATGCTTCAAACATTATTTACTAATTAAGTGTTCAATAAACATTAATTCCCTCCCTTTCATCAGGTTTTTCTCAATTCCCTTTCTTATGTTCACCCAATGTTCTCCATTTCGTTCAGTGAAGAAAATATTTAAAAATAATACGAAGAATGAGTAGTGGATTGTGTGGGGAAAGTGGAAGAGCACTGGACCAGGATTTTTCCTCAATCATCTTTTCTCCCTCTAAATATAAAATTCTGCCTGGACTGTCTTATCTACTGCCATGGGTTTAACCGTTTTCAACTCATAATTTCTCAACATCTTGTATTTCCAGACCTATATTTTTTATAGTTCTATAACCTTTTTTCAAAAGCTCTTGACCTGTGCTCCTCAATAGGGTAGACACTAGCTACATGAAACTGTTGAGTAATTGAAATGAAGTTAGTACAAACTGAAAAATGCTGTAACTGAAGGCCTGGCTGGTGTGGCTCAGCATCATCCCATGCACCAAAAGGCCATGGGTTTGATTCCCATCAGAGCACATGCCTGGGTTGCAGGCTCCAGAGCATCCCTGGTGGGGGGCATGCAGGAGGCAGCTGATTGATGTTTCTCTCTTTCTCACTCTCCCTTTCTCTCTCTCTCTAAAAAAAAAAAAAAAAAAATCAATTAAAAAATCTTCAAAAGAATAAAAAGAAAAAAGCTGTAAGTGTACAATCAATTTCAAAGATACAATACCACAAAATTGTAAAAAAATCTCAATAATTTTTAATATTGATTACATGTGGAAAAAATCTTGGATATATTGGGTTAAATCAGTGTTTCTCAAGCAGGGATGATTTGCTCCCCCACCTCCCTGCCTCAGGACATTCAGTAATATCTGGGGACATTTTGGTTGTCACAACTTGAGTCAGGGTGTGTGTGGTTACTGGCATTTACTAACAAATAGGCCAGGGATGCTGCTAAACATCCTACAATGCACAGCTTAGCCCTCCACAACAAAGTATTGCCTGGCCCAAAATGTTAATAGTACCGTTGAGAAACCTCGGGGTTAAATAAAATACACTATTAAAATTAATTTTGACTATTTCTTTTACTTTTTAAAATATGGCTACTAAAAATTACATTTGTAGCTCACTATATTTCTATTGGACAGTGCTGACCCATCTAGACCTCTATGGCTAACTGTACTAGATATGTCATTTCCACTTTAATCTCCTACTGGCATCTCTACCACATCATGTCATAAATAAATAAATAAATAAATAAATAAATAAATAAATAAATAACTGTAGGTATATTGTATTTACACCCAATCCATCTCAGTCTTTCCTGCCTCAGTCAATAGGTTCAAGTTATCTAACCAGAAACCTAAAGGTCATCTTTGACTACTTCCTCTTCTTCACTCCCTACCTCTAATCAATCTATAAGTCCTTTTTCTGCGTCTGAAATATCTCAAATATGGAAAATCTCAAGTATCTCAACTATCTTTAGTATTCACTTGTTTAACGAGCACTTATGAAGTAGTTACAATGTGCTAGATGCTGGGCACTGTGAGTACTAAATACACATCACTGCCTTACTGGCAATGTTTTACGAGACGTAGAAAGCAAATTCATTACTTACACTACAATGGGGTAACGATAGGATGGTGTACTCGTGCACTGAGAACACAAAGATGGAACACTGTAATCAAGCCAAGAGAAGGTGATGTTTAAACTAAATTTAGCAATATTAGCAAAGATAGTTAAATAAAGCAAAGGAGAGGGCATTCCAGGCAGTAAGATCAGCACATGCTAAGGTACAGAATCCTGTACCCAAAACAACATGAAGCAATCTCTCTACTAGGAACTACTGAATGTGTCATGTGGGGAAAATATCAAGAGACAAGGAAAGGAGATAGAAATCATTAAGTATAGGTTGTTTTTGCTAGAAGAATGAGTTTGATCTCATTTATACTTAAAATTATGGGAAGTCATTAAAGGAAATCAATCAGACGACTAACAATTAGATTTGACTATTAGAGATCCTTTCATATAAGCAAAATAGAGGGTGGATTGAAAAGGAGCAAGAGTAGGGGGGTGAAGACCAGCTGGGATGGCAGGTAAAAAATGAGAGGAGGTGATGGTGCCATTCAAGAAAGAAACACAGTTTGCAAAACCCAACCTTTTGAGTTCGGGACTTTTGGTTGGGGCAGCAGGAGGGTGTTGAAAGAACGGAAATGAGTACTTCCTTTTTTTAAAAAAAAAATATTTTCCTTGATTTTTTTTTTTTTTTTTTTTGAGAGAGAGAGAAGAAGGGAGAGGGAGAGAGAAAAAAAACATCAATGTGAGAGCGGAACATAGATCGGCTGCCTCCTGCACGCCCCCCACCGGGGGAGCCCCAAGTGGAGCATGTGCCCTGGTCAGAATCCAGCCAGCAACCTGGAGGATGCCCAGCTGAGCCACGCTGGCCAGTGACTGATTACTTCTTTATTGGGCAAGTTGAGTTTGAGTTGTCTAACATTTACCCAACGTGGCGATCCCAGTGAACTGTTGGATATATGGGTCTGGAGCTCAGAAAAGAGGTCTGGGCTGAAGGCAGAGATGTGGACTCTAACTTATATGTGATAACTGACACAAAAATTTTGAATGAGTTCACCCAGAGTATAAGTGAGAAGAGACAGACAACTGGGGATGTCTGATATTTTAAGAATTGAAGAATGTAAAGAAGTTCCAGAAAGATACAGATAGGCCAGAGCAAAGGGGAAGAAAACCCTAGAAAAGTAGGTAACAGGCCAAGTAAGAAAAAGAGTTTCTGTACCAAAGTGGGTAATCAAGAATATGAAATGTCCATTAGTTTGACAATAAGGAGATCTGTAAATAAGAACAGTTTCAGCAACTGTCCTATATCTTAGAACAGAGGCTCTCATATAGGGTCAATTTTGACCCACAGGGGTTATTCGACAATGCCTGGAGGTATTTTTGGTTGTTAAAACTGGGAAGATGATACTGGCATCTAGTGAATAGAGGTAAGAGATGCTGCTAAACATCCTACAATGAACAGAATAGCCCCCACAACAAAGAATTATCTGGCCCAAAATGCCAATAATATTCCAATTGAGGAATCCTGGTTTAGAAAGGACTGAACGGTGAAATTAGACAAAAATCAGTACTTTTTCATGAAATTGGTAGTAAATGTAAAAAGAAAGATAGACACATATCTAGAAGGCTATGGAGTCAAGAAAGTTATGCTGAAGGGAAAGGAGCCAGCAGAAATAGAGGTGAAAGATAATGGAAATAAAAATGTACTTAGTGGAGGCAGAGAGCATGGGATCCAAAGCTCAGATGGAAAATTTAGCCTTGGAGAGGAGAAGGCATAGTCCTGTCATTGAAACAGATGAGGAACAGAAGGAGTGATTGTACAAATCAATTAAGTTTATTACCTTGAGGGGAAATATTGAGGCCTTGCTCAATAAATGACCTTGATTTCTCTGTGAAGCATGATTGGTAAGGCCATTGTCTAAGATATCTGGTTTTTGAAATGGCTGGGTGGAGAATAATTAGAAAAGAGAGACTAAAAAAAAAAAAAATCAGAAGAGTCATTAATGTGATGGCAGGGTGGATACTAGATGGGCAACAAATCAAAGGCAGGAAGCCCAGAGCAGAAAAGGCGTGAGACTGAGAGAACAGGTGTCATGAGGTTGCATTTAGGAGAATAATGGTAGATTACTGGGGTGGGCAATATCTCTCACCTGAATTACATACAATAGTTTCCCAATTTCTATGCTTCCGTTCCTACCACTGTCACCATACCAATCCCAATTTAACTTTAAAACACTATCAGAATAAGGCAGGAAGTGATTGAGACACAGTAAGTTGCTTAAAATCCTTCAATGACTCTCTGTTACCTTCAGGATAAAGTCCTAAATCCTTAGGTTGGCAAATGAAGCTCTTCATAATCCAGATTCTGCAGGACAATTCCATACGACCTCTTCCCATCCTATTGCATGCCCCTGCTTAGACTTCCATGGACTTCTCAAACTTCTTATAGTTCTCCAGAAAAAAATATACTGTCCAGTATGTCCCAGCCTTTTCACCTACTATTCCTTATGTTTCAAGGATCCTCCACATCCTAGCCCATGCTTTATCTGCTTAGCAAACTCTTATCTATTCCTCAAAGCCCTCCTCCATGAAGCATTTCCTCTCTCTCTCCCCTACTTCCATGATAGAGCTAATAGTCAGTCCCACTTGTACTCTTTTCAGTCTTCGTATACACTTTTTAAAAAATAAATATTTTTATTGATTTCAGAGAGAGGAAGGGAGAGGGAGAGAGAGATAGAAACATCAATGATCAGAGAGAGTCACGCCCCCTGCGGGATTGAGCCTGCAGCCCGGGCATATGCCCTGACTGGGACTCGAACCTTGACATCCTGGATCCTAGGTCAATGCTCAACTGCTGAGCCACACCAGCCAGGCTGTATATACTTTTATTAAAAGTGTTATAATTATTTATATACATACCTGTATTTTCCAGAAAACTAAAATAAAAAATATATATATATAAAATGTTCTTCTCTTTAGTAGAAAAATATCACTCAAAAGTTTATTGAATTTACTGAATAAACAGACTAGTGTTCTACGCTCCATTTTGCCATTGAGAAACCAGAAATTCTTTATCTTAACCAAATCACTTGAGTTTTTCCAAAAATTAACTTTTGTCACCTGTGGAAAGATCAGGGCTATCCAACATACAGTCCAAACCAAATTCTGCCTACCTGAGACTACAGCAAATAATGTTTACCAAATTAGCCTACAACATGGACTAGCAGTGCCTATCTATCTGGTAGGCAGGAATTTCAGGAGCTTGCTCTAAACATGGAAATACTGAGCTGAATGGGTGATATGCAATAAATGAGAAAAAGGAGTATTTCTACAAATTACCGAAGTCAGAGGGAGCCCAGTCAGAGAGGCTCAGCAGTTGAGCATCAACCTATAATCCAGGAGATCGAGGTTCAGTTTCCACTCAGGGCACATGCTCAGGTAGCAGGCTCGATCCCCAGCATGGGGAGTGCAGGAGGCAGCTGGGTCAATGACTCTCTCTCTTCATTGATGTTTCTATCTCGCCCTCTCCCTTCCTCTCTCTGAAATCAATAACAAATATATTTTTTTTAAAAGTCAGAGGGAAAGACTGATATGCCTATCATCCATTGCATACTGCACAATTTTATAGAATTAGCAAGTGAGAGTAACTGAATACATGGTCAGCTTTGTGAGCTCTTTAGAAGAAAATGAAGCAAAGTTTGGAGATTTAATGCATTGAGATAGGGAGATCTTGGGAACCTGCTGAAAACATTTACTGAACTATTTCCTCAGATGAAAAGTTTTGGGAAGAATTAAAAGGATCTAAAAGATGCACTAGTCAGAATGCTTAATAATTCACAACATTTTACTTATTAATGTACCAAGATATCACTGGAAATTGAAACTGAAAGAAAAATACTATAGATTTCACAACACTGCTGACTTAATTGAGGCAGTACAGCTCCCTGTTAAAACTTTATATATAAAATTTGACTTCAGTTACAAGATTGCAAAGAGAGACTGTTCAGATTGAAAATTAATAATCTTTATTATAGTACATAGAGAGACAGAGATAGAAAAACAGAGAAACAGAAAGAGAGATGAGTCATCAGACACAGCACTTATTTCCTACTACTAAACTAACCACAAAACTATTGACCATACTTTGAAGTCAATGGAATCATAGATTTTGAAAAATCGAGTTGCTATTCAGTGGGAGAATATCCTCAAAAAAGTGTACAGTTTTGATTAGTGCTTATCATTTTTTAAGTTTCTCTGCATTTGGAATACAACCTTCAAGGTATATTTGAATTACCAAGCACTAATACTATCGGTATGGCTCAAGTTTCTGAAAAAAACAGAGGTAACAAATTATGGACTAACAAGGAGGTACAGAATGCTTTGAATTTTGTAGACAAGCATTCAGAAATATCTTGAAATATTTCTGGCTATCTGGCCAAATTCTGGGCATGTTTGAGGCCATCTGGTTTTGTGAAAGTATATTTTTAAAATAAAACTGTAGAAAAATGAAAGAGAAAGCCACCATCCACTATGTTAACGTAAGCCTAGTGTCACAACTGAGGTATCTGGAATGACTGACAATTATTCTCAGAAGTCATTTAGTCTGTTAATTATCAGTATTTTTATATACTTGGTCAAAGTTGGTCATAGGCTAACCACTGGACTTTTACAGTACGTTGTTTTAACTCTTTTCGGAATGCTTTTGCAATGCTGTGTTTAAGATCCATGATTTCTAAAGGGTTCACTTCTGTTAGCAATTAAAAAAATTCACAAGTTTCTGATCATTAAAAAGTTAGGCTATATAATCTCCAAAGTCCCCTTAGATCTCTAATATTTCGTAAGATCTCTAACATTTCATGGTTTGCCTCAAACCTAATATGATTTCTATGCAAACCCTGTGAATATTATAATTTTTAAGTGTGATTTACATATTGGTTACTTATCTGCAGATTTGTAACAGGAAGTAAAGATGTTTCTATGTACTTATTTGTTATTTATAAATCATGTAAAGTTTTCCAAAACATTCTCTAAATTATATTAGTATTTGTCTAATTGCCTAACGTGTATCTTGGTTATAGTTTTGGGTTGCAGAGTTGCAAACAGATACTGTGCTTTGTTTATTTTATAAACTACAGAATACATTTAAAATACTGATATATTTGGGGAATATTTAGAAGCATATAGAAGAAAGGAATGAAATGAAACTGATCATATAATAAAAGGAGATTTTAAAAATATTTAATAACTCCACTATGATTGCTTTTCATACTCAGGCCTTCTGGTAAAAATTTAATTTTTTTAACTTTTGATAGAACGTAAGTCACTATTGTATTACTGTTTCAGAAATTTGGAAAAAATATTTAGAAATTTTAATTTAATATCTTTATTTTTAAATTTGCTCAAAATATTTTACATTTTAAAATTTTTTATTTATTGGTTTTAGAGAGAGAGGAAGTGTGTGTGCAGGTGTGTGTGTATGTGTGTGAGAGAGAGGGAGGGAGGGGGGAGAGAGAGAGAAAGAGAGAGAGAGGGCAAAACATTGATTTGCTGTTCCACTTATTTATGCATTCATTGGTTGCCCTGACTGAAGATCGAACCCACAACCTTGGTGTATCAGGACAATGCTCTACCCAACTGAGCTACCCAGCCAGGGCAAATTTTTTAAGTTCTGAAAATATAAATTGGTCAAAGTTGCTGATGACCAAACTCTGAAACCTTATTTATTTGAATTATAAGGATAAACAAAATCTTTCTACTCTGAACTAGTCAAACACTGATTTAGGACTGAGTTAAACTAGGAAAGAGTGCCACCTACTGAATCAAAATTACTTAAACATCTCAATATTAAGTTCATTTTTCAGAACATCTAAAGTTCTAGCATTTTTTCCTCAAAGATGCACATTTAAGAGGAACTTCATACAGAAAATATTCATTAAAAATTATTCAATTAAGTGTTTCCACCTGGTAGAAAATAACAGATGGGTCACATGTTTTTATCATACACATCACCCCAACAAATGATAAGAGAATGAAAAAGGTACAAACCCAAAGCAACATGAAAATGGGAGGTCATCAATGAGCAAGTTATTCCACCAAGTATCTGAAAGATAGAAATCAGAACTAGCAACTGTTGTTTCAGAGTAAAAAAAAAAAAAAAAAAAAAAGCTAGACCAGGAAATACTATCAAAGAGGCTGCACCAACGAGGGAGCTGATATGGCTTGCGGAATACTCCAGTCTAGGAACATGAACCAAAGACAAAGGAGGTCAAGAAAAAAAAAGTAGAAATAAAAAAGGAAGAGATTCGTGCAATTGTAAGTCTAAATATGGCATGGTCAAACCTCTGCATGCCTCTCTTCACCACGTAAAGAACATATGGCATCTAGCCTTTCAAGTCCTAGGCTACAAACAAGAGCAGGGAGTTCTAAGAAATATTGAACTAGTTTTCCAAACTAGAGCAGCTGGTGTGACAACCCACACTAAATACTTCACATTTGAATACTCATGGGCTCCACCTACCTACACTTGCCTGGCAGGACACATCGCCATTTTACACAGACTTCATGTTTAGTTTTATACTACATGGTTTAAAAGTATTATTGACTACCAAGATATGCCAGATATTTGGGGGAAACCTAATGTGAAAGAGACCCAGATGAACATTTTTTAAATGACCATAGAGAGTAGAGATAATTTAACAAACAGAAAAAAATTATTTTAAAGCACTAAGAGCCTCAGAAATTAAAAATGATACTGCATCCTTACACAAGGAAAAAGATGCCATGAAAAAAGCAAAAAGGAATGCTTATAAATGAAAATGATAATTTCTGAAATTAAAACTCCATAGAAAGGTTGAAAGATAAAAGCAAGAAAATCTTCCAGGATGTAGCAACACAGAAAGGAAAATGAATACGAGAGAAAAGGTAGAAGTTATAGAGGGCCGATCCTAGAGTTAAAATATCTGATAGGCCCAGGCTGAGTGGTCTGTTGGCTGGAGTGTCATCCTGTACACCAAAAAGGTTGTAGGTTTGACTCCCTGTCAGGCAGGGCACATACCTAGGTTGCCGGTTCGATCCCCAGTCAGGGTGACTAAGGGAGGCAACCCCAAAGTAACAATTGATTTTTTTTGTTTTGTTTTTTAATCATTATCTGAGGGTATTTTTTCCACTGCTTTTTCAGAGAGAGTGGAAGGGAGAGAGAAAAGAGAGAGATGGAGAGAGAGAGAAACACCAATGTGGGAGAGACACATGGATTGGTTGCCTCCCATATGTGCCCCAACCCAGGCCAGGGGTTGAGCCTGCAACAGAGGTATGTGCCCTTGGCTGGAATCGAACCCAAGACCCTTCAGTCTGCAGGCTGACATTCTAACTACTCATCCAAGCTGGCAAGGGAATTTTAACACTCTGCTGCAGATAACTGATAGAATAGATTAAAAATCAGTAAGGATATGGATTTCACATGGACTTCCCTGATTTCAAACTCTATTACAAAGCTATAGTAATTAAAACAGTATGGTTTTGACATAAACAGACACATAGATCAATTGAACAGAATAGAGATCACAGAAATTACCCCATGCATATATGGACAATTAATTTTTTAAATATGTTTTTATTGATTTTGGAGAGAGGAAAGGAGAGGGAGAGAGAGATAGAAACAATTATGAGAGAGTCATTGATCGGCTCCCTTCTGCATGCCCCCTACTGGGGATCCAGCCCACAACCTGGGCATGTGCCCTGACTGGGAATCAAACTGCGATCTCCTGGATCCTAGTTTGACGCTCAACCTCTAAGCCACACTGGCCCGGCTGTGCAATTAATTTTTTACAAAGGAGCCATATAATGCAATGGGGAAAGGACAGTCTTTTTAATAAATGGTGTTGGGAAGACTGGGCAGCCATATGCAAAAGGATAAAACTGGACTGCTATGTTACACCATACACAGAAATCAATTCAAAATGGAATTAAGTCTTGAATGTAAGACCTGAAACCACGAAATTCCTAGAAGAACATGTAGGCAGTAAGCTCCCTGACATAGGCCTTGGTGTTGATTTTTTGAATCTTATGCCAAAAGTAAAAGAAACAGAAGCAAAAATAGACAAGTGGGACTATATCAAACGAAAAAGCTTCTGCACAGCAAAGGAAACCATCAACACAATAAAAAGGCAACCTGCTGAATGTAACAAAATATTTGCAAATCATATATCTGATAAGGGGTTAATATCCAAAATATATAAAGAACTCGTACAACTCAATAGCAAAAAGACAAACAATCCAATTAAAAAATGGGCAAAAGATCTGAAAAGATGTTTTCCCATGGAAAGTATACAGCCAGCCAACAGGCATATGAAAGATGTTCAACATCACTAGTTATTAGGGAAATGCAAATCACAACCACAATGAAATAATACTTCACTCCTATTAGAATGGTTTTTATAAAAAAAGACAAGAAATAACAAGAGCTGGCGAGGATGTGAAAGGAAAAAAAAAAGAAATCTTCGTGCACTGTTGGTGGGAATGTAAAATTGGTGCAGCCATTACAAAAACAGTATGGAGGTTCCCCAAAAAATTAAAAACAGAACCATCATATGATCCAGCAATTCTACTTCTGGGTATTTATCCAAAAACAAAAATACTAACTTGAAAGGATATATGCAAATCAGTGAAACATAAAGCTGGTTCTATGAGAATATCAATAATATAGATAAACGACTAACCAGACTCTTTAGGGATTAATAACAGAGAGAAGAAAGAAATTGCCAACATCAGGAATAAGAGAGAGGCTATTGCTTCAGATCCAAACATTGAATGCATTGTTTTGTAACTTCCTTAGAGAAAACTTGAGGTCTAGATGGCTTCACTGATGAATTCTACAAAATATTTAAGGAAGAAATAATATCAATTCTACACAAACTCTTGCAGAAAAAGAGATGAGTAAACACATCTCAACACATTCTATGGGGCCAGTATTACCCTAAAACCAAAACCAAAGAAATTAAAAGAAAATATGAACCAATATCCTTGATGAACATAGATGCAACTATCCTTAACAAAATCTTAGTAAATCGAACCTAGTGATATATAAAGATACATAATACATTGTGACCAGGTGTATTTTATCACAGGAATACGTGGTTGAGTTAATAATCAAAAGTAGTCAATATAATTCACCATATTATACTAAAAAAGAAAAATTATGTGATTATCTCAATAGATTCAGAAAAAAATCATTTGACAAAATTCAACATCCACTCATGATAACTCAGGGTAAACTAAGAATGGGGAGGGGCCTTCCTCAATAAAAAAAAAAGCATCTATAAAAAACCTACAGTTAACATCATACTTAATTGTGAAGGACAAATGCCTTTTCCCCTAAAACAAGGAACAAAGAAAGTTAATGTCATAGCCTCTGAATCTTCCTCTGCCTTTGCCATTAGAGCCCATTTCCCTCCTCTGTATCACTAAAATTATGTTTATAACCTCTATTAGAGCTCTTATCACATTTTATTTAATTAGCCCATTTACTGTTCTGTCTCTCACTCTGCAGTGACTCTAAAGGACAAGTCATCTGCTTTACTCATCTTTGTGTGAATATGTAGTGCAGTCATCCTGTCTTCCACCAGAGGAAAGCAAACTCTAGAGAGACCAAGTAACTTGTCCAACATCTTATAGCAAGCTAATTAGTAGAAAGAATCGACTGTGTCTTTTCTCCTTGAACTGGTCATTAAGTGAAGTAGGCTTTATTCACAGTATAAATGAGAAAATTATGGCTGAGAAAGTTTCAGTATGCTTGCCTATGTTCAATATTAAGTGTTAAAGCAAGGAGTATACCAAGAGAAGTTTCACATTAAAAATATTTTTGTTGTTGGAGAAAGAGTATTTTCTACGGCTTCACTTTTGGTTTATGTAAAGAAAACCTAAGTCCTGACAATGAGAAAATGAGCTGAGAGATGCAGTCTAAAAATCTGAAACTATGACTGCACTTTGGAATGTGAAGTATTCACCAATTCGTTGCTACAAGTGCCACTTTAAGTGAAACATCTTTTATTATATTTACTTATGTGTGCAAATATGCCAACCCTATCCTCTAACAGCACTTGTGATAGCTTACATGAACACATATAAGTGTAGAAACCTGAATGGATTAAGACTTTTAAACACAATGGAAAATAAGTGCAAATAGCAAAATTTAGTCAGAGGTAACTGTGACACAGAAATACATACCATAGAATCCTGGACAATTTCTAGACATTAGCCACACATTTAGATTCCTCTCAGCCAAAGCCAGCAGGGAAATGCAATCAGATTCACAAGTGTAAATAAGGGAATATATGACAGAGCAGAAATTTTCCTTACATTGATGCCTGAAAGAAATATTATTATTAAAGGAATAATGTGTGACAGTAAACAACATTCTTAACAACATCCCTACAATAATTATCATGGTGAGTTTCATGAAGGCAAGGACACTGATGAGACCTGTACCACAGTGGGATCCTTCTGTAACTCTTTAAGAAAGGAGGTAAGCCCTGTCCGGTTTATCTCAGTGGTTAGAGCATCAGCCAGCGGACTGAAGGGCCTCAGTTCGATTCCTGGTCATGGGCACGTATCTTGGTTGCACGTTCGATCCCTGGCCTCAGGCTCCAGTCAGGTGCGTGTGGAGGCAACCAATTGATCTGTCTCATGTCGATGTTTCTCTCTCCCCCTTCCACTCTCTCTGGAAAGCAATGGAAAAAATATCCTGGCGTGAGGATTAAAACAACAAGAAAAACCCTCTAGGAAGTTTAGGGCCATCTGCTTTCTCACCAAGATGAGATGAGTTTTGCAAGAGTGTTCTTCTATAGGTAAAATACCCTGCATATCATCTCCTCCTGTCCTGCTGGTATGTACAGTTTATCCAAAGTCCAATAGCTGGGTAAGACAAAGATCATGGATTTTAGAACCTTGTACTACTAGTATAAAGGGACCAGTTTGTTGCATGACATAAACAAGCACTGGCATTCCCACAGTGCCATCTACAACGGGAAACTGGTTACACGTGGGAAGGATTTCAATAGGTATGTCTTGAGTAGCCTAGGACAAGGTTTTTAAAAGTATCAATTTTAAAAAGAGATGGGAGACATATTAAGCTATGTGATGAATTTATGAGTGTTCACTATATATCTTCTTTTTCCCCACTTTTGTCTATGTTTGCAATTTTCTACAATAAAAAAACTAAGAAAATATAATTGTTGAGGATCCTCAATGAGATCAACAAAAAAGTAATATATATGAAAAATAAGAAATTATAAAACAGACAAATAAAACAAAAGTAGATGGATATAAAGTGTACCAATTGGAAATTCCAGAAATAGAAAAATAGTAATAGAAATTTAAAAGGAACCCCAAAACAACCCATTTATAAATGGGCAAAAATTTGAACAGATATTTTACAAAAGACGATATATGAATGACTGGAATAAGCACATGGAAAGATGTGCTCAACATCATAAGTCATCAGGGAAATAAAAATTAAAACTATAATAAGAAACCACTTCACTGTCCAGGTAGCTCAATTGGTGAGGGTATATCCCAATACTCCATGGTTGTGGGTTTGATCTCTGATCAGGGCACATACAACAAGCAACCAATGAATGTATAAGTGGAACAACAAATTGATGGTCCTCCCTCCCCTTTCCTCTCTCTCTCTAACATCAATAATAAAAAAAGAAAAGAAACCACTTCTCACCCACTAGTACGACTATAATAAAAAAAAAAGACACAATAACAGGTGTTGGAAAAGATGTGGAGAAATGGAACCCTCATTTATTGCTGATCAGTATGTAAACAGTAACAGCCTAGAGCCAGAACTGAAACTACAAGATGTTTGATCAGGACCCTGGGGATATTAGTCTTCTCCAACAAATGATGGCCTCAGCTGCTGGAGATGTGGTTACATCCCTCTTCATGACCCCCCTGGACATGGTGAAGGTCTGCCTGCAGTCTCAACACCCCTCAGTGACCAGAGAGCTGATGCTCCCTCCAGACTCTGGAGCCTCTCTTACGCCAAATTGCCCACCTTTCTCCGACCCACCCAGGATGTACTGCCGCTCCCGGAGCTCCTGTACCCAAATGGTGCCCGCTGTGCCACCTGGCTTCAGGACCCCACTCGCTTCAATGACACCACCAATGCCTTTGTGAAAATTGTGAGACATGAAGGCACCAGGACCCTGCGGAGTGACTTCCCAGCCACCCTGGTGATAACTGCGCCAAGCCATCACAGTCTACTTCACCACCTGTCGTACAACCAACTCAAGCTATGCACCCATGGTGGCTGGTGCACTGGCCCACTTGGGCGTGGTGACTGTGGCCCACCCCCTAGAGCTGGTAGGGACAAAGCTGCAGGCTCAGCATATGTCATACCGGAAGCTGGAAGCCTGTGTCTGAGCCGCAGTGGCTCTAGCTGGCTGGTGCTCACTGTGGGTGCTCACTGTGGCTGGGCTGGGCTGGGGCCCCACTGACCTTCAGAATGTGCTCTTTTCAGCCCTGTATTAGTTCAACTATGAGCTAGTGAAGAACTGGCTGAGTGGGCTCAGGCCAAAGGACAAGACCATAGGAGAGCAGCAGCTTTGTGGCTGGTGACATACTGAAAAAACAAACACACTTTTTAAAAAAATGTGCAGAGCATTCTGCTATGTAACTGTACTGTTGATGAATTTTGGGGTTGTTTCTATCAATTTTGCTATTATAAATAATGTTGCAATAAATATCTTGGTACATATGCTATTTCCCATTAGTATGTTACTACCTAGAAGAATATATTATTGATAAGTAGAATTTCTGGGCCAAAGGGTTCATGTATTGTAATTTTGTTACTTATTTTCAAATTGAGCTCTATAGAGGTAAATTTATTCTCCAGTCAGCAATGTATGAGAATATACTGACAACACATTTTTGACAACAAAAGTTAACAAACTTTTAGCTTCATGCCAACCTAAAATGTTAAGAAAAAAGGTGGGAGGCACTTCACTATACTGCTAACTTGTCTCTTAGAAAAACAAAAATTTTCTTTTTACCTGGAACAACCTTATGCCAATATTTTTGATAACTTAGATGAAAGGAACAAATTCCTTGAAAAACATAAATTACCAAAGCTCACTCAAGTAGAAATAAACCACCTGAGGAACCATATATGTAGTGAAGAAATTGATTTTGGCTTAGAGAGCTTCAATCAGGAACTCTGCCTATCATATAAGGAAGGAAAAATGAAAATTATTCTATATACACTTTAACAAAAACAAAAGTGAAAGGAACACTTCCCAAATCATTTTATAGAGCCAGCATTACCCTGACACCAAAAGCAGATAAAGATATTACAAGAAAAGAAAAATCCATACCCCATAAACAAAGATTAAAAAATCCTTAACAAGGCCTGCCCAGGTAGCTCAGTTGGTTGGATCATTGTCCTGCTGCGCCAGGGTTGCAGGTTCAAACCCTGGTGGGACACATACAGGAGTCAACTAATGAATGTATAAATTAGTGGAACAACAAATCAATGTTTCTCTTTCTCTCCCCCTCCCTCCCTCCCTCTCTCTCTCTCAAATAAATTTTTAAAAATCCTTAACAAGATGTTAACTAATATAACTCAGCAATATTTAAAAAGATAATATATAATTTATGGAACACAAAAATTTTAAGAAACATTTTAATTTTCCAGTGGGAGTTTATCACAAGAATGCAAAATTGGCTCAACACTAAAAAAAAAATCAATCAATATAATTTACCATGTCAAAGACAAACAAAACCCCACACAATCATCTCAATAGATATAGAAACATTAATTAACAAAATTCAGCATCCAAAAGTGATGATAATTCTCAGTAAACTAGGACTAGAAGGGATAATCTTCAACATGATAAAGGGCATCTATGAAAAACCTATACTTATGTTGAATAAACAAATGCTTTTCTCTTAAAATCTGGAACAATGCAAGCATATGTGCTCTCCCCACTTCATCACTGCTCTGAGGTTCAAGTTTGTGAAATAAGGCAAGATTAAGAAATGAAAGACACAGGGATTGGAAAAGAAGAATTACTGTCGCCCAGCAGGGTGTGGCTCAGTGGTTGAGCATCAACCTAGGATCCAGGCCATCGGGGTTCGATTCCTGGTCAGGGCACATGCCCGGGTTGCGGGCTCCACCCCCAGTCGGGGGCGTGCAGGAGGTAGCCGATCAATGACAACTCTCTCATCATTAATGTTTCTATCTCTTTCTCTCCTTCTCCTTTCCTCTCTCTGAAATCAATAAAGATATATTTTTTTAAAAAAAACGGAACAGAGACTTAAGAGTTAAAACTATAGTACTTTTAGAAGAAAACATCAGAAAAAGAGTTTGTGATTTTAGGGGGCAAATATTTAGATAAGATGCAAAAAACATGAATTATGAAAAAATTGATACACTAACCTTTCTTGAAGTTTCAAAGTCCTGCTTTTTTTTTGAAAGTACTCCTAATAAAATGATGGTAGAAGCTAGAGACCAAGAGAAAATATTTGAAAGTGACATATCTAAAAAAGGACTTACATGATACTATTAAAAAACCCTTAAAACTCAATAATACTAAGACAAACAACCCAATTTTTTAAATGAGCAAAAGATTCGAACAAACACCTTACCACATATACAGATGGCAAATAAGCACATGAAAACGTATCCAAAATTATTAGGTGAGAAATGCAAATTAAAATGGCAATAAGTCCTGGCAGGTGTGCTTTAACTGTTAGAGCATTGGCTCATGCACCAAAGGGTGGAGGTTCGAACATTCTCCGTCAAGAGAACATACCTGGGTTGCAGGTTTGATCCCCGGGCCTGGCACGGTGAGTGCAGGAGGCAACTAATCAATGTGTCTCTTTAACATTGATATTTCTTTCTCTCTCTCCCCCTCTCTCTAAAAAAATCAGTGGAAAAAATATCCTCTGGTGAGGATTAACAATAAAATAAAATAAAACAAAATGACAATAAAATAATACATGTCTATTAGAGTGGTTAAAGTTTAAAAAACAAAAATGACTGACCATATTAAATGCTAACAAGAATTTAGAGCAACTGAAACCCTTGGCTCTTGCTGGTGGGAATACAAAATGGAATATCTTGAAAACTGTTTGGCAGTTTCTCCTAAAGTTAAATATATAATTACCATACCACCCACTTCTAGGTAACTACTCAAGAAAAATGAAACATGCCTACAAAAATACTTGTATGTTAATGTTTATAGTGATTATATTCATAATATTCAAAACAACCCAAATGCCCATCAACTGTTTAATGGATAAACACACTGTGGCACAACCCTATAATGAAATACTGCTCAGCCACTGAACAGAAGAAAGTAGTAATATATGCAAAAATATGGATGGATCTCAACAGCATTAAACTATGTAAAATAAGCCAAAAACAAAAGGCTTCATACTATGTGATTCCATTTATTTGACAAACTGTAAAGGCAAAATATAGTGACTGAAATCGGATCAGTGGTTGCCAGGAACTGAGAATTCACCAATATTCTCTTCCAGAACTTGTAGGACTTTATCTCATATTTAAATATGTAAGCTATTTGGAATTTATCCTGGTGTTAGAAATGGATTCACTTTAGCTACAAAAAATCACAACTTTTGGAGAGAGAAACAAGATGGCGGCGTAGGTAACAGCTGCACCCGCCGCCTCCCACAACCACATCAAAATTACAACTAAGCCCGGCCGGGCGTGGCTCAGTGGTTGAGCATCGACCTAGGATTGAGGCGATCGGGGTTCGATTCCCAGTCAGGGACACGCTCGGGTTGCGGGCTCCATTCCCAGTTAGGGGTGTGCATGGGGGAAGCCGATCAATGACTCTCATCATTGATGGTTCTGTCTCTCTCTCCCTCTCCTTTCCTCTCTCTGAAATCAATAAAGATATATTTTTAAAAAAAAATTACAACTAAAATACAGAACCACCAGCACTCAGAGACTCCTGAAATCTGGATGAACAGAAGCCCTACAACCAGGGAACTGAAGAAGCATCGAGACCGGTAGGAGGGGCGGAGACGCGGGCGGATCGGGGCTGAATCATGGAGACACAGCCGCGGGCCCACATCCGGTGCCGAGGGTTAAACCCGGGAGGGAATCTCAGCGGCGGTTTCCCAGAGGAGTGAGGGATCCCAGCCCCACAGCAGGCCCCCAGCCCAGGGCTCCAGGGCCGGGAAGAGACGTCCCCACAACTCCGGGCTGTGAACCAGCGGGGACTGTCCCTGAGGGTCGCGGAGGCTGCGGGAGCCCCAGCAGCTCCTCCTAAAGCGCCTGGCACGGACTCACTCGGACGCTCCCTCTGAGCCCAGCGCCGGGCAGCGGCCTGACAGGACCTGGGACACTTGGGGAGGAACTAACCTGCCTGGAATCGGGGCGAGAGGCGGAGGGTGGCTTCCTCCCAGGCAGAAGGGCTGGCGGAGGCCATGGCTCCTGTGGCGAGTCCTCCCCACACACAGCAGGCAGGCAGGTGCCATGTTTGAATCGCCAGCACCTGACTCACACCTTTGGCCCCGCCCTGTGATTCCCGGAGGCCCCGCCCCTCCCCACCTGCAATCTCATCCAGGTCATTTCCAGTGGCTTTTCTGTGCAAGTGGCCTCTTGAGCCTTATGCTTAGGACTTTCCTAAAATCTCTCAAACAAGCAGCAGCAGGCCCCATACGGCTTGATAAGGGGCCCCAGGCCTGGCACTAGCAGCAGCCTGCACTGGCTCATAGCTTGGCCTCTCCTGGACACCTCCAAGCCCAGCACAAGTAGCAGCCAACTACAGTTTGCTGTGTAGCTCATGCTGGCTGGCCCTGGGCAAGGCACTGGCACAGTCTGACTTTGCACCTCCTGGGAGGCCCCAGAGACAGTGCACCTGGTGGTCAGACTCCACCACGCTGGATTACAACCCTGCCACATCCACAAGTGACACACTCAAGGGGCACACCTGGTGAACACCAAAGCTCCACTGAAGTAAATCCTGATCCATAGGGGTGTCTCCGGCAGAGCAGCTCTTTGCCTGTAGCTGTAGCTGGTCCTCGCAGCTGACTGGCCTGGGGGTCAATTCCTCCCAGGGACGCCAACAGCAATCAAGGCTCAAATACAACAGGACAGTGCACACGGCCCACACAGGGGAGCACCTAGAAGGCCCAGCTCAGGTGACTGGGAAGGCTGAGCCACTGGACCCTACAGGACACCTACTACACAAAGCCACTCTACAAATTCCAGGAGACATAGCAGCTCTAATGTCCAGGAGACATAGCAGTTTCTAATACATAGAAACAAACACCTGGAACCAGCCAAAATGTAGAGGCAAAGAATCATGTCACAATGGAAAGAACAGAAGAAATATGCAGAAAAGGAACTAAATGAAATAGAACCAAGCAAGCTAACAGATACAGAGTTCAGAATTTTGTTTATAAGGATGTTCAAGGATATTAGTAAGACTATTATGAAAACAACTGAGACCATCAATGACCTAATAAAATACCTATCAGAAATGAAGGCTACACAAACCGAAATGAAGAATAATTTACAGGGAGCCAACAGTAGAGTAGAGGATGCTGAGAATCAAATCAGCAATTTGGAACATGAGGAAACAAAAAACACCCAACCAGAAGAGCAAAAAGGAAAAAGAATCCAGGAATATGAAGATAGTATAAGGAACCTCTGGGACAACTTCAAGAGGCCCAACATTCATATTATTGAGGTGCCACAAGGGGAAGAAAGAGACCAAGGAATTGAAAACCTATTTGAAAAAATAATTACAGAAAACTTCCCCTACCTGGGGAAAGAAATCGACTTACAAGTCCAGGAAGCACAGAGGGTCCCAAACAAGAGGAACCCAAAGAGGCTCACAGCAAGACACATCATAATTAAAATACCAAAGGTTAAAAACAAAGAGAGAATCTTAAAAGCAGCAAGAGAAAAGCAATTAGTTACCTACAAGGGAGCATCCATATGACTGTCAGCTGATTTCTCAACAGAAACTTTGCAGGCCAGAAGGGAGTGGCAAGAAATATTCAAAGTGATGAAAAACATGGAACTATAACCAAGACTACTCTACTCAGCAAAGCTATCATTTAGAATTGAAGGTCAGATAAAGCTCTTCTCAGACAAGGAAAAGCTAAAGGAGTTCATCACCACCAGACCAGTACTACGTGAAATGTTGAAGGGTCTTCTTTAACAAGAAGCTAATGAACAAAAGAATCTGACATACTAAGCGGATCCAGAGACACTGACCCATGCATGGAACAGACGATCATATTTCAGAGGGAAGGAGGGTGGAGGGTGGGAAGAGATTGACCAAAGAACTTATATGCATATATGCATAACCCACGGACACAGTCAATAATGGGGTAAAGGCCTTGGGTGGGGGAGTGAGGTGGAGGGGGTCAATTGGGGGAAAAATGGGACAGCTGTAGTGCTTTCAACAATAAAGATAAATTTAAAATAAAAAAATCACAACTTTTGCCTTGGCCGCTGTGGCTCAGTTAGTTGAGCATCCTCCTGTGCACTAAAAGGTTGTTGGTTTGATTCCCGGTGAGGACACATACCCAGGTTTTGGGTTCAATCCCAGTCAGGGAGGTAGCCGATCTATGTTTCTCTTTCACATTGATGTATCTCTCTCTCTCTTCCTCTAAAATAAAATAAAAAAATAAACCACAACTTTTGATAAGACATCATTAAGTACCTATTAAAACAGCTGAACTTTTAAAATGTGACAATACCAAACAATGGTTAGAACGTGGCAAAGCTTGATAGGTCAGAAATTGTTAGTGGGAATATAAAATAGTACAGTCACACTTGAAATGTTTGGCAGTTTATTAAAAAAATAAAATATACATACCACATGACTTTTTCTTTTCTACTTTTAGAAGCTCTTTTTACTTTAGGAATAGTAACCTTTTGTTTTTCACATAGCGTTCACCCCTGGGCATTTGTCCAAGAAAAATGACTGAAATCCAGACAATCCAGGTCCAAAATGGAGTCACATGGGCAAGTGCAAACCTAGACGTAATACCTGACTAATTGCAGTTTCAACCTTCTCCAGAAATGTAACCTTAATTGGTAAATTTGGAATTTTCTGGTCAGTAGCACTGAGGTAATCTGTCACATGGCCCCTCTCCATCCCTCAAAGGAAACTGGGGAAATCAGTTTGATAAGACTCCCTTAGGGGAAGGCAACCTTACCTGAAACAATCCTTTCTTTTCTTTTGCTAATAGCTTTCTAGTCCCACCCAGTTTCTGCCTAAAAAACCTTTCCATTTGTGGTTTCTAAGAGTACCTCTCTACTTTCAGCCAGGTTTGTGGTCGCTCAATAAAGCCAATTAAATCTTCAAATTGTTGATTAAATTTTTGTTCTTTAACACTTTCATGATACTGCTTTTTTAAAGAATCCAGAATTGTAGAATGTCCTACAATTGGATTTGTCTTACTATTTGCTCGTGAGATTCAGGGTAAACATTCTTGGCATTTTTGGCAGGTGATGAGTTCTTTTCGAGTGCATCAGATCAGAAGGCACAGATCTCCATTTTGATATAACTCCATTAGTAGATTATTTTCAGACAAAGAAAAACTCATTCACTTTATATATAACGTTAGCTTTTGGTTAGTATAAGCCTTCTTAGTATAAGCTCCACAGAAGGTGGGAGCAGGGTGGCTGAGTGGGAAAGACACTGGAATGAGATTCGAGGTTTAGTGGCAAGTTGTGGGCCCCTAGATAAATTTCTTAAAATCTTAATATATTAAAAAAAAAAAAATAGAGGAAGGATTGCACTAGAAGACTTCTAAAGATTCTTTGAATTCTAAAATTCTATGACTGTGAACTAAGTTGCAGTAGAGACAGAGCTAGATTTGGAACCAGGATTCCCGGATTTGAGCACCAGTTCAGCCACATACCAGCAATGTGAGCAAGCCTTTTAATCTCCGTAAACCTCACAGAATTTGACCTCACACAGTCCGGAAGGATTAAGTGGGTTATTGTATGTCAAAGTGTGGTGTAAACAGCAAAGAACTACCTAAATGTCAGGTTATAATGTCTGCTTTTTATTCCTTTGATCTAATTAGTCAATCAGAAAAAGCATCCTAAAGTGAGACAGACCCCATCAATTTAAATTTTATAAAACCAGGAAAATGCCAGTATAGTTAATTGTGTGTTATACATACTCAGTTTACGGAATTTCTAGTTTTATTCCATAATAATACTCGCTAAAGTTACAAATAGGTATTCACTTGCACAAGCCAGTCGCCTGTAAGAAGATGCTGACTGTTCTTGGGATCCCAAATTTTGGGAGGGCAAAAACAGTGAGCGCAGTATATAAGAATGGTAACAAATACTTACAAACTACCTTTCTCATTCAGTGATCGATTTCGAGCCATCAGGTCCACCAGAGAGTATGGCAAACTGGAAAGTTGTCCTGTTCTTCAGTGAGCAGGGCAGAATAAACTCCTTGGGGTGCAGGACTGTTTTCCCCAAACAGCTAGTGGGGCATTTCACACAGGCCAGGCCAGCCCTTTACACTTCCACAGTTTTTATATTCTTATAACCGCCCTAGGGTTTGGAACTTGAGGAACCGGCCTTTTTTCTTTTTTTTTTAAATCCTCACCCCAGGATATTTTTATTTTTATAGCGAGTGGGAGAGGAGGGGGGAGGGGGAGAGGGAGGGAGGGGGGGAGAGACAGAGACATCGATTGGTCGATTGGTTCCCGCCTGCGCTCCCACCTGGCCGGGGATCAGAACCTGCAACCCAGGTACAGGTCCTTGACCTGAATTGAACCCGCGCCCCTCCCGTCTGGGGGCCCACGCTCTAACCACTGAGCGAACCCGGCCAGGGCAGTTTTTCGATTATTTAGCACAACTGATAAAGTATATTTCCCTTGAAGAGGCTGAGGGCGCGCACATGCCCCTTGGTCCGTGTTGAGTAACGCGGGAGCTATCTCTGCCGTGCAGTGCCTACCACACCGCTGTTGCTCAAGATTAGAGACCGTGCCAGAAAATGGCTATCGCAGCTGCTGGGCAGCCGCCGCAAGGCGACGGTGCGGTCGGACGAGCCCGACCTCCAGACGCACGCACCGGGACGCACCGCCCAGGTGGCGGCGGCCGGCGAGGCGGAGCACGGGGAGCGCCTCCTGGGCGCCCGCGCCAGTGCGCACGCGCGACCGTCATCCGGGTGCCGCGTGCGGCTGCAGGTTGCGCCGGGGTGGCGGAAAGGGGGCGGAGCCAGCGGCTCATTGTGCACAGCGCTGCGCGACGCCGGCGGCCCGGAGGCCTGGATCGAAGCTGGTGCTGCTGCCGCCGCCCTGCAGCTCACTCGCTGCCTCGGCAGCGCGCTCCTCTTCTAAAATGGCTGCCGCCACCGGTGCCGTGGCAGCGTCGCCTGCCTCGGGTCAGGCTGAAGGCAAAAAGATCACCGATCTGCGGGTCATCGATCTTAAGTCCGAGCTGAAGCGGCGGAACTTAGACATCACCGGAGTCAAGACTGTGCTCGTCTCCCGACTAAAGCAGGTGAGGCCCGGCGAGGTCCGCGAAGGGGAGCTTAGGCCGTGCTTGGGCGCCCCACCTTGCGCCGCAGTTCCCAGCCGTCCGCAGCCGCCGGGGCTCGCGAGGCCACGCGGTGGGGTGGTCCGGGGCGGCGCCCGCGCTTGCGGGGTGGACGAGGACCCTCCCGCGGCGCCCCCGCCCTCGCGCGCGGGGCAGGGCCTGCGACCCGCCCGCGAGCCGCCCGGGATCCGCCGCCGCAGCCGAGCGCGCCCCTGTCTCCTCCGGGACGTCCCCGCCAGGCTGCGAGGGCTGCGGTCGGCCGGCGCGGCCTCCCAAGGGCGATCGTGGAGACCCGGGAGGCGCTCGGTCCCCACCCAGCCTGTCGCGATGGTGAGCGCGTGCATTTCTTGACCTCGGAGGGAACTGGTTACTTTGGTGACTTCTGCGAAGTTACCGTTTAATTGAGCCCAACCGTTTCCTCCCCATCTTGGGGAGGGGATTGGTAGTGGAAGTTGATGGGTGGGATAGAGAAAGGGTTTGTTTTCCGCTGGAATTTCAGTTTTTGCATCAGCTCAATAATTTGCTTTTTCATCCCTGATTATCTTTCCGGTTTATTTGAGTGAGCGTTGGAATTGTAGCGGAGGAGAAATAAGTTTGCATTACAGAAGTCAGGAAAGCTCCCTTTAGTTATTTGCTATCGTAGCAAGCAACTTTTCTGCATTCGAGAATATTTAGACTTTTGTTCAGTATGATGATAATTATTTCGAGTCGGTAGTATTTAAAACTCCATGTGAGATTGATACCTAATCATATTCCCCCTGAAAGTGCCTCTCAGTCGTGTAGTTTAATTGCTGTTTTTGAAGTCGGTTTATGAAATGACTGGCAATTCTAATGTCTTGAGGCTTGAGGTTTTTGTGTTTTTTTCGTTTTTATAAAATAAGTTTAGATAGACTGTGTAGCATATTAACTTCTCTTTCTAATGTAGGCTATTGAAGAGGAAGGAGGCGATCCCGATAATATTGAATTAACTGTTTCAACTGATACTGCAAACAAGAAACCAACCAAAGGCAAAGGTTGTTATGAGTTATGAACATATTTTAAAATATATTTTGGTTATATAACTTGCCTCTGCTCTTGTGCCACTTGCCCTGTTTATATAGTGCTACTCTTTGCTATTTCCCTCTGGCACTCTGCCTTCATGGGTCAAGGAAGAAAAGTTACTGTTGCCAGGCTCTGGGTGACTTGTAGCCCTTAAGATTTGGCTGAGGCTGACCTGAAAGTGAGACCAGTTCTTTATTGCTTCCGAAAAAAATTACAATGTCAAGTTTCATAATGTTTCTTCCTTTGTACTGTGAAGACCTAAAGAATAAAATACAGTTTAATACATATCTACCTTGCCCCACAATTGGCAGAGTATTGATGGAATTCCTACCAAATCTTTCACCTTGGCTCCTTGCTGTTTTCTCTAGCATATTACAATTCTGTAACCTTTATGTTTAGTATTTTGTTTGACTTGGTGAACTTAATTTGCGTTTATGCCATATACATTCTAATTTTCAGTGAAATTCAAAAAGATCTCACCAATCATACTAACAATGTAGGGAAAATCCATGATTAGTTAGCTTTAAAAAAAGTTTTAAGTTGTAGGGATATCTTAAGGATTTTGATTCTACAACTTTTAAACTAGGCCAGAATATATTTCCAGGATATGGTGATTTAGTGAATAGATAAAAGTGGTTTTAAATTAACATATTGGCAATATAAATGGGACTTAGATATTTTTAAAAGGTTCTAGTAAGTGAGATCTTTTACTTGAAAACATAATTACAACTTTTTACCTCCCTCCCACCAGGACATTGGCAGAGGGTGAACATGATGTGGGTGTCTGGATCCTGGTACCTACCTATGAGTTCCATGCATAGTGTGTCAGCTGCAGCATTTAAAAAAATCTTAACTTTATTTACTGCTTTAAGTGATTAAGTCTGCCATAGACCAGATTGATTGTAACTAGAGTAAAATGATTGAATGGATTTATCTTGAAAAGAAGGGAACATTAAAGTTTGATTTTATGCAATCTGTGTGGGTATTAGGACCAGGCAGATCTTGATACCATCTCACTCTTTGGGTCTTCATAGGTTTGCACGAGTCCCCTGTTTGTGCCAAAGGAAATTGAAAAGGGCTAAGAAGTATTTTCTGGGTGGCATTGGAATGGCAGAGGTGGAAGTGGAGTTCAGAAGAGTAACAATTATCTTGAAGATCTGTGGCTTTTAATGTAATTCTGACTCCATTGTAGCACATTGAGAGAGAGACATTTCCCTGTCTTTAGAGAAGCTTGTCTGAGAGGCTTCTGCTGACAAGCCAGAGGCTATTTCGGAATGAGGAACCATAAAAATTCGGAAATAAGTACATCAGGAATTGACTATTTCTTACAGTAATTTCCTATAGTAATGTTGATTTGTCATTTATGCAGTGTATTGTGGTAGCTTGACAGATACTGTATCTTAATCATAGTCCCAAATTACATGGGCTGGTTATTGATTTTAGCATCTAAATAAACCTCCTTTGATTTATTCACTCACCTATTTTTAATTTCTCTGCGTATCCTTTTTTCAGTATCTTATCTTTAGAAATAATTTCAGCACTATAAAATTTTTAAGTTTTCCAGTATAGATATAAAATCAGTATGTTAGTTTTTTTCTTTTATATGGGTTATAGGATCCTTGAACTTTAATTTGTCCGTAACTCTGATGTTAAGGTATCTTGTGGTCTTCAGTTAAAAGCTGTAACATTCGATCATTTGTCTCTAGCAGGGCTACTACTGAGTACTTCCTGAGATTCGTTCTGGGAAATGTCTAATAAATAGCCTTTGTCTCCTCGAATTCCATTTATCGTTGTTCTGAAAATACTACGAGTTGCAAAGAAAGGAATGTAAACCCCAAACTAAGAACCTAGTTTGAGTTAATTTACAATTAAGGTATTTTATAAGTAAGATTATTTTCAGCTTTAAGAAGTTAAAAAATAACTCTTAGAAATCAAATTTGAATAGGGAAACTTTTAAATATCAATGATAAATAGACTTTTAAAACCAAGGATTCAGGAAATTCATTATTTTAATGTGATGTCAGGTATTCATTCTAGTTGCTGAGTTTAGTACATTAAGTTCTTTTTGCCAAACCTTATTTCACTTAGCAATATCTACCTTAAAAATAATGTCATCTTGATCATACCACTTTTCCTTCAGTGGGTTTGGTCCCTTTTTTGTAAAGTTGGACCTTTTACTAAATTATCTGTAAGGGTCTTTTAGTTTTGAAATTTAATAATTATATATAGCTAAGAGCCAGAAGAAAAGTACTTTCTGTTTAGCTAAACTAGATGTATAAGGAAAGAACAGGAAAAATAATAGGCCCTCAACTAGTATAAATACTCCTTAGGATAGAGTTTAGAAAAGGAAAAGAGCAAAGAAAGGGATTAATTACTAGAGTCAGTCATGTAGACATCAGCAAGACACAAATATAATAGCTTGTCAGGAAAAGAAATATTTTGATAAAAGTTAAATGATGTTAAAGCAAGAGAGAAGCCTCATCAGCCTGGAAAAATTACTCAGGTGAAATATTAAGCTCATTTGCTTAAAAATGCAGGTTCACTATTTCTTTTAAAAAAAAAAATTGTGTTTAAATGATTATGTTTGGACAGATTAGAGGAAAAGGAATCTGCATTCTTTAGTATATTGCAGACTATTTTTAAAATGTGGTTTTATAAGCACAAACTTGTAAAGTTGATAATGCAGTGGGTGCTGATATTTATGATCAACATTTATAAAATGTGTTTGCATATATTTAATTTGGCAAAACAGTTTGTAGCTTAGTTTGGGTCTCTCTTTTTTTTTTTTTTTTTTTTTTAGTAAGAGTTCATTTGAGCCAAGCTGACGACATAGGCCAGGGAGCAAATGCTCTGGGTCCCCCTTCTGAGTCTTACACTCTCTTTGCTATGAACTTTTAGTAAGTGGCCTAGAAGAAAGCTTCACTAGTGAGATTTACTATCGTATTATTTGGATGTGTGTTAAGAAAGCAGTAAAACAGGTAGAGCTAACTCATTAGCTTGTTTTAGAGATTATAGATTTAAAGCTGCTTCTGGTTCACCTGATAGTGGCGTGTCGTATTCTTTTGGGTTTTCAACCTTTAGAGTCACCTCTGAACTTCAGCCAAAGTTATTTTATGTGGTTAATCAGTATTCAGAATTATATATAATGCAGTACTTACTGATGTTGACACTCATTTGCAATACATGCAGGCTTAAAAAAGACTCAAATCGCTATATAAAATCTGATTTTTTTCCCCTATAAAAAAGGTATAATTTGGGGTTATAGGTTTATCCGAACATCTGATGTCTAATAATACCACAGGCAATATAATTAATTACATGTGTACTGTGTAAAGCTTTCTAAAATTTATGTCAAATAAGAATATAATCAACCACATAAAATGCATTTAATATAATACATTATAGTATACTGTAACTCTTGCCTTTTTGTGTGTTTTTTCTTTTTTCTTTTTAACTGCAGTATGTTTGGATGTTAAGGAAAATTTAATGAAAACTGACATTGAGAAGGACTTTGGGGACAGAATTGTCAGATATTTTTTGGGTACCCACTAGGCTAGAAACTGTGTGTGAGGCCAAGGACATAGTCTTTTTATTTATACTGTTCCCTGTAATGCTTCTAGCATAGTGCTTGGCACATAATAGATGTACAGAAAATAATTGTTGAATGATTACTGAGGGCCATAGGATGCGTTTCTTAACAGCTGCTTTTAAAAATAATTCTTGGCCCTGGCCCATGTGGCTCAGTTGGTTGGGTGTCGTTCTGTGCACTGAGGGGTTGCCGGTTTCCCCAACAGGGCACATACCTGGGTTTTGGGCTGGAACCTCCTATAGGGGCAAAACAGGAGGCAGCCAATCGATGTTGCTCTCACATCGATGTTTCTCTCTCTGTCTCTGTCTCTCCTTTCCTCTCTCAAAATCAATTAAAAACCTTTTTTAAAAAAATAACTCTTTTTGTGCATTGTAATTGCATATTTCTTTGTAGGAAGCCTGTATACCAGAGATTAATAGTCTTTACTATCTTCTCAACAGCGCTAGTGGCTTCTCCTTAAGCATTGTTATGTAAAATACACTGTTAGGACTTGTAAGTCATTGCAACATCCTTTTATTCCTCACCAAGTTGTTGCTGTAAGGGAAAGCCTCATAACTTGCTGGAATATTGCTTAGCCTCAGAGGTTGTGTATGTCATTTTTATTTCCTAAAATCAGACCCTTTTATCTTGGCAATTAAAACCCACATTTGCCTTGTGCAGTTGTATATGATGAAATTACATTTACCATCAAAGCACTTTTGTACCTTTTAAGCTATTACATCAAAGATGGTGTGTGTCAAGCAAGGTAGGTAAAGTTTTTTGTTTTTTGTTTGTGGATGTGGATGTGTGTTTTTTGTTTTTAGGTAAAATTTTTTACTACTTTAAGACATTGTGCTTCTTCCAAGCCAGCCATCTTCTAGGCATTCTGAATTAGGAGCAGAGGACTTCAGACTTTATGTAAAATAAAATATGAATTGTCCAGGAATCAGAGGAGAAAGAAATCATTATTATTAGTTAGTAGCATCAGAAATGACTTTAATGAAGAGGTTGAACAATGGCTTAGGGTTTAATGGTGGACTTGACTGATTTATTTAATCAACTACACTATAGTTCTCACATTCTACAATAAGAATGACTACATTTGTGTAATTCCAGGAGTTAGTCTTACATCACAGTCCTGCTACCCTGGAATAGTAGTGTGCATTATAATGGCTTTATAGTATTGTTTTCCAGATTATAAAAGTGAAATATTTTCATTTTTAAAATTAGATAATCCAGAAAAGTACAAAAAAGTGAAAACTGCTCATAATTCCACCATTCTGAATTTATTATAGGTAACATTTTGTTGTGTGTGTACATGTGCATGTCTTTTTAGGTTTATGTTTAAGGATCTTTTTTTCCTTTTCAACAACTAAAACAGATTCACACCATATATGGTGTTTTGTTAGAAGTAGGTAGAATTTATATTTTCTCTAGTTTGGGGAATCTGAAAGCAGCCATCTCTTTATATGCTTCTCACTCTAACTTCTTCAGTTATTTATGCTTAGCTATCATGGTTCTGAATCTGTTCTACCTTAGAGTCATTTGAGTTTTACAAATACAGATACCAGGTTCTTCCCCCCCAGAGATTTGGTTTTATTTGCTCTGTTAGGGACCCAAGCACCAGTGTTTTCTAAAAGTTCTCCAGGTGATTCTCTTGCAGCGAGAGTTAAGAACCACTGACTCTAGACTAGAGCTTGCAACAGCGTCATTTTCATTAATTTCTGTCTAGCAGTTTGCAAATTGTTTTATATACTTCACAGTTTTCAGAAACTTTCCACATTTCTTTATTTAATTCTTGCAACAGTGCTATTAAGCAGTAGTATTTTCTTTTTATTGATAGAGTAGAAAGGACATTTTTGCTGCCTTTTAAAATATCCAATGTGCACACTATGAATTGTGTATGTACGTGTTTAGTTATTTTTGGATGACAAAGTTAGAGATTTTTTAAAGTATACTTGTGGTGTTTTTCATATTTTTTAATAATGAATGTGAGTTATCTTTATAGTAGATTCAGAAATAATAATAAAATGACCTAGTGGGTGAAGGCTATGTTTAAGATGATGTACAAGAAAGGCCTTTTAGAAAAATGATTTCATTAGTAAAATATTGGTTCAGTAAAAGAGAGACCAAAACACATGTGTAAACAATTAATACAAGGCACAGTCTATGATTATTTTAAGATACTGCATGCAGTTGGGGAGAGGTTCCTGGAAACATTAAATGTTACTCAGTTTGGCTTAAACTCTGAATCTTCCCTCACTTCTCCAACAGAAATTTTATGACTATTTTCTATATTTCATAGTTTCTGTAACTGTTTAAGGGGAAAAGTTACTCAAGCCACACTTTTTTTGGCAAAATTCTAATTAAGTGGATTTTTTGTTTATTTTTTGTTTTGGAGGTATTTCTCAACTTGAAAAGGAAAATGGCAAACTTTGTAAGGACCAATTTGCCTTTGGAGAAGAAAACCAATTTACAATCCAGAATCCTTTTTTCCTAATTCTGAAATACAGAAGTTCTGGAAACTGAAATTTTTTAAAAGTTTGGTGGCAGAAGTGAGGCTATTTATAGTCTTGATTTATCCCAGTTGATGTGAATATGCGTATATTTCATTGCACAAATATTTCCGTGATTGATTGAGAGACATTTCAGAAGCTACTGGAAGGTTTAAATTAATGTTGTATATACACCATTGTACTCTTCTAAAATTGAAAATTCTTTATTCTGAAACATGGCTAGCCCCAACAGTTTCCTTAAGGATTTGTGAACCTGTACAGATTTATCTTACATCAATAAGGAGATGTTTCTGGTGTCATCTTCCTTTGGTGTATACATTTTTACTTTGCCATTTTACTTTAGACCCTAAAATCACGCAAAGAACGTTGCATTGTATTTTATGTAATTTCGTAATAACCATATGTTACGTCTGTGGTAGTTTAAGGTGTGATAAGTTCACTTTGCTTCCTTTTTTTTTTTTTAGAATATCTTTACTGCTCAATTTATTTTCTTGTTTTGTTCTTCAAGCAATCAAATTAGGCTTCAGTGTACATAAAACTTTCAGTCAGCTCCCTCATCCTGGTCATGCTACTGTCCTTTGGACCAGTTCACATTTCCATGGCACTTGGCAGATTCCTTGAAGCAGAAAAGCTTATTTGGTTAGGTTTCCATAGGAGCTTTGATAGCATAAGTCTCATTGGGAGGTAGGAATAAAAATGGTTGTTCACTCTGCACAAATGTGTCTACATGGTGTGGCTTGGTGGAATCTAAAGGGGATGTGGTTTTTCTTTTCATTTCTCACCTGTGGCATTGTAAAAGTTAGGAATCCATAGATGTACTTTGCACCATATGAAAGTTGGGAGTTGAGAGTCCTTACTGACAGGATGGGGTTGCGCACGATGCTAGTTTGGCTGGCATCTCACCTCTGTTCCATCAAGGGCTGAATCGAAATCCAGGCCTTGTTTACTGCTAGCATCCAACCTAAGCCTTAACTCCGTTATCAGTCAGGAAATATAGAATATATTCATTATATAGCATCGTACTAGGTCCTGGGCTGGATGAACGTCATAGCTTTTTAAAATATGAGTATTATTTTGTGTGGGGGAAGGGTGATACTTTTCCATAAAGGAATTAATTACAATATAGTTTCTAATTCAACAATGTGTAAAACAAGCCCGAAGTCATAGATTATGAAAGCAATCAAAGCTAGAGTGTAAAATTTCAGTTTTCTTAAATACTATGTACCTTTATAGTAGATTCAGTGTACCTATTGGGTTACTACAGTTCCATCACTGAATGTGTGAAAATCTTGTCCTCATGGTTTTTATGTTTGCAAGCTGATGGCACACCGAATGTCTAGTGCATTCCTGTGGTACAGCTGTTGAAACAATAAGGGACAGCAAAATTGGATCCTTTTGTGTACCTCTGCCTGTTGTTGCCTGTTTGTCATGGCGCAAGTAGTCTCTGTGAGTCTCACATTTTAAAATTTTATAGATGTGGCTTATGGAACCTCCATGTACACTAAAAAAAAGAGATAATATTTTAACAACTGGCACGTTGCAGGTACTTGAAGATCTGATGGTTTTGTGGGTTTTGAGGAGTGGGAATAGGCCTGGGTTTACATTGGAGCACTGCCTTTACTAGTTTTATAATCTGGTTAACTTTTCAGCATTAGTTTCCTCTTTTGTAAAATTGGGATATAGTTTCAGATTAGTTATGAGGATAAAATAATATACATAAAGCATTTTCCTGTGTGTGGACTGTGGAAGCCATTTAAGCAGTGGTCGTGACTGCTGGTGGTATTTTTGTTGTCGTAGCATAATTTGATTTTCCTTTTAAGTAAACTAAAGCAAGTGAAATTCACCGTGGAGTGTGCATAGTATATGTAGTTTGTCTTGCTGAGAGCTGCCATTTCAAAGATAATATCTTTAGATTGAGTTAATTAACCACTCCTTACTAGAATAATGTCTTTTAAGTAGGTCATAGTAAGATGTAGTGGAAAGAATTCAGGACTGGAAATGAGAAGCCTTGGCTTCCATTTCTCACAATGCCACTTGTTAGCTTTGGGCAAGCTCCTTAACCTCTCAGGCTCATTTTCTCTTTTGTGAAATTGTGAATACCTGCCCCATGTACCATAGGGTGCTTGGAAAAACCAATTGAACTTTTTTTTAAAGTGCTTTGCAAATTGTAAAGTAGTTTATAATTGCAACGAGTAAATAGTATTTGCAAATGATCTGAAGGAGTCCCCCCAAAGTCCTACTCTGTAGTATTTGGTGGTGTGTGATGGGGTTGGAGTGGGTAGAAAGGATCCTTTTTTTTTTTAAAGTGTATTTCTCCCAAAAGGTTAACATCGTTAAGGTTTTTATATTTGGAACTTTCTCTCTCTAAATGTGATAGAATTTAGTGTTCTCTTCCCTGATACTGGTGTGCTTTTTTTTCAGGGAAGGGACATCTTTATTTAATTTTAAAAATAGATAAATAAACACTTTCTGATGAATAGGTTTCTAAGTTGTGACTTTTGTAATAACTTCTAATTTATAGTTTCCCTAAAATACAAACACCAGCATTCCAAATAAGAAGTGAATACCACACCAAGTGCCACACTTTCTCTTTTCATTTTCATAACTCCTCAGGGGCAGGGAAAGCCCTCTTTACCTCCATGGGTAAAAGAAAAATCCCCACTTTTAGTCTTGTTCATATACCTGGCAGGACCCCTTTTTATCACTCATTTGAATTGGGGGAGATGGAAGATGGGGACTGGTGAGACTAGGCAAAGGGAGGTATCCTAACTCTTTATTTATTTATTTTTATCATTATTATTATTATTTTAAATTTATTTTTATTTTTTAATCCTCACCTGAGGATCTTTTTTCCATTGCTTTTCAGAGAGAGTAGAAGGGAGAAAGACATCAGTGTGGATTGGTTGCCTCCCGCATGCGCCCCAACTGGGGCCCGGGACCAAGCCTGCAACCAAGTTATGTGCCCTTGGTCAGATTCGAACCTGGGACTCTTTAGTCCGTGGGCTGACACTCTAACCACTGAGCCAGACTGGCTGGGGCTATCCTAACTTTAATAGTTACTTCACAGCTAAACCTGCTACCCTGAGAATAGGTACATGGCAGTTTCTGTTTTAGGCAAAGGGAAAAATTGACTAGTTCCCCTCAGGAAAGAATATTCATTTGCATTTCAAAATAAATGAATTAAAAACATTTTTTTTTTAATACAAAGTTTTCAGCAACTGTGTTTTTAACAGCATTTCTTACTCATGAGCTATTAAGTTGGTTTTGTGGACTAACCTGAAAACAAACTTTTAGCATTGGCTCTGCGGGAAACTTGTCTGTTTTTGGTGTGGTAAACGTTTTTAGTTTCAACCACCAGTCAGTTTTGAAGATGAGGGTTGGGAGGCCTGTAGTCTATCTGGAAGCTATTAACAGTTTTCATTCTGAAGCAATTTCTACTTGCCTAATCAGTTAAGTCAGTTATTATGTTAAGTGCCCAGCAGAATTTAGATGTAGGCCTTTGGAGAAATACAAAATGAGCATAAGGGCAGTGGCTGTGCATAAGGAATTTCTTCTCTAATGGTGAAGCAAGAGGCCATTGATACAGAATCGACTGATGGGTTGTAAGGTGTAGACCAAGTTTGACAATTTTATTTCAGAGAAAGCTTGAAGAAGAGAACTTAGGGAAGGCTTTGGTGGGGGTTATGAGTCCTGAGCTTAGCTATCAGACATCTGGTTATATCTGCAGTTAGTAGAATACCATTGAAAGGTTCTGCTACTTCTGGGAGTATTGAAGCTAGAGAATTCGAGTGGTGGAAGAAAAATGTATCATATATATCAAGTCAGTTAAGATGATGGGTTCATACGTAGGATTAATTTTTGCACAGTTTATTTTAGTGAAAAAGCATGACATTGTTAAAGCTTTTTTTGTTTGGGGCAGCTGTGAGCAGGTGGTTTAGAAGCAGTCAGCATTGGCTTTGTCAGATGATTGGGAGTAGAGAGTGATGCTACGGGGTAAACGTCTCTGGATGTTTTTTACTCTTAAGTAATAAAGTATTGGTTGTTAGCCCATTTTCCTTCTTTCGCAGGTAAAAAACAGGAAGCAGATGAGTTGAGTGGAGATGCTTCTGTGGAAGATGATGCTTTTGTCAAGGTAAAGTGTTAATTACTCAGGTTAAGATGTTTATTTTGAGCCTAGCATTTTGCATGATGAACTCATGCATTTTAATTGAATGATACTGAAGTATGTAGGTAGAACATAGAGACTATTATAATAATGTCAATCTCATTAATTCTCATAGTTGAAAAATATAATAAATAACTTTAGTTAAATGAGAATAAAGCTAAAAATAATGTTTGTCTGAGTTTTTAAGTAGAAATCTAAGACATAGGGGCCAGAGAAATAGCTACAGGACAATTGATGTGCTAGTTCTTGGACAAGGTACTACAATGAAGGGCATTGATATTTTCTTTCTTTAAAAAAAATGTTTTTATTGATTTTAGAGAGAGAGGAAGGGAGGGAGAGAGAGAAACATCAATTGCTTGCCTCCTGTATGCACCCCAACCACGGATCAAACCCCCAACCTGGGTATATGCCTGACTGGGAATTGAACCCGAGACCTTTCAGTGTATGGGATGACGCTCCAGCTGAGCCATACCAGCCAGACAATAATTTATTTGTCACCTGCCTATTGCATTTAGCTTTTGTATATAATATACAGAACCTAGATTAATGTAGTCCTTAAAATAGAGAGAAAATTGCTGCTGTTTTGCTACTTGGTAAAGATCAAATAAAGAAATTGGTTTTGTGCTTTAAAGATAAATAAGCCAGGCCTTTTGGCTCAAAAAAAAAAAAAAAGAATTTTTTTTTTCTCTTTTTGAAACAGACCAGCCAGAAAAATAATGTATGAATTTTAATTGAGGTTATGGCAGTTTTATATGCCAAATATTTTTTAATTGTAGTTAAGGTTTTTTTGTTTTTGGTTTACTGAAACATGATCTGCTACTTACTGATCATTAGGTCCCAAGTAGTGTGGCATTTGCAGAAATTATTTACTGAGCATAGTTCCTCTGAAATTGTGTACATTTATATCCCCATATATTTCATTTTCTGTGAACAGTTAGTCCATATTGTCAAAACATCTCCAGATGTCTGTGTTCCACCATGAAGAAAGCTATGTCCATTCTCCTGCCCATCCCTCCTACCATCCAGTTCTCTACCCTCCCCATGTTGCACACAGACCACACACCTCACACTTTGTACCTTGCACTTTTGAGAGCAAGTACAGAAATAAATAAATGTGTGGTTGAGGAGTTAACGTGAAATCAGATAATTTTAGGCAGTATTTGCCCTGGGATTCATTAACATTGAAGATTGCAGGCCTGTAATCAACTTTTGAGTCTTTAAGAGCTTTCAGCCTCTGTATTGTTTTCCATGTGGTATCTCTTCCTTTAGGTTTGTTCCCTTGCTCTTATTTTCTTTAGTTGTCTTCACCAGTGAGGATATGATTAAGCAAAAAGTATCCATAAGCTGGAAGAACATTGTGACTGAGTAAAAAGACCTTTCAGTTTTTAGATGTCTAACTTTCTTTCCGTTCTTCAGTTGATAAACATCTTACAGTCTTTTGAAATGTTACAAGAAGATATATGGTTCAAGTCAGCTTAATAGTACTGTCTCTAATATGTGCTGCAAAGGGTGCCTTTGTGTTATTATTAAATGAACCTGGTCAGAATGTCTAAAGAACAAAAGAGTTTTTTTTTGCTTTTTTTTTTAAATAAAGAAAATTCTATTTAAATATATGCTCAGCTTTTTTATATTTTTCATTTCATAAGTATCAGCATATATGATGTATTAGATAGAAATTAAGTTAATATACTTTCCTTGTTTTCCAGAGTTGGTAATTTTGGAATTTATAGTAATGGTGGGTCAGTATCACCTATTGCCTAGATATATAAGTAATACAGGAATTGCTTCCATTTTTAAGTGAGGAGACTGCTCAAAGTTGGCACTTTAAAACAGATGACGTTCCCTCGGTGACCTACCTTTTTACTTATTTGCACCTATTCTTCTGTCATACGATCACCTACTCAATTTTCAATCTCCAGTGTTCCCCCCCTCAGGCATGGTGAGGTTGGTCAAACCCTGTCCCGGAGATGCCCTGCTCCCTAAGCACTCCACATCCCAAAACAACCACATTTCTTCTCTTTGCCTGTCCCCTCAGAAACTTCTGTTCTCTTGCTGCAGTTCAGTTATGATTGATTAATAGTAATGCCCCTGCCCTTTTCTTAACCCAGAAACCTTTTTTTAAATCTGCTATATATACTATAAGAATAGGAAAGGAGGAAGGAATGTTCACTGCTTTCAACCCCTTTTCTGCAGTTAAAGAGGAAACTAAGAAGACTGCGGCTTTTCTTTGTTGTTACTGAAGTACCATGTACCCATAAACTTTGAAAGACAGACATTCCCTTAGAGAAATAATCCCAACCAGTGTTCCCCTGCCTAACTGGCATTGTGGCATAGTGATAGATATCAAGGCAAATACACTTAAATTAATTATTTGCATGTTTTTCAAGAACAGACATTTGTATAACAGTTGGGATGCCTTATTATTACTTAGAAACTTATGTCATAATATATGACTTTTGAGGTCTTTGACGTTAAACTCAACTATGGCACATGGAGAAATCAAGTCATTTCTTTGAAGCTATATCTTCTAAGTCAGCTCCTAGGATGTGAGTTGGTAAATATTAAGTGACTGGAACTTGAGAACATCTCTAGTAGCAATCCAGTTCATGTGTAGTTCAGTGTGAAAGATTTGGGAACTCAGAATGTGGTTTAATGACCTTGGTATTAAACTCCCCCTGGCCCCCATTTTTAAAGACATAGTTATTATATAAGGTAAAATGATTGAACTTTGACTTTGAGAATGTCAACATATGGTAAAATTTAAAACATGTAGAGATATAAATTACCAAAGACACTTGGTGGCTAGCCTACACTACTTTGCCTCTAGTTGTACCAAATTTTCTTGCCATTAAAAGGACTGTGAATTGGAGAATCAAGAGGCACATGAACAAGATGGAAGTGACGAACTAAAGGACTCTGAAGAGTTTGGTGAAAATGAAGAGGAAACTGTGCATTTGAAGGAGTTACTTTCCGAAGAAGAAAACAACAGAGCTCATGAATTAATAGAGGCAGAAGGAATAGAAGATATAGAGAAAGAGGACATCGAAAGTCAGGTCTTTAGCCAGCTGTTTTAAAACATGACTCAGATAAATTAAGTACTAAGTAATAAGTATTTCTTTCTAATTCAATGTGGAAATCTCAGAATTTTAAAAAATATATATTTTAAGTTATTTTAAAGCACCCAGAATCCTGCCACCTAAGATGATCTTTTTAATTTTTGCTCAATTTCCACATACGTATATATTTTTACTTAGTATCTATCATGCTATTTATTCTATATAATTGCTATTCTATATAATATTTCCACATAATGACTTCATAATCTGTGTTTTATACCATAATATATTAAACTGCTTTCTGTGTGTCTAATAGCCATTCCCTAAACTTGGAGGACATTTAGGCTTTAAGTTGTTTTTCACCCCAGTATGAATGGGTGTATTAATTTCACTCTGACCTTGCCGCCATTATCTGGTGATAATTTTTTTTTCTACTTTAGCAGATATAAAAGATTAATTAGCATTTCTTTGGAGATTAATTTGCATTTCTTTGGTTATTATCGAGGGTGGGAAGGTTACTTATGAAAGTATAATTTAAAAGCATATAATTTTTTCAAATCTTTTCTTTGAATGAAGTAGACGGTCTGTTCTGCTTTGAAGTGTGTTGGTACGAGTATGTCTAAATAAATCAGTGGATTGGGGAGTTGGTGCTGTCAGTGCTTAGTCACACTCCAAACACTTCTGTTCTCTCCTGATGAATGAAGGGCTCAGGAAAAAGACTTTTCTGATTCTCTCTCAGTGTGACTGTTTCTATGCTGGCAGAAAAAATTACATATTCCGAGTTGACTTAGTACCATGGCATTGACTTAGTACCATGGTATGATAGATGCTGGAAGGAACACAGGGCCAGTGATAGTTGGGTATAGCATAAAAGCATTCTCATGTTACCCAGATATTTTGTAAAGCAGCTGTTGTGTACCCTTTTACTTAGGAAATTGAAGCTCAAGAAGGTGAAGATGATACCTTTCTAACAGCCCAAGTAAGTTTACGTCTAGTCCTATGAATTTGATATTGTGGGTGGAAGGGCTTGGAAGAGGAATCTTATTTTGACTTTGTAATTCTCTAATTCATAAAACTGCCTTATATTTAATACTAAGTTATTTCTGTGGTATATACAAGATACTTAAAATAGGCAGCCAAAATTTCTGTTGCCACAACCATATTTGGAAGTTGTTATAACAAGGTTTCTACCATTTTCAGAATAAAAACAAAAACAGTCCATCCTTTCTAGAAAGCGTAACTCTGATTACCAGTCTTGTGAGAAGTCTGCACTGTGCTTAATTTTTCCCCCTGTGTCACTTTGATGTAAAATAAGTCATTGAAAAGTACTAATCTCTTTTAAAGCTTTATTTAAATTTTTGTAAATTTAACACTCCTAGGATGGGGCTAGTATAAAAATAATAAAAACCTAGAAATGTACTTGAGGTGTGTATGTGTGTGTTGAAAATGATCGCTCTTGTATTGTGTGTTAAAGTATGTTTTTGGTATATGTGTTGTGCATGGTGTACATTTTAAAGCATGACTTACAGATGCTGTAAACAGACATTTATAGCTCAGTTTCTGCAGTGGTTTTTTTTTTCTTAGGTTTTTTTTTAAATTGTCCTTTGTTTTGTTCCTCATATCTGTACTCAAGAGCCCTTGTTCATGTGTCCTCTTTAAATAGTAAACTTTCAAATAGAGATAGGGGTTCCCTCTGTTTACTAGATTTAGGAAAAATAGTGATTAGTTCAGTTTTTTCCTCACTGTAATATCTACTAGAAGCGAATATATATATATGTGTATATATATACACATATATATATAGAGTCGGGTTTATGTTCACAGACTGCTTAGCTGATCGCCTCTGGTCATACCTTCTTTCCCGCAGTTTTCTTCCCTTTGAAATGCTGGTGAGCCACAAATGCTAGTGGGACTATATATTGGCTCTCTGTGTTTATTGCAATGGGGAGAAATGTTTCTGATAATTTAGATTATTCAGGAAGGAAATGTTATGCCTGTGAAAGTGTATAGACTTGTCCCCAACACTGTTTCCTAGTACTACGCTCATTTCTGAGTGATAGAGTAGATCAGGAAGATAATTCCCATGTGGAGGAGGAGTGCCTTTTTCTCGATTACTAATTTGCAAAAAGGTGGAGCTGAGTTCTTCATATACTTTGGCAACTAGCTTTTTAAATTTCCATCAGAGGCCAGTCCTACAGTTGTGCAGACTGTGAGTTGTATGAAGACATCATGTCTAAGGGTACCTGTTCACATAAGAGCCTATATATATATTGTATCTTAAGGAATGGGTGCCTTTTTCTAACTTCACAAATTTTTATGGGCTAGATAGAGATGGTATTGTTCCCATTCCATCCTGATAATGAAAAAAGTTATTTATTTCTCATCAGGTGGCAAGTTTTGCCTTATTGTATCAAAAGATAGGGAGGTTACATCTTCAGAGAAGTTTTCTTAAAGTAAAATGACTTTTTCCTCTTTCTAAATAATGTATAGTGAAACATTATACATTAATGTTTAATGTATTTCATCATGATCTAATGTGTCTAAACATGCTTAATGAATTTATGAATATATTGTCTTACTGTGTGTGTATTAGGAAAACTACATAGAGTGGAACCATCACCCAGCTTCAGCTATTGCCAACTCATGAGCAGTCTTGTTTCCTCTATAGTTTCATTCCCTTTCCTTTTCTGCGTTATTGAAACAAATCCTGGGCATCATATTTTGCTTAAAATTTTTCAGTATGTATCTCTAGAGGAGAACTCTTTTTTTTATATTATCATTTCTAATACTAGATTTTAATTTCATCAAATATAGTTAGTATTCAAATGTTTAATTGTCTGTAGTTTGTTTTTTATTTATTTTTTAAATTATTTTTTAAAATATATCTTTATTGATTTCAGAGAGAGGAGAGGAGAGGGAGAGAGAGAGAGAAACATCAGTGATCAGAGAGTCATTGATCGGCTGCTTCCTGCACGCCCCCCTGACTGGGGATGGAGCCCGCAACCTGGCATGTGCCCTGACTGGGAATCGAACCCCGACTGCCTGGATCCTAGGCCGATGCTCAACCGCTGAGCCATGCCAGCGGGGCTGTAGTTTGTTTTTTTAAAATAGGTTTTGTTTGGATCCAGATACAAATAAAATCTATACATTGTGATTAATTAAAATAACTATTCAGGTCTCTTAATCTTTAGGTTGTTCCTTCCATTTCCCCCGCCCCTGTGCCCTTTTTTTCTATACATTGTGATTAATTAAAATAACTATTCAGGTCTCTTAATCTTTAGGTTGTTCCTTCCATTTCCCCCGCCCCTGTGCCCTTTTTTTTTTTTTAATACATCTTCATTGATTTCAGAGAGAGGAAGGGAGAGGGGGAGAGTGAGAAACATCAGTGATGAGAGAGAGTCATTGATCGGCTGCCTCCTGCACACCCCCGACTGGGGATCAAGCCCGCAACCTGGGCACGTGCCCTGACCAGGAATCTAACCATGATCTCCTGGATCCTAGGTTGATGCTCAACCACTGAGCCACGCCCGGCTGTGCCCCTCTGCCTTTTATTTGTTGAAGAAATTGAGTTGTTTATCATGTAGAGCAGGGATGGGGAATGTCTAGCGCATGGGCCGTATATACAGACCGAGAAATCATTTGGTCTGGTCCTGCCAAAGCAACCGCAGGTGGAACTTGAAATTTAGTAAATCTAGGGGCTTTTTTCATAGCTGATTTTTAGATTGATAGTTTTGTATGGCCCTCGAATGATGTTATGATTATCCAAATGGCCTGTGGCAGAAAAAAGGTTCCCCACCCCTGCTGTAGAGTAAGAGTTGGCAGAGTTTTTTTTAAAGGGCCAGGTAGAAAATATTTTAGCCCTTGTGGGCCATACAGCCTGTCACACCTCTTCAACTCTGTTGTTGTGTGAAAGCACCCGTAGACTGTAGGTAAGTGAATGGACATAGCTGTTTCAATAAAAATATTACAAAATGAGGCATCTAGTGTAGTTTGCCAGTTCCTGTGTAGAGCTTCCAAAGTCTAGATTTTGCTGAGTACATTCCTGCACACAGTTATTCCACATGTTCCTCTTTATGCTGTATTTCCTGTAAATCGGTAAGTTGGTTATAGGATCTAGAGGCTTGCTAGCCAATTCAGGGCACCCCCACCTGCCAACACACAACTACTTCATAGGTAGTGTGTTCCTCCATTCGGATTCATATCATGCCTGGTTGTACCATCTTGATGATGGTGCCAATCATTGATATTCCACATCCCATTGATTAAAGTGGTGATACTATAATTCTGTCTTTTTTTCCTTATGTAATACCTGGAATGCTTCTAGAAAGAGAAGCTTCTCATTTCCTGTTGGGTTTCTCAGGGGTACCGTTTACAAGGAAAGCCACGGTAGATGTTAGGTTCTTATCCTTTTGTTTTTCAGTTCTCAGAATAATGAGCTGGTTCACTAATATCTCTAACAGTGACTAATGAGGTTTTAATTTTTTCCCCCTTAGTTTCATTTTGAACTCATGGATTTAAATATATTTAATATATTTCAGTCCATTGTAGTTATTATTATTAGTGCTCAAATGGTCCCATCTGTAACTAGGGAGAGCCTCCGCAAGTTGGCTCCTGTTTTCTTTCAACACGACCCTAGTAGTCTGATTGCCTCCTTCCTTTCTGGTATGTACTGATGTTCTAGTTCCTGCTCCAGACCGCAAACTAGCCATTTTTTCTTTTATTGATAAATGGTATTTCAAGACAGCAATCTCAGTGGTGGAGTATTCATTGCCGATGAGTTATTCATGTTTTCTAGCATTTTCAATGTACAGAGCTAGAGAATGTGTGTTTTTTAAGATAAAATAGCTTTTGAGTTCATAGGGATGCTTCTAAGTTAATGACTTTATCTAACAGCACACCCAAGACAGTCTCAGGATGATAATACCAGCAGTAATATGATTATTGAAAATAATTTAATATTTTTCCCCCCAGTTAAGTCTCTTCTAAGGATATACCCCTCTAAGAATGAACAAGCTACTGTTTTTTTATACTAGTTCTGCTCTGTATGGTTATACTATCACCTGCTAATACATACTTAGGTTGACTTGTTTCATTTTATTTTTGGGTTTTAGGTATAGCTTTTTAAAAAATTAAATCTGCAACTTCTTGTGAGTCTGTAATTATTTCAAAATAAAAAATTAGAAAATTTAATCTTATTTTAAAATTTCTTAAATTATTTACATGGTTCCAAGGTCAAAGCTATAAGATAAGATATATTCGAAAAAGTCCCCTTTACCGATCCCCTTATTGGTAAACTTAAAAGTCATGATTTATCTTTCTATTATTTGCTTTTAAAAATATAAGCAAATACATAGTATATTTCTATTGAGATGTATTTATTTAAGGCCAATCTTCAGGCTTTGACTTAAAGCCTAAATCTTTAGCCTTTAGGTGTTAGCCTCTAAACAGTGTCATACTAGATAGAATTTGGTACATATAGCCTTGTTTTTGTCTTAGTAATCATTGCTTCTCCTAGGATAAAATTAAAAGAAATAGAGAAGCTTTGGGTTTGTATTATGTCTGTATATGTATCATTTAGACAGGAAAATTTTCCCATTTTCGTTCTTGTATTTCTTGGTTTGTTTCCTTATTGCAAGGATTTTTAGGCTTATTTTTGACTTTTGGTTTAACCTGAGTAGTGCTATGTTTACTGCACATAACAGTAAAATAAATATGCACTGATGTGTGGCTTATCTTTTTTATTAACCCTAGTTGATTTTGTGCTTCACCCCCATGGTAATTGTTTTTATGTTCTAGAAGCTGGGTAGGAGTCTTCTCCTAGGGGCATTTAAGTATACGGAATAAAGCACTATTTTGAGAAACTAAAGTTATGAATTCCTTCAGAAGGCATGTTGAATAATTTGACATCTAAAGCCTCGGCAGCCTAGTAAGGCAAACCTTCTAGTTAGTTCAGCAGCTAGAAATGACATTTCTAACTGGTAGGAACCATACCAGAAAAGATATTTTTTTACATCACAGTGTACAGTATATTTAAAGTTTGCTTTTTAGAATAGCAAATAATTTGGCCATTTTTTTTTTTTTGAACCTATCAATACTGCATCTTTAAAAGATGAACTTGGAAGTGGTGTGCTGTTGGCATCACAGATAGATAAATGAGAGGCAAATTGCATTCCTTAAATTCATTTGATCTGCTTTTAAGTAAGAATTAAGGTATTCTAGTTTCCTTATCTCTCCAAGATAAATTACTAAAGTCAGAGAGTTTGTAAGAAAAAGATTTATCGATAATTCCAGCATATAACTCATCCTTTGCAATTGCCAGTTGCAATTGCCTATTGCTCCACCCAAATTAAAGCTGTATATTTCTTTCCTTTCCATTCCAAATGTTGCAGATTAGAAATGTAACTATTACAACTAAATCCAGTACAACAATTTGAGTACAATAATTGAGATTATTACAGCGTAATATAATGGATTTATGTAATACTATTCACATTGCCATCAATAATCAACTTATTTTGGACTATTTTACCTTCTAAGCCTGTGGCTTAGTGGTTCAGTATTTTTAGTTTTTGTCATATTGCTTTAGTGTATAAAACAATTGGTCATTCCTTAATTGGGGCACTTGTGGGTTAACTTAAAGTAAAAAATCATTAAAATGACAAAAATATGCTTGTTATCCAAATGTAGTTTTGATCATATGGTAAAATATTTGATATTTTAAGGAATACATGCTTTTATATGAATCGGAAATTGTGTTGTAAGATAAATATGCCATTTAAAGTTTTGTTTACAGTTAAATGTTGCTGAGTCTTTCACTGCTAGGCTGTGACTCTAAAGCATGTGAGTGGTTCTTAAGTTGTAGTCCTTGGACCAAGGGCATCAGCATCACCTGAAACCTTGTTAGAGATACAAATTCTTAAGCTCCATTCTAGACCTGAATCAGAAGCTCAGGGATTGGTTCTCAGCAATCTGTGTTTTAACAAGCCCTCCCAGGGGATGCTGATATAGACTCCAAGTTTGAGAAGCACTACCCTAAGGCTTTGTATGTGGTAAATTCATACCACCTTGACTGAAAGTCACCTATTTTTACGCATCCCTTAATTTTTTCATTGCTGAGACTATAATGCATATTACTGTGCTTATTCGTTATGATCTTTAATTTGGGAAAATGTTGGTTCTATCTTTGCGCGATTACTTCAGGAATTTTTGCAGTATTTGCTTGGTGTAAAGGTTTTTCCCTTTGGTGTTCCTGTTCAAGGTAGCACACACTTAATTTTAGATTAGGTGAAGATCACATTTTAAATTCAGGCATTTAAAAAAAGTGTTAACTTGTTTTAATTACCTTTAGCACAGATACCATTTTTAAAGTGGCTGGCCACCAGTGTCTGTGTGGCAATTATGAATTCATTTTTAACAGATAAGAAGGAATGGATAATTTGAAACTAACTACTTTTGTAGTCTTCCTTCTTTCTTCTGTTCTGAGATACCTAAAAAGGGAGTAGGGTTTTTGTTTATTTTCTCTATTAATATGCATTTAAGCTCAGGAAAGTGTATGTATGTCTTCAAGTTGTATTTTCTGGTACTATTCTGAATAGTATGCCTTAAGAGTGAACTGAGTTACATAAAATAATCAGGTCATTCTTTTTATTGGCAGCTCTTAGTATGAGTAAGATTTGGGTTATATAAACTAGCTTTGGATACTGAAAATAAATAATGCAGTTCATTGTTGATCTAGTTTTTGATGGATTTGCCTGTTTTATTTATTGGGCATGTGCCACATTTCTTTAAATGGGCCCTGGTTTTTATTGGAAGAGTCCACATTGGTTAGTGATAGGTATCCCTAATTAATATTGTTAAATTATATAGCGATTTAAGTTGACTGGTTTCGTACTATTAGTAAAGTGCAGTTTTAAGTTAATTCATTTTACATTTGATTATTCTTTGAATTTCAGGATGGGGAGGAAGAAGAAAATGAGAAAGGTATGTGTGATGCTAAGTGATATAAACATGGCTGACATGTAGAAGCAGTAAGTTCTGTGCAAATAAAGCATTCCTTGTTTGAAATACTATTTTTGAAATAGTTTATTTTCAAATTTATCAATTTAGTGAATTAAGTTAATATCTTGATTTTATTTTTCAATTGGTTTTAATTTTCTTCTCACACTTCAGATATGTTATAACTTAATGGTGCATATTAGTTACTGTGGTGGACAATGCCATTTTTTATTTAACCTAATTGTAATTTAAGAACATACTTCTGGCATACGGTAAGTTGATTATATCCATAACACTGGCACTGCAGTAACTCATACGTGCTTATTAGAGTTGTACCATATAAACGGATAGTTAATTTTGCAACTATTCCTAAAAATGGTGGGTGACCAGGAGACTGGCTTTTTGTTTGCTGCTTAGACAAACTTTCATACAGTCTTCTGACAGTTTTAGTAGCTTAGGGGAGCTGTCTCATACAACTACAGGGACACTGTAGCAGTACATGTGGTCAGTGCAAGATTTTGGAAGAGCTCTTGGACAGAAGTCAAAGGATCCTTCTTTGGACTAGAAAGGACATGGAGCAGGGTTCTAAGCAACACAAAATAAAAGGCCTAGAAGCAATGAAGCAAAGCTACTGACTGAAAATCTCACATGCCTGAAGCCTTTCTATTTTGGGGGAATCCAAGACATCTTTGAAAATGATAACTCCGGGACTGACTGGACAGGATGAAGACTGGAAATAAGCAATTTCCTGAACATAATGGAGCAGGCCACCTTCGGAGCCTCCGTAGCAGCCTTCCACGTGATTCTGGCCCACCCAAGAACTGAGGAAGACGGATGAAGATGGGCCCTGAAACACTTTGAAGACGGACTGGTATCCTCAGGGTGTGACCTTGCAAGGCGTCGTCATGGGAGTTCCGAAGGTCGCAAGGGCTAAGTCCCAAGATGATTGGAACATTGCAAAACAAACCTCCACATTCGTCACTGTCTCATGGAGGGGAAAAAATCTTCCACATGCCATTAACTTACAACCAGAAATGAAGAGCTGGTATCCTCTGGATGGAACCATTTTTTCACTTTTGTTGTTTGGTATCTGTATATAGGGATCATTTTTGCCCGTGAAGAATAAGTGATCCTGGGGAAAGGATTGTTTATGTTAGTTAATACCCTTGTGTTTTTTCCCTAACCTTCCATCAGTGCTAATAACTGGCTTTATATTTTCTAGGTCCTATTCTAGCTTATGAATATGAAATTGTTTAAACTTCTTGTTTTGCCATATTTATTCCTGTTAAATCCTCTTAGATATAGCAGGTTCTGGTGATGGTACACAAGAAGTATCTAAACCTCTTCCTTCAGAAGGGAGCCTAGCTGAGGCTGATCACACAGCTCACGAAGAGATGGAAGCTAATGCGACTGTGAAAGAAGCTGAGGATGACAACATCTCGGTCACAATCCAGGCTGAAGATGCCATCACTCTGGATTTTGATGGTGATGACCTCCTAGAAACAGGTAAAAATGTGAAAATTACAGATTCTGAAGCAAGTAAGCCAAAAGATGAGCAGGACGCCATTGCACAGAGCCCGGAGAAGGAAGGCAAGGGTTATGAGATGAACGCGAACCGAAAAGATGGTAAGAAGGAAGACTGCGTGAAGGGTGATCCTGTCGAGAAGGAAGCCAGAGAAGGTTCTAAGAAAGCAGAATCTGGAGACAAAGAAAAGGATACTTTGAAGAAAGGGCCCTCGTCTACTGGGGCCTCTGGTCAAGCAAAGAGGTTTGTTTTTCTATGTCAGTTCTTTACGATACTGAATTCCAGCATTCAATAAGATCACTCTACATTAAGGGGGTGGCTTCAAGACCATGTACAGTAATTAGTACTTATGATCCTGCCTATAATATTTTTGACCGTCATAAGTTACTTAAAAAAAAAATTTCAAGATCTTCATAATATGCAGTGTGTTCTACTGATTGCATTGTCGAATTGTCAGCATATATTTGGTTTTTTTGTTGTTTTTTGTTTTTTGTTTTTTCACATTGACAATTTTTTTTATTTTTAAAAATCCTTGTGATGATGGTTAATGAACAACTATCAGTCCTAACAACACAAATGAAGTCAAGTCCCAGTTCTGAAATCTGGAGAAGATGGCCATATATCCACTGAATAGAATTGTCAGAAAATCTAGATCTTCAGGCATCTTGGGGAAAATCAGTACAAGAATCCTAAGGGAATCATTTGTTCAAATAACCTAATCTAGATCTTTGGATTGTTAATTTGTGTAAATAGTACCAGTTTGAAATATAGTCAATATCAAGCTGTTCGATTTCTGTTTCTTTGTTTTTTGTTTTCAATTTTCTTTTGGTGATTTGCTTCTTTAGCTCTTCAAAGGAATCTAAAGATAGCAAGACATCATCCAAAGATGACAAAGGTAAGGGATTTTTTTTCTATTTAGTTCAGTGGTAAATTGTGTATTTACATTTAAAAAGGAATAATTGCATGGGGTTCGTTTGACAGTCCTTAAAATTGACATACTAAAAATGTTGGGTGGCCTTTGTGTAAATTATGGAGTTAGACTACAGCATGTGATTGAAGCATTACCCTTTTATTTGTAAACTAGTTTGAGTATGCTAAAAACCCATTTGGAATGTGTTTTTAACGTTATTTTCAAGCAACTGTATTGAACGTTAATATGATATTTTATTTTCCTACATTATAATTTCAGAAGTATTTTATCTAGTTGCAGTCATTTGTAACCTCTACACATTACCACAACCTTTCCCTGTTCTTTGTAGTAGGAAATGTGCTATAAATTATACTTGTATATATTTGTGGAATATGATATTTAAAAGAAAATCAGTCTTTAATATTTGTTTTTACATTTTTCATTCTTCAATCAGGGCACACTTCTATTAATGTAGCCCGTATGCAGTATATTTTAATTCTTCAGAATTTCCTAATTTGACTTATTTTGGGTTTATGGGAATCTTATGTAGGAAAATAGTTTTATTTTAAATTCTTATAAGCTTAAAGGTGCAATATTTGATTGCTTCCTGTTACTGGGAAGTCTCTGGTTATCTCACAGCTATGTGTTATAGTTTCATCTTGTACATATGCTGTCTACATGAAAAATATTTCTTGTTTTCTAAAAAAGCATTTTAAGAGAAATAACATTCAGGTAATAAAAGTTCCAAAATGCCTCTTAAGTGCTCCCCCCAAAAGGAGTGTTGTGTGTCCTGTATGGTATATTTAGTGTATTTTCTAGGCATATTTTACTAGTTGGAAATTTTATGATTGATTTATTAATTTACAATTAATTGCATTAGCTACATCCCTTACAGCTTTGGTTAATAGGTAAGATATAATGCATTTATTAAGTGTTATCCTTTAAATTCAGAAGGAGTAGTCTTGGTTAAATGTTAACTTTCTCCTATTAAAAATTTTTAAATCTGTAATTAGAGAAGTATGTGTGCCCAAATGTTACTGGTAACATAAAAAAGATACACATGCTTTTGGTTCACATTTCAAAAGATAAAACAGATCCTTTTGATAAATGTGCTCTTAAGAATATACATACATCAACTATTCATATTTAAAATACTCAAACCAGGTATATGTTGTCTCCTCATAAGTCTGTGTTGACTAATTCTTCAGCTAAAACTTTGGTATGTAGTTTTTAAAAACATTGAAAATTTTATTCTTTCTACATATATTAAACTTGAAGCTATTAAAATTGTTACTTTTAATTGCATATATACTGTTTCTCTTATAGTGCGTAAGAATTAGCTTCCAAATAAAGTCCAATGAATGAAAGTTCCCCTTGTATAGCAGCACATTTGAAGAAAAGCACTGAAGGGTGACTGAGTAGGCCTGTATTCTAAGAATTGTCATTTGTATGTGTGAAACTAATTTGTGTATGGAAATAATGCAGAAATGATTCATACAACCATTTACCTATTCTCAAGAATGTGTAAGGTTTCTGTTTTTATTCTTGTAATTAATGTGTTGTAGAGGATTGTCCTTTATTAAATCCAGGGTTAGGCAACTGCATGTAATTCCCACTTTCTCTTACCCTTTCTCTAATAGAGAATGAAAATGAGCTGGTTGGTTAGTCTTTGTTATTAAACATTTAAATCCTTGAAAACAGTTTATCCCTTGCTTTGATTTTTCCCTCTTGCACTCCCAATTTTTCAGAATCTAAAGCCCATAACAAATACAAGTAACTAAACAGTCTTACGCTCCTAGATGACTGCTTCCTGGTTGCCTGTATTTATTTATGCAGTGGTAGAGTATAAATTATTACACTTAACAGCAAAGGTCCAAGACATGTAGTTGATTTTTTTGCCCACTTAAAACTCATGTAGTAGGAAGTGTGTGGTGCTCAGACTTGTTTCCTCACTGCCATTGTGTTGCCTGTTGTGGTTGGTTTTGGTACAGTAAGCTCATACTGTCAGAATTAAATGGGAGGCTTTTGTAGTTCTGAAAGAATTTGGTCCTAACAATTTTGTTTTTAAAAAATCCAAGTGAGATGCTTAAACGTCTGATACTGAATCTTTTCTAGGAAGTACAAGTAGTACTGGCGGCAGCAGTGGAAGCTCAACTAAAAATATCTGGGTTAGTGGACTTTCTTCTAACACTAAAGCTGCTGATTTGAAGAACCTCTTTGGCAAATACGGAAAGGTATGTTCTTTTTACCTTTTTATCCCTCTTTCTGTATCTCCATTTGAAATGGACTTATTGAAAACAGTATTACAGAAACTCTCCTAATTTCTTGTTTTTCTTAGGATTGTTATAGGCATAATTATTGAGTTGTGTGGTCATGGTGAGTTTCATCATATTATCTCACTCTGAGTCCTGGGGGTCTTTGTATTAAGAGCTCATATTTTGATCCCATTTAAGCCACGAACTGAGTTTCATTCATCCTGATTTTTCTAGGGCCTAGGATTGCTGAGGCTGATGTGTGGTCGCCTGGAAAATATAGGTAGACTAATACTAAGCAGAGGGATATAGAATTGGAAAAAACAGAACAAACGTGGTCCTCGCCGTTCAGTGCCGGAGGAAATGGAGAACTAGTGGAAGGATACTTACTCAGAGGCGACACGCGCTGCGCTGTGCGAGCAGGGGAGGCTTTCCTGTGGTTTGGGTCATTAGGCAGAGTTTCTCTGACAAATAGAGGAGAACTAACGGAAGAGATAAATAGTCAATAATGAATAGTCAATATTCACTGAATAGTTACTGAGTTTCAATTGATCCTGTAACCCTTAGGCACTCCCTACTTTCTACTTTACATTTAAAAATACATCGTATGTTAACCTACTCCAGTGTATGCTTATTGATAACAGGGTTTTTATAGGCTTTCAAATATTTATTAAAACAGCCCAGCCGGTTGAGCCTCGACCTAGGACCCAGGTGATCGGGGTTCAATTTCCGGTCAGGGCACATTCCCGGGTTGCAGGCTCTATCAGTGACTTTCTCGTTATTGATGTGTCTATCTCTTTCTCTTCCTTTCCTTTCCTCTCTCTGAAATCAATAAAGATATATTAAAAAACAAACAAACAAATATTTATTAAAACTATTGGTAAATAGACATTAATGCATATTATAAAAATCTATTCTGTTGATTTTAGGAGTTGATTTTTTTTCTAATTTAATTAGTTCTTACAAGTGTCAGATACAGAACACTGAGAACTGTAGTCCCATGATCAGCTGTGGACACTTTTTTTCTTTTTTCAAGAATAGTATATTGAATTTAAGAGAGACGGAGGGAGAGGGGGGGAGAGAGAGGAACATTCATGTGAGAGAGAAACATCAATCGGTTGCCTCCTGCAGGGGATCAAACCTGCATCTTGGGCATATGCCCTGACCAGGGATCAAACTGGCTACTTTCTGGTGCTTGGGATGCCACCCAACCATCTGAGCCACACTGGCCAGTGCAGCTGTGGTACACTTTTTGTTTTATTTTCAACAATTTATTGTTAGAGATAAAAAAACAATATTTTAATGTTGGCATTTATTAGGACTAAAACTATATAAGGATACCACACACTTGATAAAATTGCTCTTGGCGCAAATTGGCCTTTCCCAGAGTTGAAGATAAAAGCTGAGTTTCCAGCCGTCTATACCATAAAACCTCCTAAGCCTGGTTTCCCTTTTCCTGGCATTATGTCTGTGTTCCTCTTTGTTCAGCACTAGATTGATCTCTCACTTTTTTCCTCACTCACCCATTTCTGCCTTGTATCTCCTAACTATTCATTTTATAGAACTGAAATTGTCGCTTTTATGTTGGCAGACTAAATTTTAAAAGGACATATATGGAAAGTGTGTCTTTGTAGAGTACAGTATTTAGGATGTATTTTTAAGGCTGCTTTTTTTATATATGACTATTTTTGAAAGCTTATAGGAATTCATAGAACAGTGTTAAAACTCATTTAGAAACTTTGTAGACACCCTTTTTTCCCCCTCTAAGAGATTCAGGGCGGCCTATAACGGAAATTTTGGCCCAAATCTAATTGAGAATGTCATTTGCTTTCATTAAATGAACCATTGCCTCATTGATGTGACTAATTGTATTTTGGCTGTGTATTTTAAAAAATAAAAAATAAAAGTAGGTTAAATTGCTTTTTGACATTTTAAATTGTTCTCTTGAATATTTACTAAGTATTTATAGGCAAGGTAGATGGTGATCACAAGAATCTGAAACATATATATATTCAGTTTATCCTTTATCATTAATTATGTATCCTGAATAGATCCTTTAGCTTGAATAGTCTCAGTTCTGAAGTTTCATCTGTTTAAAAATGTGTGAAGTTGTAGAACTTTCTAAAATATAATCTTATTTTACAGGTTCTGAGTGCGAAGGTAGTTACAAATGCTCGGAGTCCTGGGGCCAAGTGCTATGGCATAGTAACTATGTCTTCAAGCACAGAGGTGTCCAGATGTATCGCACATCTTCATCGCACTGAGCTGCATGGACAACTGATTTCTGTTGAAAAAGTAAGCTTGTCTAACTATTTATGAAAGGGAGGTTACTTTGATTACTAGTATTTCTCAATTTAAAGATGTTACACTGCCCTGGCCAGTTTGACTCAGCGGTTAGTGTTGGCCTGTGGACTGAAGGGTCCCAGGTTTGATTCTGGCCAAGGGCACGTACCTCAGTGGCAGGCTTGGTCCTGGCCCTATTCAGGACACTTGCTGGAAGCAACCAATCAATGTGTCTCTTTCACATCGATGTTTCTCTCTCTCTCCCTTCCACTCTCTAAAAAGCAATGGAAAAAATATCCTTGAGTAAGGATTTAAAAATAAATAAAAATAAAGACGTTACACTGGTAGGAAGTAGAATTAGGAATGGTTTTTATTTTTATGCATTCATTTTTACTTTTTTACTTTTATGTTTTTCAAATTTTCTACCGTCAACATACTTTTTATAATCATAAAAATGTACTTTAAAACATAAAGTTTTTTTTTCTGTTTAAACTTTCCAGGTTAAAGGCGATCCGTCTAAGAAAGAATTAAAGAAAGAAAATGATGAAAAGAGTAGTTCAAGAAGTTCTGGGGACAAAAAAAATATGAGTGATAGAAGTAGCAAGTAAGGATTTATGTTTTTGATAAGTAAGTGGACGTTTCTGGTACATTGATGAAGCAGTTCTCATTCTGTTGTTTTTTGTGTGGGGTGGTGTGGTCAGGACACAAGCCTCTGTCAAAAAAGAAGAGAAAAGGTCGTCTGAGAAATCTGAAAAAAAAGAAAGCAAGGATGCTAAGAAAATAGAAGGTAAAGATGAGAAGACTGATAACGGATCAAGTTGCCAGACTCCAGAATTGATTAAAAAAAGTGAAGACAAGAAGCGAATAAGTATGCTATGTGTCTCTCTTCTCAATGTCTTTCTAATGTATTCTGCAACTTAATTTTTACAGTGGTAGGGACAACTTGAAATGAAAACCAAATAAATATTTAAACTTTGTTGTTAATTGTCACTGGTTTAGAAAAGGAGGTGTAATAGGACTAAGTGTCTTCTTTTCTCCTCTTAGAAAACAAATGTGTTTGCCCCACTAAGCCTCTTTACTGTTAAATCTGGGCTGACCTAAAACAGCCGTTGATTTATGACTGCAGTTCTTTGAAAATATTTGCACTAGCAGATTGAGCTGTTTCTAAAAACGTTGCATTTATGGTCTCATAAAATAAGTAGGTTTTTAAATTTCATATATTGATTTGTGAATATCTTGTCTAGGAATTTAGCATTTTCACATTATATTTTTTAAATGAAATGTTCAGACAGTTATCTAATTTTTGTCTCTCTTAGGTTCAAAGAGCCCTGGACATATGGTAATACTAGATCAAACTAAAGGAGATCATTGTAGGCCATCAAGAAAAGGAAGATATGAGAAAGTAAGTCTGAAAGGGGTGTTGTATACAGTTCCACCCTATTGCAAAAAAAAGATAATTCCATATCTCTGTAACCGTTCTCTATAATTAGCTCTGTCATAATTCCATGCTTGAAAATCTAAGAAAAAGGGAATGCCATTACTCATCTAAGCTTTTTAAATGACCAGCTGAATGTGAAAAGCAAAATCCAAACGTATTTTAACATCTAGTCCTTTTATAATGTTTTTTCTATAGATTCATGGAAGAAGCAAGGACAAGGAGAGAGCTAGCCTTGATAAGAAAAGGGACAAAGACTACAGAAGGAAGGACATCTTGCCCTTTGAAAAGATGAAGGAACAAAGGCTGAGAGAACATTTAGTTCGTTTTGAAAGATTGCGACAAGCAATGGAACTTCGAAGGTAGAAACAGTCTATTTTATACCTGTCTTTAACTCTAGGTACATACTTAATACTATTGGAAATTGTATTCCCACAGAAAACTATTTGCCACTTTTAAGAAGTACAGTAAAACCTAATTATTTCTCAAGTTTGCATGGCATTTTACAATTTTATAAAGTACCTTTCTATCTATTGTCTCGAGCTCAACAGTCCTGTAAAACTGGTTATGCCCATTATATAATTGAAAAAAAAAAAAAAAAAGGCCCAGAGAGGCTACATGACTCTTCCAATGCCACATTGCTAATGAGTGGCAGAGTCGGGACTCAGACCCAAGTCTTCTGACTCCAAGTCCAATGCTCTTTCCTCTCCAAAGTTGCTGCCATAAAAGACATGACTTTAAAGGAAATTTTGATTTTTGAGATAAAATAGTCTCCATATAAGCTACAGTGTTCAAATAGTATGTTGACATTTTAGAAAAAAGTTTTTGTACTTTGACTAGAGCCCCAGTGAAGGAAGATTTGCCCTATAAATCTTATTTTGTTCAAGCTCTATCTCAAACCAAGAATTCTCTTTAAAAGAAACTGAGAACAAAACAGAACATTTCTTTTTTTGGTGGCAGTATCTTAGCTGTTCACCATGAGTGTCAGTTTGCTTTTGTATGTCAATTTTTGGGTGCCACTTAAAATAGTCTTGTGAAAATGTTTCATAATATAAATTTCCAAATATTAACCTGTCTAATTGAGACGTAACTTATCATGGAATTTCATCTATTCATTCACAAGAGTGTTAGGAACTACCAGAGATACTTTTATGAACTTAAATAATACTAGGCTTGCCACACACTTTGCTAAAAGGAAATAATTCTTGCATTACTCAGAACCCATTTTCCGTTTTTCTGATGACGTCCCAATATGCTGAGCTTCCTATGTAGATGACCAGTTGAGTAGTAGCTACTAGAGCAGCATTGTTCAAAACTATCAGACCCATACCCCTTTTTTATTAAAAAAAAGTTACAGTACTCTGTTTACTATTCTGAAATAAAATTGATATATAATGTACCTACCTATACAAATAGTGTCCCCCAAAATCAATATTATGCTTTAATATTTAATCTCTAATGTAAAGGAGAAATAAAAGTAATTTATGATAAAGCATGTATTCCAGATATGAATGTTTAGGCATGCCTCTCTAATGAAGTAGTCAGATGTTTGTACCCTCTTTAGACTCAATGAGAATGTGACAGCTACAAACACAGACTGATACTGGTGTGTCGTATTGGTGAGTCAAAGACCAGGAGTGGTGCTGACATCATGACATGGTTTCTGAAGTGGTGAACAACTCTTGGTGAAGTTCTCAAGAGAGTATAATCCCCCCCACCCTTTTTTTTTTTTTGCAGGAAGTTGCTTTTCTGTGAATATAAAACCATGCCAAAGCAAACAAGCCAACCTAGCATTCATTAAAAATAAGCTCTAGGCTCAGATATTTTTAAAGGTGATTTTGTTTCGTTTTAATGACATAAATGTCCATTATGTCATTTGAAAGATATTAGGCATGTTGGACAGTTTTTTGTTGTGCAGGACTATCCTGTGCATCATAAGCTATTTGAATCCATTGTCCCTACTCAGTAACTGCCGATAGCAGCCCCAGGGTCATTGTAATAATTAGAAATGCCCTTCAGGTTTCCAGGAGGGCAGCATTGACCCATTAAGAACCACCAGGTTGCTGGAGGAAGACATACTGAGGGACAAAGTACACTGAGTTCCTTATTCCTTAGAGCGGGGAAATGACAAAAGCTATTAAAAGTCTAATACAGTAAGTTAATTTAGTTCAGCAAACATTTGAACTACCTCCTGACTCAAAATTGCATATTACCTGGAGCCATCTATTATAGGCTAATGAATACTCTAAAACAGCCCGTAAGGGCCACCATTTTATTATACATAGCATTTGCTGTAATTCGTGTTGATGAGAATGATCCCAAGTCATCAAAATAAGGGGTACCTTGTTTAAGGAGATAGAATATATACTAGATGCTGGAAATTTTTCTATTGAAAATAATACAAGTAGTTCTGTAAATGCGTATATGTAGGATATCTCCTTTTTAAAATGTTAATTGATTAATGGGCTATCATTATAGTGGGATTTTTATTTAAGCAGGAATCGTCTAAGAGGCAACTATATAAAATTCAGCTGCTCAGTTGACAGTCTTAATAAGTGACAGTGTTGGGGTCTGTTTATAAAGTTTTCATATTTTGAGTTTTCTTTCCAATTATATTAAAACTACTTAGATTGAATTGAAATTTAAAATTGCCAATCTCAAGAAAAAAATCAAATTCAAAACTATTCTCTTTCACACAGTGCTAGCATAATTTAAGTATTTCTAAATACTGATTTTTGTTAGACGAAGAGAGATTGCAGAAAGAGAGCGTCGAGAGCGCGAACGCATTAGAATAATTCGTGAACGGGAAGAACGGGAACGCTTACAGAGAGAGAGAGAGCGCCTAGAAATTGAAAGGCAGAAACTAGAGAGAGAGAGAATGGAACGCGAACGCTTGGAAAGGGAACGCATTCGTATTGAACAGGTGCAGTCAGAAAATCTTTTCATCTTAAATAACTGACCTTTTCCAAACCCTGTGATTTTTGCCCTGAAATTTGCTTTACTTTGGTAAAGCTTCTATAGAATGAGTTCAGCTGATGAGCGTTTATTAAGTGTCCCTGAAAGATAACAATGAATTAGGTGCTAGTTAAAAATACTTTTAGTAGTCACTTTGTTCTAGCTGATGGGTAATAACCCAAGCTCTGCAATATCATGGCAGCCTAATAGTCTGAGCATAGGACTATGAGTCCAGAGTAGTTGTAATCCAGGCTCTGTCACTATCCCAATCTTAGAAAATAATAACTGTTTCCTTACATATTATAGTGGGAATGATTTCCCAAGGCTGGAAGGAAATAATGCCTCTCTCTGCAGAATTGCATCCAGGGTTTTAAGGCCCTTAGTGTCCATATGGCTTACAAACTCTATTTCTAATTCCCTGGAGGTGCTTTTGTTTCAATCAAATGATTAAATGAAATCCGATCTTTCCAATTACTTGCCAGCTTTCACCCCCCAATCTGTTATTTTTAATGTTGCAGAACAGTAGCCATAGCCTAGATTACTGATTCCTGGAGCCAGATTTATTTATGTATTTGTCCCAAGTGTTTTGCCTATGATGGTTTTTTAATGACAGGATTAAAACACGGTTGCATATATACTTACCTTGTGTTTTCATTTTGCATCGGTTGGCTCTTCCTTCTGGGTTGTCTGAAGGAACGACGTAAGGAAGCTGAACGTATTGCTAGAGAACGAGAGGAACTGAGGAGGCAACAGCAGCAGCTGCGTTATGAACAAGAAAAACGGAATTCCTTGAAACGCCCACGTGATGTAGATCATAGGTAGTTATTTGCTTTCTTCTTTTACAGTTACGCTTCCTATCTTGTTCCTTTCAAGCCAAAACAAACTAGAGAACTAGCAAGTGCAGGCAGCCATCACTGGAATAGGAGGTCATGATCAGAGATGGGAATGATTGCAGCAGGAGTGGGCCCAGTGCATGCCAAGCAGGAAGAGTCCGCCTTTCTCCGTTTCCTTCCTGTGCCAAATGTTTTGACTGGAAATGCGTGGTCATGGTAGGCAGGCTTCAGCAGTGGTGCTCACACCCGCTTTCAGAATCTTACGGGGTACTGCAGGCAGTGCAGAAATGGATGTCATGAACTTGGGAAGACTAAAATAGAGATTCTGTTTTGTGTGTGCATGATTCACAATTTCAAAAATGTAATACAGTCACTTAATTTTCTTAATATATATATAAATTCTATGAGATTTAGTTGATTGTGTTGAGAAATAGGTGTAGTGAATTAATTGTGCTTGGGGCTTACCTCTCTAACCTTTCCAAAGTTAAGTATAACCAGAAAGATTATATGCTATGGTTCGAATTCTACTATTAAATGGTATACTGAATATTTTATCTTATTTGTCTTTTCCATCTAATAATTTTAAAACAGACAGTTTTTCAACTATTTTCTCTCCTGTGAAATTCCTCTAACAGTATATGACTTGACATAATTTAATAATTGATTGTTAGCTCGTACTCATAACAGAAAGTTTTGTGTTTTAAGTTTATTAGCCCTTAGTATCCACAGTTCCTAGCATGTGGTATGTATGACTCCAAGTAAGGCTTGTTTGGTTATTGTAATACTAATTTATATAAATGAGCAAATATTTCTCTTCAAGGCGAGATGATCCTTACTGGAGCGAGAATAAAAAGTTGTCTCTAGATACAGATGCACGGTTCGGCCATGGATCTGACTACTCTCGCCAACAGAACAGATTTAATGACTTCGATCACCGAGAGAGGGGCAGGTTTCCTGAGGGGTCATCAGTACAGTCTTCATCTTTTGAAAGGTGAATAGATTTTGTTGAAAATTGTTGTACTTAGTGTATGAGCCTTACCTAGGGATAAGTTTGGTTCTCTATTAAAATCTTAATGAAGTACAGGTCAGAACTAAGTGTTCAAAAGAAATTGTATGTTTGGTATTTGTTTTTCAGGCGAAATAAGCTGTGTATTTGAGGATTTTTTTGCTGTAAATGGCCTTCACTCTGTGCACTTTTTGGTATATTCTGGTATGAAAACACCTCAGTATTACAATTCAAGAGTCAAGACCACCCACCTAGGAAGCTGTAAAAATGGGTTTGAACAACTAGGACTTAGAAAGGGAACTAATTTAAAATACGAAACAGCTCTGAGCACCATGCTTAGAAGCTACACAATATCAGGTGCAACAAGCTGAACTTGCATTTCCAGGGAATGACATTCCTGTTGGCCAACAGGTCCCAAGCTCACACCCACCAGGTGTAACTCTTCTTTCCCTTTTCCTTTCTCCGTGTGAAAGATTCTCAGAAATGACCATGGAAAACATCCATCATTGAAATTTACTCTGTGAACCAACTCCTGAGATGATAAGACATGTAGTTTACGTGATGACTTTCTATACTTCGAGAAACCCTCCGAGACTAAACCGCCTATTTCAGAACCTAGATTTCCTGGCAGCCTTTGTCCTTCTGGAGTAAGACAAAAGACAGTTTACTGCCACGTGCGTCAGCTGCAGCTAACCTGTCCAGTAAGGATTTACTGTAAGGGACAGTTTAACTGGTAGACCTCTGTCCATGCTTGCTTTATAATGATTTTAGACCAATTTTTTAAAATAAGTTCTAGGCTTCGAAAACGTATTTGATCCTTTTGCTGGTATAAGGAAGTGGAGAAATCTTCCCTTCAAATGTCAAGCCACCTAAAATAATTTGCTCAGGAGTTATGCTCCATGGAACAGTCATCAGTCTGGTTGCAAACCTTTGTTTTCCTTTACTTTATGGTCTACTCTTCATTCTCCTGTCCAAATATAACAGTGCTGCAACATAAGGAATAAAATGGAATAAAAATAAAAAGCCACCCTCGCCTTGGCCAGTGTTGCTCAGTGCTGCATGTCCTCCCATGCACTAAGCAGTTGCAGTTCAGTTCCCAGGCAGGGCACATGCCCGGGTTGCAGGCTCGATCCCCAGTAGGGGCATTTAGGAGGCAGCCAATAGATGTGCTCTCATATTGATGTTTCTCCCTCTCCTCTCTTCTCTCTAAAAAGAAATCAATTAAAAAAATCTCTAAAAAACAAAACGAAACAAAGCACCTTCATTTTATTCATGGATTCTGTGAACTGTCCAAATATGCCTATGAATGTCAGCAACTTCTCGCACTCATTCAAATCTCTCATGTTCTTATAAGTACAGAATTTATAAGGGACAGCTAAAGAGGATTGTAATATGAGGAACATTAAGAGTTGGCCAGGAAAAACAAGTAATCAACTAAAAGTTGCAATAATAACCCAGATTTAAACAAAAAATAAGTTTTCATCTTGGATAACAGGATAAAACTTCCGTGTAACATCACAGTCTATGTTAGACTGACAGTATATGCATTAATATACTAGATTTATTTCTTCTACCGTAGCTGCAAATATATTAAATACTTATTTCTTTAATCATTTCTCTTTTCCTTAATGATGGCATTTAAAACTGAGTAACAGTGTTTAGCACTCATTAATTTAGAAAATATAAAAAGGCTTTAGGAAAATAGATACAGTGGACTCATTTTCATATACCATTTGTTGGGGTGAAGTCTCCTTTTGGGGATACTGGTGAACAGAACATTTTCTGGTGTGAGTTATTGCTTTTTGGGCTTATCACAAGCAGATAGTTCCCAAATCTTATGTTTGCCAAGATTATCTTGGCAAAACTCTCCAGCTGCACAGCGATTTCATCTGTTCTCTTTTTGCATGTTTGGTTTTTGTTACTGGGAATGTGATTCAGCACTCAAAGTTAGTTTGTTATAGGCGTCCATAGTGAGGTTAAGTAGGCTGGCTTTACCTTCCTAACCATGACAACTAACTGGGAGTACTGTTGGATTCGGATGCGCCTCGGCTGTTAGGAGCCCTGAAATGTCCTTCAGGTTGGTAGTGACTTGAGTGATGTAATCTCTCCTGGATGCTAAAAAACCAGTCTTCATGCCAGACATTTACCTCAATTTAAAAGAATATGAGTTATTATAATTGTGGATTTTTTGGTGGCTTTGCCTTAAGTTAATTTTTACAGAAAGTGTAATTATTGTAGTTTATGCAAATACAGTTGATGAGGCCAAGTAAGCACTTCTCGGGACCTGTGTTCTTTGTTTTGGATAACCAACAGGCGAGAACGCTTTGTTGGTCAAAGTGAAGGGAAAAAATCACGTCCCGCGGCACGAAGAGAAGATCCAGGTTTTGAAAGGTATCCCAAAAGTTTTAGTGACTCTAGAAGAAATGAGCCGCCGCCACCCAGAAATGAACTGAGAGAGACAGACCGGCGTGAAGTGCGCGGGGAGCGGGAGGAGAGGCGGAGCGTGATCCTGCACGACAGGCCCGACGCGGCGCACCCCCGGCACCCGCGCGACGCGGCGCCGCACCCGTCCAGGGCCGCCTGGAAGGGCGACGGCGGCCTGCCCGGCGACAAGCGCGACGCGAGGTACGCTGCGGGCGGGGCGCGGGGGCTGGGGGCGGAGGGGGCGGCGGCGGCGTGAGCATCGGGGTTTCTTTGCCAGAGTGGAAAGGCCGGAGCGGTCCGGGAGAGAAGTGTCGGGACACGGCGTGAGAGGGGCGCCCCCCGGGAGTCGCAGTGGCGCGTCGGGCTACGGCAGCAGAGAGGGCGACAGGGTCATCGCGGACCGCGGCGGCGCCCAGGTACGCTCGGGGCTCCCCGCTCCTCGTCCCCGCGGGTCCCGGCGGCGCTTAGCGGTTTGACCTGACCGGAATCGCTGGGAGACTAGTTCCCTGTAAAAGATCTTCATTTTTTCCTTATTTTCCTGTTAGTAGTTGAACATGAGTAGTTCAAAGGAGGAGGACACGAGCCCTGAAATTCTTGTTCCTTTTTTTTTTTTTTAAATATATCTTTATTGATTTCAGAGAGAGGGAGAGACAGAAACATCAACGACGAGTCATTGATGGGCTGCCCCCTGCGCCCCCTGCTGGGGATGGAGCCGCAGCCCGGGCCTGTGCCCCGACCTGGCGAACCCCGATCGCCTGCATCTAGGTCGGCGCTCAGCCGCTCAGCCACGCCCGGCCGGGCTCTTATTCCGCCTTCTAAGTAAACTGGCTGCTGAAATTTGAGAATTATTATATTCGGTAGATGAACCTTCCTAGCGACTTTGGTTTTATTTCTTTTTACGCAGTTGAGGCTTTCACACTAAATGGGAAATGTTTGCCCATATTTGTGTTTCCCTTTTTTTTAAGTACTCTCCTTTCCTACTTCATTAAGTAGCTTTATCTGTAGAACTGAAAGAAAGCTTTTGTCTCTTTTTTGTTGTTTTATTTCTAAAGGTAGATGAGTGGAATATTTTACATTTTTAAGTTGCTTTTTACTTTTGTGATACTTTATTGACTTGGATGTTTTATGAGTTAATGATCCTGGACAGAAGAAAGTATTTTCATCTCTTAAGCAACTATAATGAGCAAAAACCTTTCAGCTAATTTGAAAACAACTATGGGCTGAAGTAGCACGTATAGAATATCGTGTGAAATTATACACTGAAAAGGATCCTGAAGTGTATGTACTCGTTCTCCAACCTGCATTATACTCTGGCGCTGTTTTCTATTTGAATACAAAATACTAGGTTTTTTAGGGACTTTTTTTTCTACGTTTCTTTATCTTTATTGTTGAAAATATTACAGGTGTCCCCTTTTTATCCTCATTGAACTTTTAGGGACTTTTTTTACTAGAAAATTATTTTTTAATCCCTTGGCACTCTAGCTAATACCACTGTATACTTAATGTTTCATCTGGAGCATTTGTGAAACAAATCTGGGCCTGATGGCATTATAAGCTTTAATGTTTCTAATAAGTAGAAACATTCAGTAGATCAGTTCATTGAGTTCTTTACCCAAAAAGAACTGTAAGACTGGGTATATAATCAGACATCCTGCTTTATTTAGAGTAAAACCTAAGGTATCTCATAGACTGGCCCTCTGCATTCAGATATTCTTTTATGAAAGATGTTCTGGAAGGGATCCTGTTTCTCCCTCAAAAATTCTGTTTTTTCATAATGCAAGTCTGTAAGTTGTTCTGCCAGTATTAACTCTCTAGGTTTCCTTTAGCTCTGTTTTCTGTAGGCTAAGTATCATAATGTTTGATCCTTAGTTCTGGGGCTATTGTTTCTTTGTGTTCAGTACTGTTTTTTATAGTCATGGATGTAAGACCTTGTCAGAGCCATAGCACTAACTAGTACTCTGTAAAATAACAGCTCTGTTTTTATGTGCTATTCACATGTTGATCACATACCCTAAGTTGTCCTAAGGTTAAGACTTCTAACTATGCCTTTATATAGATAGATGATAGATGATAGATGATAGATGATAGATGATAGATAGATAGATTGATAGATAGATAGATAGATAGATAGATAGATAGATAGATAGATAGATAGATCCAGGCATTATATAGAGGTCCAGAAATCCTCAGGGTTCAAAAAGTACATGGGTGCTGGAAGGTATAGAAATAGAAATTACAGTGCTGAATCATTTCCCCCATACCCTACCCTGGAAACCCTTTATATTTATTGATATATTATTATTAATTCTTTTTTCTTCCCAGAGATCTTACTAATTTGCTTCTGACATTAAAAGCACACTAGCATCCTGGCCAGGTAGCTCAGTGGTAGAGCATCATCCCAATGCACCAAGGTTGTGGGTTCTGTCCCAGGTCAGGGCACATAACAAGAAGCATCCAGTGAATGCATAAATTAAGTGGAACAACAAATCAGTGTTTCTCTATGTATCCCTTCCCCTCTCTCTAACATCAATAATGAAAATTTAAAAAAATAAAAGCACACTGGCATAAGTAAACTGGTGTGAGGCTGAGGGGATCATGGCTTCTCATTTATTTATTTATTTATTTATTTATTTATTTATTTATTTATGGCTTCTCTTTTAATATGCTGTTCTTTAGCACTATCCTGAAGATCGACATGTAGTTGAACGCCATGGACGGGACACAAGTGGACCAAGAAAGGAGTGGCATGGTCCGCCCTCTCAGGGGCCTGGCTATCACGATGCGAGGCGAATGGGTGATGGCCGGACAGGGGCAGGCATGATTACCCAACATACAAGGTAAATGTGTAATTAGTTAAGGATTTTCTGCCAGCACACAGCCAAACCTTTATCCTTAACGGTCAGAATATCTTCTGAGAGATTGACCAGCAGCAACCCTGGATCTGCACAGAGATTTCCCCATATTAACTCAGGACCTCCAGGAGATTTTATGCGGGGCAGCCGATGTTAATGTTTGCATTTATATTCCTCACTGTAATTAATTGATTGGCATTCTGGCATATTGATGTAGATATAGGTAGTATGTATGTGTGTACGTCAGAATCCAGTAGATAATGAACATTAATTTCAGGTTGGAACCATCTTCTTGTTCACTACCTACCGTTCCTAAAATTCCTAGAGAGGAAGGAGAAAACTAGAAGTATGTTCTGCTTCCTCCTTTTTCAGATAACTCTAGCAAAACTTAGGACATTAATCCGCAGCCTGTTCATGTGCTAAGAGTTGAGCTTTATTTTCTGTTCACACCAGCACCCATGGAGTCCCTTCAGCAGGCAGGGCTTTTGCCCCCACCTCTCTTGCATGTTCTTTCTTTCCTGTGGCCCCGTTTTAGAAGAAATACTGAACTGCTTAGCAACCCAAGTTACTGCTATTCTATTGGTTGCATCTACCATCAGACTTAAGTGTTTATTTCTACTTGTGCCTGCACAGCCTCATCACTCATTCTGTCTTCAGTTTTTAAAGGCCACCAGTGCCTTTGCTTCTTGGTAAATACAGGTTCTTTTACTTTCTTAGGTCTTAGGCTCCTCGGTGGGTAAACACTATTTCCCACTGTTGCCTTTCCGTTTTTTTTTTAAACACTTCTCTGTTTCTAATGCATCCTAATTTCCTTTTTTTATTTTTATTTCTTTTGCTGGCTCCTTCAAATGGAGCTCTGTATTGTGAGTTCCATGTAGGTGCCCTGCTGTCTCCATAAATTCAGGGTCACAGGCAAACTCCCCTTTCTCAACACTCCACGTTCCAGTTGTTACCTCTGGCGTATTCTGATTTGCCAGTGCCGCCATGCATCGCGTTCTCTCAGCCTGGAAGACCTTGGGCCTCATCTTTTTTTTTTTTAATGTATCTTTATTGATTTCAGAGAGAGGAGAGGGGGAGAGAGAGAGAGAAACATCAATGATGAGAGAGTCATTGATCGAGCCCACAACCCGGGCATTGTGCCCTGACGGGGAATCGAACCCCGATCGCCTAGGACCCTAGGTTGACGCTCAACCTCTGAGCCATGCCTGGCCGGGCATTGGGCCTCATCTTTACCCATCTTCATTCCTAGGATAAATTCTGAGTGTGGTGCAGTTGTTGTTTGTTTAATTTGTAAGAGCTATGCTTTCTTCCTCATTTCAGCTTCTATTTGTCTTCCCAAATTAGCCTTTTTTGTGCTCCATCATTCACACTATTTCTAAATTTAACTCCTGGAACTTTTTTATTATACCAGCTACTTGCTTCAAAACCACAAGCAGCTTCTCTAGGTCCTAGGACCTAATCCAGATTCCTCAGCCTGGCAGTCAGACCTTTCCATAAACTAGTTTTATTCTACTTAGTTGTAGGGTTTTTTGGTGTTGTGTTTTTTTTTTTTTTCTTATATCACTCATTGGTACCTACTGTGTATGCATATAAAAGATCCCAGAAACATGTCTTGAATGACATGTTCTCTATGTCAGAGGTTCAACTTCCTGGCTGTGCTGATCTGGAGACCACACTTTGAGAACCACTGCTCCAGCCCCTTCATGTGTATACCCTTAAATGTCTGACTGTGAGGCAAGTTCAAAGCCTTCCTCCACCATTTATTGGCTCTGTGCTCTTGCACAAGTTACTTAACCATCAGATGTCAGTTTCTTCATCAGTAAAGTGGAGTAGTAATGGTGCATCACCTCTTAGGACTGTTGAAAACAGTAAATTATTTAATATGGGGAAAGTACAAAGAATCGTGCCTGGTAAGTTATAAGCACCTTGTAGGTATTAACTGTAATGCTTTGTTCTTTGGTTCTCTGACTTTTTTTTTTTACACCTTTTTCAGTAATGCCTCCCCGATTAATAGAATTGTACAGATCGGTGGCAGCTCCATGCCAAGAGGAAGTGGCTCTGGATTTAAGCCATTTAAAGGTGGACCTCCACGACGATTCTGAAAATTAGCTCCCACCATGGTTTCAAAATAATTTATTGAAATCTCCAGTAAACTTTATTTTACTCCTTACGAAGAGGACCTCTGCCTTGCTTGAGAGTTCTATCAGACTTTTCTTTTTTTCTCCTTTTTTAAAATTTAACATGATTGCTTTTCTCAATTTTGGAGAAGATGTTTAAATAGTTTTGTTGTAACTTTTAATAGTTTCGTGTATCATTCAACTTTTTTCTTGCAGCACGGATACACATTAGAAAAGATTGGAATCAAAACCGTTTCGTTTAGCGCCGTGTGAATATAAAGGGTAGTTTGCAGCTGTGTGGTGGTAGTTCATTTGCAGCACTAGCTCTGGTTTCAGCCGGAGAGTTACCTGTCACCAAGCATTTTCAGCCTCCGTTTTGAAGGCTGTCTAAGCTTAAAGAGTTTGCTGTCTAATTTTTAGAGAATAAGATTGTTCCTTGCATTTCTGAGTATTATGCAACCTATTTTTGCAGAAGGTACTGTTACATTAAGTGCATCTGTGTATCCTGGTTTTAAAGAATGTACTCTTTTTGAAATAAACCTTCATATTCTGTATAGTTGCTAAAGCGTCGAGAACCTTTTTAATTGTAAATGAGAACCGATTTTCAGTTTGTATAGCAGCATACTTGTTCAGGTTTGCATGGTATGAGACCAAATAGGTGGGTGAAACCTCGGCTGTGAGGTTTGTGTCACTGAGGCTCTTACAATGAGTTGTGCAGGTAAGTGCACTTTTAGGTAATCTGTACTGTTTGGTGGATAAATTCCAACTCGGAATTATGTGGGTATTAATGTTTCCATGTTCCCAACTATGTTGAGAAGTGGAAAAAACCCAGGTTCTAGATGGGTGAGTCAGTTGGGGTTTGTAAATACTTGTATGTGGGAAGGCATTGTTGTCTCTGTGAAAATAAAAGTCCACACCTGGCAGTGTATGTGTCTTTGTTTCCAGCCATTTAGTTGTTAGTCCTCCAGCCCTCTCTGCAGTTAAACCCGAAGTAATTGAAGAGGTTTAGAGCTATAAAGGCAGTTTTTTGGCCTTTGTTCCTGGGAAATAAGTCTGGCTCTGACTATTCACCTCAGTAGCTGGGCAGTACCGTTTTTTGAGGTGTTAGAGACTTACCCACTAATCTTATGATTTTTTTTTTTTTTTAAGGCATCTTTTCTAGAAAAGCCCTTCAAGGTAAAATCTTAAAGCTTCCCATTTCCCGTCATATAAATCAGTGATGAATAATCCGAATATTCTAAATTCTTGGTAAATTAAGCAGTCTGTATGTTCATACAAAGTAAAGGATGGGAGCAAGTTCAACTACCCAAGTTCAAATCCTTTCTCCACCATTTATTAGCTCTGATTTTGCACAAGTTACTTAACCTCCAGCTCTCAGGTCTGAGGTCGCCTTTTTTTTTTTTTAATTGATTTCAGAGAGAGAGAGAGAAACATTAATGATGAGTGGTTGATTGGCTGCCTCCTGCACACCTCTGCTAGGGATCGAGCCTGCAACCCAGGCATGTGCCCTGACCAGGAATTGAACCGTGATCTCCTGGATCCTACCTAGGTTGATGCTCAACCGCTGAGCTACACCAGCTGGGCTGAGGTCCCCGTTTTGATTTGAGGAGGAGTCTTTATATAAGTTCTTGCAGATACTACTGCGTGGATATGGGCATGCTTCTGAGATGGCTCAGACTTCTGAGTGCTATGGGCAGCCACGGCACCCTGGTCTTTGGCCCTTTGGGAAACTGGTACTTTTTGTATTCCTCTGGGTTTCATATAGCCTTTTCTGCCCTTCCTAGCCCTACAATTTTGGGAGCAAGTGGGGTATGCGTGGCATGGGGGTGTACTTCATTTCCTGATCCCCCACACTTCGTAGAATGGAACACAGAAACCTCAGTAGAGGAGTGAACTAACTTCAGCTCTGCCTTTCTTTGTGGCTTTGGGTCATTATATCACTTCTAGTCCATTTGCTCATTTAATACAGTGGAACGATCACAAGGGATACATAGTTGCTGACATCTGCTAAGCACTTTATATGCATTTATTTGCCTAATACTCAGAAGCATCCTGCTAGCCATAGAAAACATTTACTGCCCTACCCATTTTTCAGATGGGTATCTGAGAAGTGACCTGTTTTTGAAAAAGCTATACCATGGCAACCTGATGAAAAAATAATTACCCACATTATCTGTGGACTCTTGTGTCCTTTAAGTGTAGAAAAATTGGAACAAATCAGTTTTTTAAATTGAGAAAACCTGACAAAACCACCTTCTGAAATGTTGGCATTGATGTTGGGAGCAGCCCTCAAAGTTCAGAGGCACCAGTTATAGATATCTGGCTGGTTAAGGGTCAGTTGTGAAAACCAAAGTTAGAGATTTTATAAAGGAAGCTGGGTTCCTCAAAACCAAGAGAAAGGAGGAAATGTTGCTGTTCCCCAAATACTGGATGAACAATCCAAAGGTTTCACCGTGGGGTAGAAGGTCTTAGCGACTTAGGAGCAACAGTTAGCTCACAGTGGTTCAAGAAAAAGCCGTCTTGGTGAGCTTGGGCAAGACGCCGAAGTCAGAAACTAGATGTGCCGAAATAAGTGTAAAAGAAAAAAGCCTCAGAGTTATGAGGGAAACTTTCAAACTCTTGAGTACATGAAGTAAGGAAAATTCAAAGGCCCTGTTCTCATATTTATATCCCTTGCTGGATTGTCCCTTCACCCAGTTCCTCCATTCTAAGCCAGTCCCAACAATTAAATTACTTTTGCATTCTTTTATTTTTTTTTTAGTCCTCACGCGAGGACATGCTTATTGATTTTAGAGAGGAGAAGGGAGAGAAGCATCAGTGTGGGAGAGAAAGATCGCTGCCTCCTACACACCCCCTTAAGGGATCAAGCCGGCAACTCAGGCATGTGCCCTGATCGGGGACCGAACTGGCGACCTGTCGGTGCGTGACGACACTCGACCACTGAGCCACACCGGCCAGGGCTCCCCTTGCCTTTGTGCCTTGGCTGATAGCTCCAACAAAATATGCTGAATGGGAGTAGTGAGGGCAGACTTTTTTAATAGTTCCCAACTTTATTAGGAAAACAAGTTTTTCACCATTAAGTGTGATGTCGAGTTTTTCATTTATGGCCTTTATGAGGTTGAGTAAGCTCCCTCCTACGCTAAGTGTTTTTATTACAAATGGGTTTTGAATTCTGTCAAATGCTTTTCCTGTGTCTGTTGAGGTGATCATATGGATTTTACCATTCATTCTGTTAACATGGTGAATTACATTAACTGATACTGAATGTTAAATCTACCTTGTATACCAGGGAAAGTACATGTATGGTGTATTACGCGCGCGCGTGCACACACACACACACACACCCCTAAATTTGATTTACTAAAATTTTGTTGCCTGGCCGGGCGTGGCTCAGCGGTTGAGCGTTGACCTAGGATCCAGGCAATCAGGGTTCGATTCCCGGTCAGGACACATGCGTGGGTTGTGGGCTCGATCAATGACTCTCTCATCATTGATGTTTCTATCTATCTCTCCCTCTCCCTTCCTCTCTCTGAAATCAACAAAGATATATGTAAAAAAAAAAAAAAATTTTGTTAAGGAGTTTTTCAAAACCACTTGATTGAAATAGAATTCATATACCATATAATTCACCCATTTAGTGTACAACTCTGACTCTCCTGGTTTTTTCCCTTACCAAACAGTAACTTCTGTGTTTTCAGAGTTTCGCTTGTGTCTGCTGGTTCTCTGAATAATTAGCTCATGCCCTTGCCGGGTGGCTCAGTTGGCTGGAGTGTCATCCCCACACCAAAGGCTGCGGGTTCAGTCCTGGTCTGAGCATGTGTGGGAGGTAACCGATCCATGCTTCTTACATCGATGTCTCTCTCCCTGCCTCTCTCTCTCAAAATCAGTAAGACATATCCCCAGGTAAGGATTAAATAATTAGCTCAAAACAACCCTTATGCCAAAGAGGCATATTTTGGGGTGGCATATCCTGCTACCCATCATTCCTGCCTTTGAACTGTCCCCAATAAGTAACAGTCTAGAAGCTGAGTTGGTAGATTATTCCATGTCTCACTGAACCAGTCTCTCAGTCCTCAGAGGAGGTCAGTTAGGTCAGAACTGTCTCATTTCAGGAGGTGGCCTCGCAGATGGGAGCCCAAAGTTAAGCCCATGTGGTGCCAGCACTCGGGTATTTAAAAGGCGTTTTTCACTCAGCTTGTCTTCAGGCTCATCCACGTGGCAGCATGTGAGAATGCCGTTCCTTTGAAAGGCCAAGGCTGAGTCTTCCATTGTGTGTACGTGCCACTTTTGATCCTCATTTATCCATCGATGGGCATGTAAATGTTTCTGCCTTTTGCTATTCTGAATAATGCTGCTGTGGTGGGCCCTGGCTGGGCAGCTCAGTGGGTTAGAGCGTCGCCCGATACGCCACAGTTGCAGGTTCTGTCCCTGGTCAGGGCGCAAGCAAGAGTCAACCAGTGAATGCATAAATAAGTGGAGCGACAAATCAGTGCTGCTCTCAGATCAGTAAAATAAATAATGTTTCTGTGAACATTGTGTACAATGACCCGAGTCTGCTTTCAATTCCTTTTTTAGTGCATACTCTTGATAAAGGCATCTTGAGATTTTTTTAAGAATTTGGGCAAACAGTTCGAATCAGGTAGCTCCTAACCACCGTCAGGAACTAGAGTTAATACTTTTATAGAGAAGACGCCAAAGCAAAGCAGGATGACTTGGCTGCAGCTTACACGGGGGCCGTATGGGAAAGCCTCTGGGCTGTTCGCGGTTGCGCCCTAGGGTTTGGTTTGCCACTGTAGGCTGCCGAGGCGTTGCAGCCACCGCGGTCTAAAGGCCTCCTTGTTGAATTAACTTAAAAGATACCTAGGAGTAGATTCATTTGTTGACCTCTAAAGCTTCTACTGGAATTACGTATTCTGTAATAAGGAATATGCTCTTTGAATGAAGATACGAAGTCCGTCCATTAAGCTGCAGTGCCCCAGGCCAACAGGAGCCTCTCAGTGATGCCTACCTTGAGTTACTTTTTTTTCTGAGACTAGACTCCTCCCAATACCAGAAACAAGAACTATGTAATCTGTGATACCCCAGAGCTGTCAGCACTGTGCTTTGCATGTTGTAGGTATTCTATGTGATGTTAACGGGCCATTAATATATTCGTAAACTCCAGCTTTTGTCTTTTAAAGTAGGGCTTAAAAAAGTTATTTCCCCCAAAGGCGGCAGCTTTGCTTCTCCTTAAACTCTTCCATCACATACAAGAAAGAAAGAGCTGATTTATTAAAGTGTCAAGTTGAATCTGCAGGGGAAGGAGGACCCCGCACAGTAACGTTTCCAAGAGACCAGATAGTTGCTTCCCCAGCATACAGAAGTTACCAGCTGGAGAAATGAGGTGAAAGGTTTTTTGAAAGCTCAGATATACTGGGCCAACCCTACCCAGCCCAGGGTACCCCTAAAGCCCCTCTGGGTTGTCCTGGGAACCGAGTGGTGGCAGCGGGCTCGCGCTCACCTGGCCTCTCCTGTGGGTGGGACCGTTTCTAGCTTTGGCTGCGGCACCGGGAGAACCACGCACCCAACAGCCTCTGAGCGGGCGCCCTGCTTTGGGCCCGCGGATGCGCACGGGCCATCGCCCTGAATCTCCCTAATCAAAACTTTTTCTCATTGAAAGTTCTTGGCTAGGTTAAAAAAAAAAAAAAAAAGTCCCTAGTCTGTTATTAACAATGCTACAATTTATTGACTTTATTATGTATGACACTAGGTACATTATTACAATTTCAAGAGGTAAAAATTATTCCATTTTAGAGATAAGAAAATAGGCTGCGCAGAATTAACTTGATCTAAGACTACACAGAGTACATAAAAGACTAGTAGGCCCAATGTTGAAGATTTCTGTAGGGTTTGAATCAAATGTAACTTTAGAAGTCCAGAGTCAGAATCTGAACACAGAGCTGAGCTAGATTTATCTGTCCTTCCAGATATTTATAAGTGCAGGCTTAGGATCAGACTGCTTCCTTCCAATCTCAGCTCAAGCAATTTAACAGGTGCTTATTTCACAGGCTAATATAAAGTGAGGAAAGAGACCCTGCAAGGGGGCTGTGAAGTGGGGGAGCAGCGATGCTGCTGACCTTAGTTTTGCTGGGGCTGCTGTTCCATTGGCTGTAGGAGGGTGCAGGATGATACCCAGGGGAAATCAGAGAGGAGAGGGTGGGGAAAGGATTAAAGATTCTAGTTCCCTCCATGTACGTAACTTTTATGCTAAAGGGGAAAACTAATTCAATAACCCAACTCACTTATCTAAAGCACAAGCAGGCGATAACTCGTATAGGTATTTTTAAAAATTCCTGTAGCCCGGCCCGGCGTGGCTCAGCAATTGAACGTCAACCTGGGATCCAGGAGATTGAGATTCGATTCCCGGTCAGGGCACATGCCCGGGTTGTGGGCTCGATCCCCAGTCGGGGGTGTGCAGAAGGCAGCTGATCAGTGACTCATCATTGATGTTTCTCTCTCTCTCCCTTCCTCTCTCTGAAATCAATAAAGATATATTTCTAAAAAATTAAGTTCCTGTAAATAATTTGAGTTCATTTAAAGTACCAATGATTATGTAATGTGCCAAGAAAATCAAGATGAATCAGACGTGATCTGTGTCCTTAATAGGCTCACAGTCTAGCTTAAGTGCTAAAATGATGGGAGGTCAGCAGAACACTGGGATGAGTAATTCTTAGAGGGCTTCGGAGTCTACCAAAGCGTTCACAGAGAAATGCCAGACAGTAGCTGGCTTGGATGGACCTTAAAGTGTTGTACAAAAAGCTTTACAGTACAGTTGGCTTGGTATAAAGAGAAACTGATCCACTCTCAGCTCTTTCTAACAAGTCCTCCAAGAAGGTAGAAGTGTCAGATATAACAACCAAATCTACCATTGGGGTCAGGTAATTAACTACATGGTCTACAGTTCATTGTTTCATTGTGCACTGCCTGGGGTGAAGGGACCTGTCTTTATCAAGAGTTGGTCCAAGCATTCTAAGAGTTTGATTCCCAGTCAGGGCACATGCAGGCTTGATCCCCAGTCGGGGGCGTGCAGGAGGCAGCCAATCAATGACTCTATCTCATCATTGATGTTTCTATCTCCCTCTCCCTCTCCCTCTCCCTCTCCCTCTCCCTCTCCCTCTCCCTCCCCCTCCCCCTCCCCCCCTCCCCTCCCCCTCCCCCTCCCCACTTGATCTTAGACAAAAGGCTGAGAAGCAATCCCCTTCCTCTCTCTGAAATCAATAAAAAAAAAAAAAAAATGTATTTTTTAAAAAAAGAAAACATATCCTCAGGTGAGGAGTAAAAAACAAAGTAGTCTGGGTGGTGTGGCTCAATGGTTGAGCACTGATCTATGAACCAGGAGGTCATGGTTCGATTCCCGGTCAGGGTACCTGCCCCGGTTGCGGGCTCCATCCCCAGTGGGGACTGTGCAGAAGGCAGCTGATTAATGACTCTCATCATTCATGTTTCTCTGTCTCTCTCCCTCTCTCTGAAATCAATAAAAATATTTTTAAAAAGTAGCTTAATAAGATTGATATACATAGGAGAAAGACCATTTGGTCTAAATATCAAAGTTTATTGAAATAAAATATAATCTATAATAAAAATACTAAGGGTGTTATCACTGGTTACAGTTTTAAGCATATTAACAAGAAATCCAACATTTTAAAATCCAAGAATGACACCATCTTTGTGGTACAGTAACAAACATGAAATTAAATGTTGAATAATACTGAATAATTGTCAGAAATATTTTATACTTTCCCATCTATGTTCAGTATGCTTTTTTTTAGGAATATCCTCCAAAAGTGAAATTTTTGAAGCTTAAGACATAGTTTTTAGAATTAAATAGTTTTAGCATAATTAGTATTTAGGACAGTAACTTTCATAGAAATTCAGTTCAACTCTAAGTTGGGTAGATGCTTTAAGGTGTCTTTATTTTAAAAAAATGTTTCAGTGCTCTTTCCTATCAGCTCTAGGGTTGCTATTATTCTTAAACTGGAATTCAAGCTGGTCATAAAGCAAGGCAGATGAATTATTTCAGAAGTAGGAACGGCAATGAGATGGTAAAAGAAAGGAGAAAAAATGGACACTCATACACAATATATTTAAACTCTTTGAGAACTCCGTTTCCATTGGCCAATCTTGGTCTGACACAAAGAGATCTCTAATATATCATAGCAACTTCTTGACCCAAATAGTCCAACAGTAAAGTAGAGGGGGAAAACTTGTTTCTTCTTTTTGCTATATTTCAAAATCACTTTTTCTGCCGTCTTTACACCAATTCACTTGCTATTCCCCCAAATCTATGTGGCAATTCAATTATTCTGCGCAATTCATGGAGAAAGACTCACATGCACTAACTTTAGGAAAGAACTTTTAGGTTTCCTCTGAAGTTTCACAAGTGAAGATTATGCCTTTTGCTGACTGTTGTGTAGCAATCACGCATCAATCTTCTATCATATTGTCTTATTTGTGATGTCCAGATCTGTGAAAACAATAGTAATTTTATTGAGGAAGATAAAGCCTTTTAATGAAAACCACTGGAAGCTTTTCAAATCCTCATCTTTAAAAATCTGTAAAGCTTAGATATCCTATGTACTCTTAAAAAAATTATTTCGTGGAATTAAGATGTGAAAAGGAACAAAAACTAAGAAAATTGGGAGACACACAGGACATCGCTTCAAAGATTAAGTGCCATTCTTGGTCTTAAAACACATCCCATTAGTTAGAATTGCTCAGTTGGGCCATTTGTTATAATGTTCATTTGGACAGGTGGCTGATTTGGGAATTTAAATGGACAATTTAGTCTCCTGACTTCCTAATTAAAGCTTATCTACTAAAGCCTAAGAAGTCAGGATCACCTTCAGAATTTTGCTTTGTGCATTTTCTAATCTAGGAGGCATCCCTGCCTCTCAAAGCAGGATATTACAGTAAAGATGGATATAAAGTTTTTAAAGATATTGGTGACAAATTACTACATGATTTGAAGAAATTCGTAGAACTAATATCTGACGAAGTAGAGAGACTTTTGTAGAAAAATAATACAATTTTTGTCCTTTAATCTACTGTGGTTTATAACTTAGGTTTTGTATTTCTGCCCTGGTATTTTGACATCTTATCTGGGATTGTGCCATGCCCTAAAAAAATCTGTTATAGGCAGACAAGTCAAATCTCCTTTCTCGGAACAATAATATGAAGCTGAACTTGCAGCAGTAGTTGAAGATTTTTACCCTGTTTTTGAGTTTAATGTTTTTGAGATAGAAGTGAAATTAGACACTAGAGTCCTTCATGTAAAAATATACATGTGTATCAATTTATTAAACTCTAATTTAACAGCAGAAACACAAGGATTAGGTAAGGTACCTGCAGGAGTTAAAATTTAGATAGATCCTCAAAGTTAAATTTATCAGGGTCTTGTAACTTGTCACTCAGATTCCATTATCTCTATTTTGCGATTTATTTTGTCCAGGAAGCCTCCTATTTTAACTTCTACTTTGTTTTATAGTGTCACCCAAGAAGAATAACCTCAATTCTTCATATTTTCCTAATAGCTTCAGAAATGTTGGACATCATTAAAAGAAATGACACTAAATTAACAGAGAACCTAAGAACTCTGATTCTGATGAGTTCCTTTACCATTTTCAGTCACTTTCTAAATGGAATTTAACTGCACATTATCAAATAACATTTTATGCTAAAAACCAAATAATGTAAATAGCCCTAAAAATGACAGTATTTGAGAGAGAGATCTAAACGAATTCCATCCATGCAATAAAGTTTACATATATAGTATTAGTAACCTAATACCACTGTACTTCATCCCATGGAGGAAAAGGCAGAGACTAAATATTTAGATATATGAAAGGTCTTGGAAAAAATAAAATGTTTGTTTTTATTCTCCCCAAATACTCAATTTTGACCCTATAGTCCACAGAACACAACAGCAACTGTAAACTACATTTTGAGAAGAGATGATGCCATACTCAAAGGCAAGATAGTTCTACAAATTTTGACAGCATTAAAAAACTGGCTTAGGAAATATTGTCATCGCGGAAAAAATCTGCACATTCAAGAACAAAAGATGTGTAATATTTATGATTATTTAAGTAATACTTTGTGCTTATACTATGCCCTTTATTCAGGAGTGCAAAGCACTAAAAAAGTAAGTATCATTTACATAGAGTAAACTGAGGCACAGAAAGTTTTACCATGGCCAGATAAGAGTCAGGTTTTAGACATAAAATGATTCAGAATTCAACATTTCCAGTTCCTTAAAATATAACTTGAATACTATCTTCAATGCCTCTATCAAACATAAGTTTACAATTATAGTTTCAGTTGTATGCTCAAGTGTTGTGTGACAGGTAAAGCCCATAGCTTTCCATCTTTAAATAACTGGCATATTGAATAAGAAAGTTTGCTTTTTGCTTAAAAAAAATTTTTTTTTAAATAAATGAGATTGTTTTAGGACAGTCTGGGAATTCTTGCCTCGATTTTTCTGCTTCATATGCCTACATTAATACAGGGACCACAGTAATTCTTTCCTTCAGTATCTATCTGACTTCTAGTCCTTTCCTCTCAAGATCTTGTCTCTTAGTGAACTGAGGTGGTGATTCATTAAAAACAAAATAAGTTTCTGTGCAAGTACAAAGTGGTTAATATTGGGTTCAGCCAACTGATCTCTGACACTAACTTGCTTCATTAAACTAAGATCAAGAAGTATGAGGATGAATTCAAAACATAAGGGATAAGTAGTCAAATACTAGACATGTGACTAGACTAGACAAATACTAGACTAGACATAGAACAAAATATACCCCAAAGTCTAATCCTGAACTTAAATCTATCCTCATTTACCTGCCGCCCCGCCGCCCCGAGGCAGCGTTCCTTTCCCCAGGCACAGTGGACCAGCACCTCACAGGAAGCAGCCACTGCCGATGTTAGCTGCCTCAAGCTGCCCAGTGTGTGTATTCTTAAAATGTTGACTCTTAAATTTGAGGAAAAATCCCCAGATTCCTTTCAGAATCTAACAGAAGCATGGATCCTTGCTTTAGAAATACAAAACAAGTACTTTGAAATGTCAAAAGCCTATTGTTTATCATAGCACTGTTGATTCAATGGGATTACACAGGAAGACAATTCACCTTGTTAATAAAGACTGGTCACTAACCTTAAGGAACAGGTTTTGAAAGTACAAGAAAGTGCAGTGATCATATCATTCATTCATGTGCCTCTTTTGCTAGCTGTAATGGTGATTGGCTGATGCAAATGTGCCCCTAATCTAGCCTATAAATATTAAAAACAAAAATGTTTGAGTTTTAACTGCTGCTAGCAGTATACACGTAACAACTTTCAAGTACTGCAAAATACTGTGAAGGAAAGACTTTAATATACCACTATCAAATTCCAATATACCCAAACCAGTAATGAAATGTCTGAGTATAATTTGTTGCCTTGAGCAAAATATAAGATAATAAAGACACAATAGCTCTAAATTCTTTATAACCTTCAAGGATGGGAAACCAGTATCTCCAAGAATTTTCTTTGTTTTAATAGAATTGAACATTTAATTTCGCCCCCGCAGTAATCAAAGCAAACATTTTATCATCATTATTCTTGGTATATCAAACATTCCAGGAATGTAAGAAAATCTGACTTGGAAATATTACATAGAAAAAGGCTGACTTAACAAACACATTACATGTTTTAGTTACTTCTTATATGTATACATTAACATCTACTTATCTGATAGCACTGCTGCGTTTGAGTGGTGTTTTTTTCTTCCAAAGGGAATGGAGAACGGCAGTATTATCTTTGGAACAAATTAAGAAGACAGTAGCAAACAGCAGAATAACTTCACATATGTTTTTCAAGGGTAATAAATAGATAAGTATATAATTATGGGAAAATATGCCTCAAATATGCTTTGTTAAATTTCTCAGGATTTACTGTTTTGTTTTTTTCTTATTAAAATATAATGCACTGTCACTACTATCTGTCTGGGGAAAAACAAACCTGAGGTTTTAGTCTCCTCCTTCAACCAGAGTGTTATCAATAGTAAACCTGGACTAAGGTCAACTTGTTTGAGCCTACAGAGAATTCTGTAGTACATTTGGTTACTTTACCAATGTATGCATACTTTATGTCAAACTTTCATACCCCAAACAGCTTCTCTGGTGATTATAGTGCTAGCATAGGAAATCTGAGGAATAACAAATGGTGTAACATAAACAGACACGCAATACATAAGACATAAAAGATACAGCTTGACCCTGGATTTTTCCCTTAGAATAATTCCTTCCATAAATAAGACTTTACTTTTTACATGTAGACTAATCCTCTTGGATCACAGAGAATGTTAAGGACATAGCTTAAGCAGTCTAGACCACTTTTTTTTTTGTAGTCTATTGTCACCCAGACCACAAAAAACATTCTCCAAGTGGATGCTCAGGTTAGATTGATGCTCTTAAAACAAATTTACTGAGGCTTAGAATGTAAATCACATAACTACTTGCAGCAGCAATAGTCATTTCAAAAATGACTAAAACAAACTTTTAAATATAAAGCATATAAAAGGGATTAAGGATAGTTTTCCAAACTATATCTAGAAATACAGAAATATATGTGTTGCCTCATGATAAAGTTCAATAAATATTCTTTCTGAATCCTACAAACACTACAAGATGTTATAGGTTTATTTGGTTCCCATAAGTTAAAAAAATCTGATTGCTTTTATATAAATTCCTCCAACAGATTTTTATTACAGCTTTTTTATTAGACTCAGAGATTATCTAACTTCCTTTCAGAAATGTGCTTTTTTTGTTGGTTTTAATAAGTATACTTAATTTTCTAGCAAATAAACATGATTTAAATTTTAAGGTTCAAGGTAATTCTAGAAAAAGGTAGACATTGAACTATTTGCTTTTCTACATCCCCCTATTTACAAAGCCCAGCATCCACTGTGGTTTCCTTCTTGCTCTCACTTATTACAGTCAGTAAAAGTAACTGTGGTCCAAGTTACCTATGCTAAAGATTTCAAAATTCCTCAAAATTTCACAATACTACAAAGTCATAATATCTGATTTTGCTAGGATATGAGTATTAGTGTTACATAATTTTTTTGCTATTGGAAAAGAAATACAAATCTTTATTTTTTCTATCTAATTAAATCCAAGCTCCATTATCAGTTTTCACGATAATATCTAAAATGTATATTCCTAAAGAAAGGTAAAGCTGTTCAAGGGCTGAACTAGTCCAATATACAATTAAGAGTTATTTATTCTTGTTATTTTTTGTCTTTTTTTCTTTTTAAATTCCTATATTAAACCCCTGGTTTATTGTGGATTAGGATCATAATTTAACATTGTAAAAATTAATTTCAGAAATTATTGTGCTAATATTTAGATTTCAGGAAGGAATCAGACAAAATCAATTAATTACCTCCATTCATTGTTAGAACAGAAGATAAAATAGCTTACTAACTGATATGAGTTATGAATGTCACTATGACACAAAATTTGCTGTGATTTGCTTAATTGGCTACAAGTGCAGTATTTTTCATGAATGACAACACACAGCATTTCCAACTTGTAACATGAAACTCCAGCTCATAAATAGTGTACTGTGTGACTTGAAAAAGTCTGATTGTAGCTAAGTAACAACCTTTCCCCTGAAAAACATGAACAAAATCCATTGGGAAATCAGGCACAGACGGTATTTTATCGGTTTTTCTTCCTTTCCTCCTGTGGTTTTGTTTCTCAAGACATGTAGATGGTTCCAATAAAATCCAACACTTGTTACAAAATAACACAGCTATTTTTTTCCTTTTCTTTTTCTTTATCTTTTTCTCGAGGTTCCTTTCGTTTACGTTCACTATTTCCAGATTGTCTTCCACTTGATGGAGAGGCTTGTGCTGGCTGGCTTTGCTTTAGGAAAAATAAACAGGAAGAAATTACCTCAACTTTTCTAAGGTGCTTAATCATAGTTATCTAGAAAGAAAAACCATAAGAGTGAAAGGACTCAATAAAAAAAGAAGCTATTAGTATATAAACTTGTTATGTTACATGGTATCTGAATATTTGCCTCTGCCATTCTGGATAGATATAATTAATGTAGCCGTTATTATAAGTAAATAGAATTTCAAACAATAAATAATGTCATGTAAAATTATACTGACTGAAGTTTCAAATTCAAGAAATTATTTATGTTAAAGTTTAGAGAATGTTAATGAAAGTGACACCATTTGGTAAACTACAACGTCTCCAAGATCCCATTAAATATCATAATAAACAGATCTTAAAAGGAGAAAAAAAAATCTTGAAAACTGAGAGTGTGGAATAAGTGTATTTGGTGAAATAAGAGAAATTTTTTAAATGGAAGGTTTTAACTTTTAAGCTTGGGGTAGTCAGTATTTGAGCTAGAAATAGGTATGTTATACTTATTTTAATGGAGACCTCTATAAATCTTCATCAACCTTTAAAGGGCATCTCACTTTCTTATGTACACAAATCAAAGGAACAGTTCTGGCATGGTACAGTTAAACATAAAAAAGGGGATTATTTTTTTCATTTAGTGCAATAAGATTAACACACAGAAACCCACTTAACAGTCACATTTGCAGTGCTTAAAAAATTTAAGTAAAAAGTGGGAAAGTGCTATTCTTGGTTCACTACTTAGCACATGTTAGACACTGGGTTTAGTTCTAAACCACAAACCTTAAGAGTTAAGTATTATCATCTATTTTACAGACAGAGAAAACGAGGCTAAGATGCAGAGGGCTTTGTCCAAGGTGTTGCAGGAAAATGCAAACCCACATCTATCTGGCTCTGAAGTCCATTCTTTCCAGTAGTACCTCATACTGCCCTCTAATGGACAGAAAAGACTGCTTAAATTGGTTTATATTCTTTGCAGCTATTAATAACTGAAAAAAATAAATTTGAAAAATCTTATCATCAGAACCTTAGGAAAAATAACTTCATTAAATGAGAAGATTATTTAGATAACCACAAAAATAGGATAATATGCCCTATCTCGTTTGACTCGGTGGTTAGAGCACTGGCCCAAGGACTGAAGAGTTCCAGGTTCAATTCCGGCCAAGTGCACGTACCTCGGTTTCAGGCTCGATCCCTGGCCCCAGTCAGGCGTGTGTGGGAGGCAGCCAACCGATGTGTCTCTCTCACATCGATGTGTTGTTGTTTTTTCTGTCTCTCTCCCCCTTCCACTCTCTCTGAAAAGCAATGGAAAAAATATCCTCAGGTGAGAATTAAAAAAAAAAAGGATAATGTTATAAAACCTAATGGGCACTGCTTGGCCAGTGTGGCTCAGTGGCTAAGCATCTACCTATGATCCAGGAGACAGATGTTCGATTCCCCATCAGGGCACATTCCTGGGTTGCAGGCTCGATCCCCAGCAGGGGGCATGTAGGAGGCAGCCCATCAATGATTCTCTCTCATCATTGATGTTTCTATCTATCTCTCCCTCTCCTGTCCTCTCTCTCTGAAATCAAGAAAAATATATTAAATAACAACAACAACAAACCCACCCAAAAACCTAATGGGCACTAAAATGCTAGCATAATTGAAGAGTCAATACCTAATTTAAAATTTCTTATCTCAGCACAAATTTCTTTATTGTTAAGGTGATCGTTATGTTTAAAACCAGAGCACTGGTTTCACCTGAGCCTGTGTAGAAGCAGAAGTAGAAGCGGCAGTGGCTGCTGCTTGTTCTTGTTCCTGGTAATACTGAGAGGCCCGTCTGTCCTCTTCTTCTTGGAGTTTCTTTGCTAGTTCCAAATCGCTGATTCCTTCAGGTATTTGTTCCCAATTGATCTCTTGACTCTGCTGTTCTTGTTGTAGAGATAATGCCATAAGATAGTCCTAAGAAATTAAATTATAATCATCCTTAGCTATGAGACTTTACCCAAGAACTAATGAGTGCAAATACAGAGGTTATATCTACAAAACTATGAGAATGGCTTTTTAAAAACATACCAGAGCTTAACTATAAAAACAAAAGTTATTTAAGTGTTTCTGCTTGGGAGTATAAACTTATTTCAATGATGCTGCCATTGTTCTAAATATTTTTGGAATTCATTTGAAATTCTTTCTAGAAGCAGTATATAAGATATTTGAGAAAGCTTAAAGTTCCCCCCAGCCTGGCTGGGCGTGGGTCAGCGGTTGAGCATTGACCTAGGATCCAGGAGATGGCGGTTTGATTCCTGGTCAGGGCACATGGCTCTGGTTGCCGGCTCGGTCCCCAGTCGGGGGCGTGCAGGAGGCAGCTGATCAATGACTCTCTCATCATTGATGTTTCTATCTCTCTCTCCCCTCTCTCTGAAATCAATAAAGATACATTAAAAAAAAAAAAAGTTCCCCCGTTTACAAAAGAAACACGTCTGTAGAAAATTAGGACAAAATAGAAACCATAAATAAGTTAAAATTACCATAATAATATGACACAGAGATAACGACTATTAATAATTAATATATTCCACCTAGTTTTTTCTATACTGACAAACTCAAACACATCTCCCAACCCCTAAAATTATTGTAATGTTTTTTTTCCCATTTAATGTGATGAAAGTCTTCTGTTTTTTTAAAAAAAACCATAAGAATTTTCCATTATTTATTAAATATTCTTCTAAAACATGATTTTTAAAGCCACAGAGTTGTCCACCACACAGTCATATGCAATTATGTAACCATTACCACTCCCTCACATATACACACACAGATTATTTCCTGTGAGAAAAAGTGATGCATCTTTGGTCAAAAGTTATAGTATCTAACTTAACACCCACTTAAATTAAGAATTAGTGTTGGCCCGACCAGCTTGGCTCAGTGGTTGCTTGTCGACCCATGAACCAGGAGATCACGGTTCTATTCCCAGTCAGGGCACATGCCCAGGTTATGGGCTCAGTCCCCCAGTAAGGGGCATGCAGGAGACAGCCAATCAATAATTTTCTCCCATCAGTGATGTTTCTATTTCTCTCCCCCTCTCCCTGCCTCTCTCTAAAATCAATTATAAAAAATATATATATATATTTTTTAAAAATTAGTGCTGAATGAAACTTGACTGCTCTGTGCGCCTTCCCCCATCTACCTCAAAATAAAAAAAACTTAAAAGTTGCAGAGGATATGCTTGTGAAGTCCTTGTACTATCTAGCATGACTACCTTACTGACATCAAGAATTTATCTTTCAAAAATTTTCCTCAATTCTTCAAACTCTGCTCTTTGCCAAGACCCATGGTCTTAAATCCACTCTTTCCTTGCTACTTCCATAGACACTATCAACTATCATTTATATGTATCTGTGTATCTATCTATCTATCTACCTATCTATCTATCTATCTATCTATCTATCTATCTATCATCATCTATCATCATCTATCAATCATCTATCATCTATCTATAAAATCTCAGACCTTACAAATGGACCTCCTGTGGCAATTGATTGCTTTACTTTCTTTCTCTCTGCTCCAATATTTTGTGTATATAATGGTTAGAAAAATCGTGCACATTTCTCTTAAGTAATATTTAAAAAACAATGCCCCTATATAGCTTCTGAAGGAAAATGGGTATGTTTATTATTATGACAGTCAAAGGAAAGCCAAAAGTCCTAGAAATATTTACATTTGCTTGAATCCAGTATTCCTCTTCTTTTTTTAAATATACCTTTACTGATTTCAGAGAGAGGAAGGGAGAGGGAGAGAGAGAGATAGAAACATCAATGATGAGTCATTGATCGGCTGCCTCTTACACGCCCCTGACGGGATCAAGCCCGCAACCTGGGTATGTGCCCTGACCCGGTATCAAACCCTGATCTTCTGGATCCTTGGTGGATGATCAGCCACTGAGCCACGCCCGGCCGGGCTGAATCCAGTATTCTTTTGTGCACTCATACCTTGCTACTCAAACTGCCATTATATAATAACATATAATGTTAGTTGGTTAAATAATTGCCTCCCTTGCTAAACTGCAGTATCTTTGAAGGCAAAGCTGAATGATTTATCTTTGTGTCCCCAGGATCTAGTTAGAATGCTAGAAATATAATTGCTCAGTGAATACTGGCTAAATGAACCCAGTTTCTATGCACTTAAATTGTTATCAGCAAAACAAGTGTCAAACATTTAACATAACCATATTTCTGCCTCAGTTGGAGAAAAAGTCACATCACTGTTATACTTCTAGTGATAAACACATTGTGGCAGCAAGATGGCTCACCTATAGAAGGCAAAACTCTTACATGTCTCAGTTCTAAATGGGAATTCTACTCACTAGTCTACTCTTCTTTAAACTGAACTCTAAGGCTTAGAATACTCACCTACACTTACCCAGTGCATGCAATCTTCAAGACTTCCTCTTTTCTACATTTTTTGATTAGCTAAAATATATCTCAAATATGTACTTGTCTCTTCATCTCTACCACCCAAGGCTAAGCATAACCTCTTGCTTGGACTACTAGTCTCTACTTATACCTGTGTTCTTTCTGTTTCTCCACCTTGCAACTTTTTTTTTTTTTTTTTAAATATATCTTTATTGATTTCAGAGAGAGGAAAGGAGGGGGAGAGAGAGAGAGACAGAAACATCAATGATGAGAAAGTCATTGATCAGCTGCAGCCCACAACCTGGGCATGTGCCCTGACCGGGAATCGAACCCTGATCTCCTGGATCTTAGGTTGATGCTCAACCGCTCAGCCACACCCGGCTGGGCCCTTGCAACCTTCTAAAAAGGTGAAGTGGATCATGCCACTTCCACGTGATACACTTGGCATATCTTCCCTATTACAATTGAAATAAAATTCAAACTCTTTACCATGACCTGCACAGTTCTATATGATTTGGCCTTCTGGACCAAAGTATATAATTAATGTATATATAGAATGATCACTTACCTATTTAGGAAGTTTCAGAAAAATTTCACAAGTATATTAATGAATAAATCTTTAGTTCAAACGTTCTGGATAACTAAATTTCTATTTGAAAGGAAGAAACAAATTTACCTGATCTATCTGATCTTGCTGTCCTCTGTATACAGTTTCAGGATCTGAAGGAGGCCGCAGATGAAATTCTGAGTCACAGAAATTTCCATCACCATCGACATTGTGTAGGCTTTCCCAAACAACTTTTTCTTCAGTAAGAAACCCCTGGTCTGTTACTAGCAAATACAGTAGACCCTTAAGAAACAACAAAAGAAAAAGGACTGTTAAATTGATCAAAACTACTTAATATTTAAAATAAATTTTATAATCTGTATGCTTAACGCATATTAATTATTCCTACTAGTTAGATCTGCACAACATAATAAATAGTAGACCAAGTAGATATCTTATTTGCTCACTGAATTACACATACCTGGCTCTGAATATAGTTTATAGTTGGTACAACACAGTATAATGAGAAATTATACTGTAATTGGAGGAGCTACTGGCACGTTCAACAAGTAAATGACTTTGGGGGTTTATAATTTCATTTCACAAAATAAAAAATACAAGTTCCTAAAAAAATACATCAGGTAACAAGACACAGTCACAATAAAATGATATCACATTGCCTATAGTTGTAAGTCTATATGACTAATCCAACCCATACCAATTTTTCCTTTCTCTGTCCCATTAGCTGCTCCTCCTTTGTATACCAACAGTACTTGGTACCTACTTCTACTGAATCACACTGTACCGTGATTGTGTTTTCCTGCCTTATTCCCCAGACTGTATGTCTGTAGGCCCTTGATGTTGGAGCCTAATATTTATTGAATCAGTCAATGAACTCATATTTACAGTCACTACCAAAGAATTTAGCATTGACCTCTAATTTTTCATATGCATTAGTTCTGACTCCAATCATATGTAAATGTGCCTAGTATACAACATAGGGATTGTAAGATATTCTTCTTCAGATTTGCTGAGGATATAACTTTCATTTACCTGTTCAGAGTTCCCACTGGTTAACACAGTGTTTATTATTGCACAAAACCCATACTTTTCATGTTCTCTCTTATCATCACAACTAATCTTAATAATTGAGAATAAGATACCCTAGCAGGTTTGGCTCAGTGGTTAGAGCATCTCAGCCCTCAGACTGAAGGGTTTCAGATTCAATTCCAGTCAAGGGCATGTATACCTCAGTTGCAGGCTCCATCCCTGGCCCCGGTCCAGGCAAGTGTGGGAGGCAACCAATCAATGTTTCTCTTTCTGTTTCTCTCTCTCTCCCCCTCCCACTCTCTCTGAAAAGCAATGGGGAAAAAAGGAATAAGAAATTCCTTTAAAGAGTTTGATGGCATGGGTAGAGAAATTATTGAATTAATTCTGAAGCTTTAAAAAACTAATTCTTTTTAAACATTTATTAAGTGTCCAGCACTGTGGGACATAGCTCTTCCTAAAGTACAGTCTTTCCTTTTGTCTACTACCAGTTATATTCAAGAATTAGGGCCCGGCCGGCATGGCTCAGCAGTGGTTTGATTCCCAGTCAGGGCACATGCTCGGGTTGTGGGCTCCATCCCCAGTAGGGGGCATGCGGGAAGCAGCCGATAATGACTCTTATCATTGATGTTCCTCTCCCTTCCTCTCTCTGAAATCAATAAAGATACACATATATATACACACACACACACACATATATACATATACATAAAAGAGAGTTAGCTATAGATACTGATTAATTTATACACTTATTGAAATTAATATAACATGAAAAGTATCCATAAAGAAAATCATTTTGATACAAAGTTTGAAGACATTGTTTTAAGCAAAAATTAAGTACAGATTCATGCTTTGGGGAAAAATCAAGTATGTTTCAATTCATTAAATATTTAAACGCCTGTTATATGCTCAGCACTATGCTAAGTGCTTGAGGATTTGTATCATAGAAAGTAATGATCCCACCTTAGGTGCCCCTTTTATGTGATTCCATAGAATCCTGCACTTACCACGATCCTAGCACTTTATACATTGAATTGCAGTTATCTGCTTGCTTACTCATTTCTCAATATATTTCAAGCTCCTTGAGGGCCAGAGCCATGGCCTAACATATTTTTAAGACCCAGTTAGGGTCTACCTTGTCCTAGGATAACTTAAGATAAAAAAAAAAAAAAATTCTTTCCAGCTAATTTTCTATTGAATAGATCTGATTGTGATAAGTGTATTGTAAATGTATTGTTTACACTTATCACAATACATTTCAACATAACATTATATTATATAATATCTAGGCTTTATAATTTATTTTATGTAGATCATATATTAGATTGGCTCTGTGCTAGCTTCAATTCCTGGTCAAGGGCATGTACCTTGGTTGCAGGTTCATTCCCTGGCCTCAGTTGGGGCACATACAGGAGGCAACCAATCACTGTGTCTCTCTCACATTGATGTTTCTCTCTCTCTCTTCCCCCTCCTCCTTCCCTTCTACTATATCTAAAAAAAAATCAATGAGCCCGGCCGGGCGTGGCTCAGCGGTTAAGCGTCGGCCTAGGATCCAGGCGATCGGGGTTTGATTCCAGGTCAGGGCACATGCCCTGGTTGTGGGCTTGATCAATGACTCTCTCATCATTGATGTTTCTGTCTCTCTCTCTCTCCCTCTCCTTTCCTCTCTCTGAAATCAATAAAGATATATTAAAAAAAAAAAAAAATCAATGAAGGAAATATCCTCAGGTGAGGATTAGCAACAATGGAAAAATAAAAAATAAAAAAATGGAGGAAAGCACTGCTTGAATATATTTGGTTAACTAGCTTGGATTCAAATCTTATGAAGTGATACAGAGACAGATCTGAAAATTTCTAAGATATTTTATAAACTGAAAGATGAATGTTATTCTTACTTAACAAACATAAATCTTATCCACAAAGAGGCCTACTCAGAGAGAGGGAGCTGTTGAGAATGTAGACTTGAAGTCAGATTGGGGCAGTTTACAAGCTGAGTGGTCTTGGGCAAGTAACTTGGGGCCTTTAAGCCTGTTTTCTCAGCTATAAAGTAATAAGGGAGTAATAATATTCACACTTCATAGGGGAGCTGTGAAAATTAAATGAGCTAATGAATATAAAGTACCTAGCACAATGCAAAGCACATGGTGCTTAATGAATATAAGATATTATATTCATAAATATCACCTAAATTTATCTCAGTTTCTGTATCTATCTCCTTCTTCTGCTTCCTATTTAAGAGAAAGATAAATCTCTCTGCCTGTACTATGGAATTTATCATGTTCCTTACTCTTTTTCCACGTTTCTCTACCCACTGCACCCATTAAAAAAAAAATTTTAAAGGACAATTTTTGATGCATCAACCACCTTTAATAATTAAATTAAATAAACTTTTACTTAAATGTAGCCTTCTATGGAAAAAAAAAATTCCCAGTATAATCTTAGTCAAAGGAAAGAGAACAGACAAATTTATTTCTTTAACATGGCTTTAGTACTTATCTAGAACTGTATCTCCTTCTAAACTACTCTTCATTTGCAATCTCTAAAGGTAAAGTAAAAATCAAATAAACAAAAGCCAATCTAAAAAATCTGGATTTTGAATACTCAAAATACACTTGAGAGATGTCAGTAATTTGAAACTAAGAGGCAGAGGAAACAGTTATGACATGAATATATGGTTGACACGGAAAACAGATGATCAGGAGGGAGTTGTGCCCATGTCATTATAAATACCAAAGACCTAGGAGCTAGGTGGTCTAGACAAGGGCCAAAAAATCAGTAGTTTGTTTTACTTGAGAGCAAGCAGAAGGTACTGGAGAAGTGGAGGAATATCATAAAAATAAAAATAACTAGATATTTTATATCTATATAGTCATGATCATATAGGTAATATGAAAAGCAAAACAGAATGTTTCTAGGAGAAAGGTAGTTTATAACTCTAGAACAGGAATGGCCCTGAGCACACCTGTTCTCTCAGTAGGGTCTTCTGCTGCTTTCAGATACTAATCTAGTTATGCTGATAAAAAGCACAGATCTTCTTAGTATAATATACTCAGTGTGGATTTGCCATGATGATCGATCAAATTTAATAGTACAAGATTAGGTGGAAGTACCTGGAGCAAGTTAATGTAAGTTATAGCAGAAATTGGGGATATATGTATTTGCTGCCAATGGACAGGTAAGGGATGAATGGTTTAATCAAGTATTCAAAGAAAATGCTATTACAACTAATAACTAACAAGAGCTGGACTTGATACTTTGCTAGTAATAGAGAAAAAGCAGAGATAATTGTCCAGAGTTTAGGATCAGTAAACACAAAACTAGGAATGACAGAGGGCTTTTCTACAACAGTAAGTCAATCAGTATCTGTGGTCAGAGAAAATGTCATAAGAAGCTATGCAATCAAAACTATAGGTCATACTATATTAGACAGTTGGAAAATGTGAAGTTGATTGGTAGATACTATTCAGGGGGGAAAAAGTCAATTTGATTAACACATCCATTGTGACTATGTGATTGGCAGAAGGCCTAATAAAAAGTCCATGGAGATGGAATGGTAAAGTTAATAAATGGAGAATACTCTGTCCACATACAAGTTTTAGAAATATCTACACTCTCTAATGCTTTGGTGTTATAGAGAGTCACCAAAAAGTCTAATCTAATAGAGAATTTGCCCTACCTCTATCCAATGTCTAGAGACAGGAGTTAGGATGTTATAATAGACATATACCCCCTCTTTGGTCAAACAAAAGTCCACAGCTCATACATCTCTAGAGTTCCAAAAGACTTTAGATGACAAAAGATTTTTATACACAAGTTAGAGTTTAGTAAATTCCTAAGGAAATTGATACAAACAATAAAATAGGCTGGAGAGGACCTTTCCTAAGTAATTCTTTTTGTCCTGCCAACATGGACTTCTTCCTCATTGGTCTTGGTCCTGAGATGATAATAGCACAGGATATGATATGGGTACCAGAAAGCATAAAGATCCTTTCTGCAAATTCTAATAAAAATAAGCTACACTAATAAAATAAGTTTGTAGACATTTATGACATTGTCAATTTATTGTTATTATAGGCCCCTAGTTACATACACTATCTGTAGTAGAAAGAATTCTATCCAGCCCAGCCAGAGAAGCTCAGTTGGTTGAGTGTCGTCCCATGCACTGACTGAAAGGCTGCCAATTCAGTTCCCACTCAAGGCACATGCCTGGGTTTCAGGTTCCATCCTTGGTTGGGGCATGGGTAGAGGGCAGCGATCAATGTTTCTTTCTCACGTCAATGTTTCTCTCTCTCCCTTCCTTTCTCTAAGCATGCTCTCGGGTAAGGATTAAAAAATATATCCAGATATTAAATTCATTTTATTGTTGAAAGTATATCTGAATTCTGTGGGATGAACTATGTTTATACCACAGGTGTTCCAAAGAGTTCACAGGGACAGAAAGATGGGAAGTAAAGTGATCATTAAATATGAATGCATAAAATGACCCCAAAATCTGAGCCCTGATTGAGTAGTTCAGCTGGTTAGAGTGTTGTCTCAATATGCCAAGGTTGCGGGTTTGATACCTCATCAGGGCACATACAAGAATCAACCAATGGGCCCTAGACAGTTTTCTTAGTGGTTAGAGTGTCGGCCCTCGGACTGAAGGGTCCCGAGTTCAATTCCCAAATGCATGTACCTTGGTTACAAGCTCGATCCCTGGCCCCAGTAAGAGCACACGCAGGAGGCAACCAATCGATGTGTTTCTCTCACATCGCTGTTTTTCTATCGCTCCCTCCCTTTCACTCTCTCTGAAAAGCAATGGAAAAAATATTCTCAGGTGAGGATTAAAACAAAAAAGAATCAAACAATGAATGCATAAGTAGAGAAACAAATCGATGTTTCTCTTTCTCTCTCCCTTCTACTCTCTTTAAAAAAAAAAAATCAATAAATAAAAATTTTAAAAAAGACAATAAAATGATCCCAAAATCTAAGAGTTCTTCAAAAACGAAATGTTAAAAGGCATTATTAAGATCTAATGTAGTATTAAATGTAACCTTATTTTTTATTTTTTTATTTTTATATTGATTTCAGAGAAAGGAAAGAATAGGGAGAGAGAGAGAGAGAGAAACATCAATGATGAGAGAGTCATTGATCAGCTGCAGCCCACAACCCGGGCATGTGCCCTGACCAGGAACCGAACCCCGATCGCCTAGGATCCTAGGTCGATGCTCAACTGCTAAGCCACGCCCGGCCGGGCACCTTATCTTATTTTAAAAGCAGCTTTTTAGTTTTTTTCTTACTTGTATCATTATTAGATCACAGATTCCTGGCACTCAAGTCTATAAAGAACTACAAAAACCTGAACAACCCAATAATTAGTGGTAGAGAATAACAGTTCTAATGCTTAATAGGTTTAACAGAAAGGGGGACAATTTCCATCCTATTTCCTTATTAAGCAAATGGATACCATTTTGGAGGAAACTCTTCCTAAATTTTATTAAGTATTCCTTTAGGGCTTCTAGTACTATAGCAACAGCCAAAGAAGTGTAGATTTTGTTGTAAATCCATTTAATTAGTTACTGGATTAATGAGGAGGGAAAGGGTCTCTTACTCTTCTAAACAATGTACTCACTAGGTGCTCTGCCAGAAGTAAAGCAATGTCTTATTTAAAGATGATTAGGATTGGAATTATAGTTCAATGGGAATGTAGGAAATAGGATGGAGAGGATTATAATGGGGGCAAAAATAAATAGCCCAAAGGCCCATAAGATACCTGGAAAACACAAGATTCGCATCATATTAAAATGGGGTTACTTCACCAAATGTAATACATGTTACTTGATTCGATCCTGGTTTGAACAAACCAACTACAAAGCTACATGGGGACAAATGGGAAATCTAAATATGGACTGGGTATTAGATTATATTAAAAATTATAGTTAAGCGTGGCTGGTGTGGCTCAGTTGGCTGAGTGTTCTCCCATGTACCAGGAGGTCACCAAGATTCCCGGTCAGGGCACATGCCCAGGTTTCGGCTCGATCCCCAGGAGGGGGCACGCAGGAGGCAGCTGACTGATGTTTCTCTCTCACTGATGTTTCTCTCTCTTTCTCCCCTTCCCTTCCTCTCTCTGAAATCAATAAAAACATATTAAAAAAATAATAATAATAAAATAACATAAAAATTATAGTTAATTTTGTTAGATGCAACAATGGTACTATGATTTATTTGAAAGAAAAATGTTCTTGTTTAGAGATGCATATTGAAGTATAAGTAAAAAAAGGAAAATAATATAATATTAAAATTGTTAAGTCCTTCAAAACAACAAAATAGCTTCAAATTAAGGTTAACTTGATTGTGTCTTTAATGTTCTTGAAAAGTTACTACAAGAATAATACTTCTGAAAAATCCATTTAGAATAAACCTAAAATCAAAGAACTTGCTATCAAACTCAAATATAAGTATATATACATTAAAAAAATTGTTAAGTGATGAGTATAATAGGCACACACTGAGTTAGTCTTGTTACTTTTCTCTAAGTTTGCAATTTTTTATAATAAGAAGTAAAAAATCAGTGTTACTGTTTCAGTTTGGTTGTCACTATAATAAACAATAGCCTTTCCCCTAGTGACTGGCCCCAGGACAGTTTTTCCCATTTACTCCTTCTATATAAATACGATCACCTTAGTGAAGAATGGTGTTTTATTTGCTCTAGACAATATTTATAAATTTGGACAATATCATCATGTTCATAATACCATCATGTCCCCACATTTCTTTGCTCCTCTAGTCTTCGTTGCACCCTCTAACAAAGTCCCAAATCTAGAATAACAAACCAGCCACCTTCTCCACAACTGCACTCCGACGAATACTCCTGCAGAAAAATTACACAATTTTAATACGGTAATTTTAATAATTACCGTTCCCAGCACTGCCTGGTGATTTTTCTTAATTTCTCCTGTTAGAGCTTTCTCCCACATGCTATAAAGACTACTTCAAACTTTCCTTCTTCAAATCTGAAATCAAACCTTCCTATTCCTACTCAGCCTCAGTAAATGGTCTTGCCTTCCAAATAACACAGAAAACAGAAGCATTCAAACAGTAAGTTCCTCTACTTCCTGCCATCAAATCTATAAATTTACCTGTAGCTATATTCATAGATTTCTTCCCTCCTTTAAAATGAAGAGGTATTTTTTAAATCAAGGCTCAATCCCCTTCACCTGTGAAAATTTCTATCCTTCCTCACTCTCTTAGGAGCCTATTTAACATAACATCAAATACAGTATCTAATGTAATCCGTTCCGAAAGACCGCTTGAGTTCTGAAACGTTTGAAAACCGAGCGATCAATAGCTGACAGCTAGGCCTCAGGATCTTTCCCTCAGTGGAAGCCGTGGGTGTTGGAAACATGACTCCCGAGGTGTGTTGGAAAACCCAAAGCATTTCCTTCCGGGTTTATGGCGTTCGTAAACCAAAACGTTTATCAGTGGAGACGCTTGAAAATCGAGGTGCCACTGTATCCCCTCTCCTGAACCCTCACCCTTTCTTTATTGAGTCCATCAATATTTATTTATTTATTTAAAATATGTTTTTTATTGATTTCAGAGAGTGGAAGGGAGAGGGAGAGGGAGAGGGAGAGGGAGAGGGAGAGGGAGACAGAAATATCAATGATGAGAGAGACATGGTCAAGTCTCTCATATTGAAAAACATAAACAAAAAATCCTCCCCGATTCCACACTCCACTACAGCTATGAGCCATTATGTCTACGCTCCTTCACAAATGGTTACAAAGAGTTGCTGATAATCGGTTTCTAGTTCTGACATCCCAATCATTTATTAATCAGTTCAAATTGAGTTTTTCCTCTTGCGACCATTACCTAAAAGACAGCAATGAAATCACATGGCTAACCGACTCTGCCCCAGTGTTCTCTCCCCAGCATTTAACACCCGAGACCTCCATTCTTCTTGACACTCTCCCCTGTGGGCTTACGTGATACTATGTTCTTCAGGTTTGCCTTTTATTGTTTTCTCTCGGTCTCCTTCGCTAGCTCACACTCTGCTAGCTAACCCTTAAATGCTGGCGCTCCTCAAACCTTTGTCCTAGCCTTCTCTTTTCTTCCCATTCCATATTTTTCTAGTAAATCTCCTCCTATCCCCAAATTACTATATATACACAAAAGTTATTCCAGTCTTGAGCCATGTTCCCAACATTTCCACGTGAAGAGGTGCTTCAGAAGCAGCTACAACAGTTCCAAGGCTGATTTCATCTTTCTTCCCTTCCAGTGTTCTCCGTTTCATCAGCTGTTCATGCTCAGAACCCAGAAATCATTCTTTCTTATTTTCACACCCTAATCATCAAATATGGTTGGTTGTATCTCCTAAATGTCTATGGAATCTGTCTACTCTGTATTTATTTACCATCCTAGTCCAAGTCACTATAACCTCTTAATAGGCCTCCTGCAATAGTCTCCTAACTAAATCCATATCCACTCTTGCCTCAAAGTCCAAAGCACCTTCATGTTGTACAAGAGTGAAGGAGACACACACCACTACTGATATACTGTTTAACTATAGAGTATGTTTACTGAGAAAAACTTAAAAGCAGAGAGAAACAGCACAATGCACACGTTTTCTGAGCTATCATTATCTCACAGAAAGTCATAGTTAGTACAGAAACAGACACATGATGGAAAGTGCTCCCGAACAGGCACCCCCTCCCCAACTGCATTGGAAGACTAGGAATACCTAGCTGACTAGCAAAGGATTCCTGGTCAGGGATATGGCCTTGATAGAAAAGGGAACATCTAGAGCTCAGTTCTGGGAGGTGGTGTAACCACCACCAATGACAGCCAGAGACCTTGTTTTCCCATTGAACTGTCTCTTCCTGCTGAGCCCAACAGACAGAACAAAAAGACCCATTAGGCCATCAGGAGACCAAGGTCTGTTTCTCCTCATAATGTGCAGCTATTGTGGAAAACAGTATGGAGTTTCCTCAAAAAATTAAAAATGGAACTGCCGTTTAACCCAGAAATTCCACTTCTGGGAATATATCCTAAGAATCCCAAAACACCAATCAGAAAGAACATATGCACTCCTATGTTCATAGCAGCATTATTTACAATACCCAAGATCTGGAAACAGTCCCAAGTGCTCACCTGTAGATGAGTAGATAAAAAAGATGCAGTCCATTTACACAATGGAATACTATGCAGCTGTAAAAAAGAAGGATCTCTTACCCTTTCGGGCAGAATGGATGGACCTGGAAATTATTATGCTAAGCAAAATAAGTCAATCAGAGGAAGACAACTATCATATAATCTCACTTATATGTGGAATCTAATGAACAAAATAAACTGATGAACAAAATAGGACCAGAAGCATAGATGCATGGAACAGACTGAGGGATCTCAGAGGGGAAGGGGTGGGAGGGACTGGAAGAGATTAACTAAAGAATATATCTGCATATATGCATAGCCCTTGGACACTGACAATAATGTGGTGAAGGCCTGGGAGGGGCTGGGTGGAGGGGAGGGAAGGGGGGTAAATGGGGGACATCTATAATAGTGTTAACAATTAAAAATAAATAAAAATAATAAAATGTTTAGTGTAAAAAAAACCAAACATAAAAAAGACTCAATAAGATGAAGTATCTGCCTATCTCTTTAGCCTTATTCCATGCCTCTTATTGATGCTTTAGCCACACAGACCTTCTTTCAACTCCTTAATGAAGTCAAGTTCTTTCCCTCCTCAGGTGCTTAGTTAATTCTTTTTTTTTTGCTAATTGATTAAATTCCTAGAAGATTCTCTTTCAGGTCTCAGTTGCTGATAATTAAAAAAAAAATTTTTATATATTGATTTTAGAGGAAGGAGGGGGAAGAGAGAGAAACATCGATTTGCTGTTCCTTATTTATACATTCATTGGTTGCTTCTTGTATGTGCCCTGACCGGGGATCAAACCTGCAACCTTGGCGTATTGGAATGATGCTCTAACCAAGTGAACTGTGACCTCCTGGTTCATAGGGTGATGCTCAACCACTGAGCAACACTGGCTGGGCTGTGCTTTGGTATTTTTTAAAAAGCTCCCCAGGTAGTTCCAGCATACAATGTGGGTTGAGAATCACTGGTTTAAGAAGAGAAGTATTAACTTTACTGAAGAGTTGATATTCGAAATACTACTTAAAAGGTGAAACTTGAATAGGCAAAAAGGAGTAAGATCTTTTCAAATAAGGATTAAGGAGTAATAAATGGCAGTGAGGCGCTGAAATGAAAAAACATAAAGTGTGAATTATGGCCGAAGCAGTGTTGGCACAGGGGATAGTAGACATATCTTGCATTACTATCCTTTAGGCACTGAACTAGTACCTCTAGGCACTACTGAACATTTCTGCTATATTATTGACATGGTTAGAGCAGTATTCTACCACAGAAGTCTAGGTATAAATTGATAAGCTCCTGAATTAGGTGGCAGCTATAAAAATGAAAGGGATAAATAAAGAGATAACCAAAGGGTTGAAACAGTAAGATTTTTTTGGCAGAGTCATAAATGGCATGGTAAGAAGACTTTAAAGTAACATTGTTAGCTTTAATAATGCCAAACACTATCATAAAAACAAATCTTGATTCTTTTTTTTAAACTCCTTTAGCCCTCAAATATAAACATCCATCATTAGCAGTCACCTTATTACTATCTCTAGGGTTTATCTTCTTTTTTCCTTAAAATAAATGTGAAGTAACACTTAAATGGCTAATCCAGTCCATCCTAAAGAAGTATTTAATAATTATTTTCATAATTTAATGGTTAAGGAATATTATGCTAAAATTTTATTTTGAAGCAGATCATAAGACATTTCTAAATCAAGTTCCTTTAATTTCAAATAACAATTAAATAGCTATTTCTACATCATACCTTGTATTTGGTCATGGTGCTAAAATGATTATTCCGAAAGAACACACAAAGTTCTCCTTCCTGAACCGTTGAGGTTAGTTCACATAATCCATGGTATGTCAGTTGAGTGGCTGTGTTATTTAGAAACTGCTCAGCTACAAAGCCTATGGAACCAATGCAAAATATTAGATGGAAGAATAATTTCAAAATTTCAGAAATTTCTCTGTTTACACTGTGTTCTAAGTATGAAGAAAGGCCAGTCAGAATAAGACTTCTACTATAACATGGTGGCCCCAAATTGGAAATTCTACTTTTTAAATTATTTTGGAAAATGTGTCTATAGACATTCCCATCCTAAAGAAACAGTTATATGAAATTCTTTTTATCAATTAATGTATTTACATATACTTTACCTACTTCCAAAAAGGATTTCAGGCAGCTTGCAACAAAGCACACAGACACAGTAAAACTAAAACCCACTAAAACAAATAAGGCACGAGTTAGCAATTTAAAAAGTGCATAGGAGTGAAAGATGTATGTCAACTGCTACTTCCCCAGCAATAGATGTTTAGAAATGAAAAGTGGTCTAAACAAAGCGAGTTGCTTAAGATTTTAACAAACGTCCCAGATAATTCTAAATTCACAAACTGCTCAATTCCTGCCTTAAAACTAAAAGTACACGTAAAACTGAACAGAAAACAGTGGATAACTGATGCTATTTTATCCTAATCGCCTCCAACATATGCCACTCTTGATACATATATCAAGTTCACAAATAGAAATGATCTCTTTTCTTTTTAATCCTCACCCGAGGATATTTTTTCTATTGATTTTTAGAGAGAGTGGAAGGGAAGAAGGGAGGGAAGGAGGAGGAGAGAGAAAGAGAGAGAGAAACATTGACGTGAGAAAGACACGTCGATTGGTTGCCTCCCACATGCGCCCTGACTGGGCCAGGATGGAACCTGCAACCAAGGTATGTGCCCTTGACCGGAAATCGAACCCGCAACCTTTAGGTCAGGCTAGCCCATGGTCTAACCACAAAGACAAACCGGCCAGGGCAGAAATGATCTCTTTAATTTTCAAAACATAATGAAATATAAAGAAGTTTTCTGGGGCCCTGGCTGGTGTGGCTTAGTGGTTAGAGCGTCTGAAGGGTCTCAGGTTCGACTCCCAGTCAAGGGCATGTATTTTGGCCCCTGGTCAGGGTGTGTGGGAGGCAACCAGTTGACGTCTCTCTCTCACATCAATGCTTCTCTCTCTCTTTCTGTCTCCCCCTCCCTCCCTTCCATTGCTCTGAAAAGCAATGGAAAAAATATCCTCAGGTGAGGATTAAAAAAACACACAACAGGTTTCTGGGGTTTAACTTAAAAGATATATATATGTATAGTTGATCCTTGCTATTGGCCCAATTTGTCTACTAGCTGGAATTTATTTATAACCCCAATATCAATACTTGCTGTGCTTTGAGGGTCATTCCTGGATATTTGCAAAGCTGCAAAAAAATTGAGTCACCAAACGTGCACTTTCCTCACTGAGGTCAAACAAGGCAACACTGGGCCTTGTTTCAGCTCTCATACTGTGAACAAGAGTCCTTTTCATAGTCTATTAAGTGCCAGATTCTTCACATTTTTGTGCTTTTTGGGGAGTGATTTTTACTGTGTAAAATGGCCCCCAAGCGTAACGCTTGAGTGCTCGCTAGTGTTCCTAAGTGCACAAAGGCTGTGATGTGCCTATGGAGAAAATATGTATTTTTGCAGCTTTGTCCAGGCAAGTTATAGTGCTTTTTGCCATGAGTTTAATGTTACTGAATCAACAATATATATTAAATAAGGTGTCTCTAAACAGAAATGCACATAAAACAAGGTTATGTATTTATCAGTTGATGAAAAGTTTGTGACTAAAGGCTCACAGGAACCAAATCTTGTGTTTCCCATAGATACACTGGTTTAATATTCACTAATTCAGTGTTCATAGCAACTTTATAGAACAGCAGTTTTCTGGTGTGTTGCAAGTTTTAAAATATGCAATACCTAACTATTTAGTCAGGGGCACTGACCTCTTTTCCCTTAGATTGTCAAGTAAAAAAATGACAACAGCCAACACAACAATAGACGTCCAGTGTAAATGAATCAAAATTATACCTATTTTTTTTGGCAGACTGGCAAAAAATATATTTTTGGTGTGCCACAGAATTTTAGTAATTAGTTTATGTGTGCCATGAGATGAAAAAGGTTGGAATTCATTGTTACAGAACAAAACTACTGGGAATAATGAGAATCGACTATATAAATATTTTAAAAGCCTGTATTTCTCTTCTTCTGTTCTTTCTCTTCTTCCTTTTGTTCCCTTCCTTTAATGAAGAAGAAAAATCTCAAAAACAATAGGGGGGAAGAGAGTGTTCTAAAAAGTTTTATAAATGAGCAGAGAGGTGCAAATATAGGGAGTAAAGATGAACCTGTGTTAAGAAACTGACACAAGAAATTGAAAATAAACTTGGAAGGGCCAGGAGCAGCTGCAGAGTATAGGTTTATTCCACTCACTCTCCATCCCTCACCATTATTGTCAAGCGACACCAATTCAAGTGCAAAGCAGCTGTAAAAAGTTACCAATATATCACACTATTCCAAAGAACTGGTTAAGGTAGAAGGGGAAGTGCAAAATGTTATACAGAAGGCCACAGCCAAAGGAAATTTACAGCACATTTGCAACGTCTTGGGTTTATACATTTAGAAATAGTTGCCCCCCCTCAATTACTATTATTACTTTGCTAAGTACTAAGTTACTGAGTAGAATGTGTGCATTATATACTAAAGCACTTAGTATTACACATCATTTTAAAAGTATAATGCCTGGGCTAAGAAGTACCACTGCTGTGTTACTAAACACTTCCTTCACAAAGATGTTTCTAAATGTCCCTCTCACACTTCACTCACGCAATGTCCTCTCTACAGATCCTTTCAAGACAAAAAAAAAAAATTTCAATAAAGATTTAGCACAACATTGCTTTCATGTGTAAAATTCAAAAATTGAACACTAGAAAGGTCTTGCTCAGTTTCTTTCTATAGAACAGGGCAGAGGCTCAGAGAGAATAAGTGACTTTCTCAAGGACAAAATTACTTATGGAAAAGTAAAGACTGGAACCCAGGAGAATTATTGGTATCAAGTTAAAAGATTTAGTGCTTATGCCCCGGCTGGTGTGGCTTAGTAGGTTGGGCACTGTCCCGTACACCAAAAGGTTGCGGGTTTGATTTCCAGTCAGGGCACATACCCAGGTTGCAGGTTCAATCTCTGGTTGGGGCATGTGCGGAGGCAACTGATAGATGTTTCTCTCTCTCTGTCCCTTACTCTGCCTCTCTAAAAAAAAAAAAATAAAAAAAATTAGTGCTTATTACAAATACAAACTGAATTATATTTCTCCCCAAACCATAAAGCATAGACCTATAGAGAAAAATGTTTCCTAATTCTCCTACCAACTCTTAAACAGTGACACTCCTGCAATTTTAGTGGAATATTCAAAAGCCTGATCTAGATTCAACTCTTCATAACTAATTACACAAACTTTGGTAAACAATTCTAAGTGTTACATAGCTGTTTACTTATCTGCATTGCTTCAAATGACAGTTTAATCGCAACATTTATATTAAATTTCAATTTTATTGTTATAGATATTGTTATTAATGATACTAAGTAAGGTGAAAATATAATGGTAACAATGAGATAATATATATATATATATATATTTTAAATATATCTTTATTGATTTCAGAGAGAGGAAAGGAGAGGGGGAGAGAGAGATAGAAACATCAATGATGAGAGAGTCATTGATCAAGCCTGCAACCGGGCATGTGCCCTGACTGGGAATCGAACCCTGATCGCCTGGATCCTAGGTCGATGCTCAACTGCTGAGCCACTCCCGGCCGGGCACAATGAGATAATATTACTGAAAAATAAATTTAAATTAAAAATTATTTTCCTGACATTAGTGTGTTTGAAAATATCTTGCCCAGCCAGGCGTGGCTCAGTGGTTAAGCATCGACCTATGATCCAGGAAGTCGCTGTTCAATCCAGTCAAGGCACATGCCTGGGTTTCGGGCTCAACCCCCAGCAGGGGATATGTGAAAGGAAGCCGATCAATGACTCTCTCATCATTGATGTTTCTATCTCTCTCTCCCTCTCCCTTCCTCTCTCTCTCTGAAAGCAATAAAGGTATATTTTTTTAAAAAGAAAATATCTCTTAGTTTCAGAAACTCAATACTAAATTAGTTTATCAAATTATTTTCCTTTATTACTGAAGAGCTACTATTAGAGAAGATAAAAGTACTGAGTGCCTTAAAGGATGTGAAGTTAGAAGAGGGATACTAAAATTAGGCAAAAAGGAACAAAAAGAGGTAATATGATAAAAGGAAACATAGTTTATTTAAAAATGTTGGCCCTGACTAAGATTTGTGTTCAAATTTAAACTCAATTAAATTTAACTCTGTCACTATGATAGTTTTAAACAAATGATCTGATTCTCTTTTTAGATTCATCTACTGTCAAGTTTCAAAAAATCAAACACAGTTAATATTTTTCCTCAAGAGGATGGGGCAAAAAAAAAATCTCTTTTAATATGACAAATGCCCATATTTTCTTTGAAAAAATAGGGGCTGATATGATTTGATTCCTGGGAAGCAGTAGGGAGCCCAGAACTTCTTACTGTGCTAGAAAACAAGAAAGTGCTCAAGAAATGATGAACACATGTCAAAAGAACATTGGGGCCCAACAAAAAAATCTGGCAGATAATACCTTAGTCATATGTGAATCTGGCCCAGTAGTTGAATGTTGTCCCATGCACCAAGAGGTTACTGGTTCTGTATGGGTCAGGGCACATGTGAGGATTGTGGGCTCGATCTCCAGTGTGGAGTGTGCAGGAGGCAGCCAATCAATGACTCTCTCATCAATAATTCTCTCTCTCCCTCTCCCTTTCTCTCTCTCTCTGAAAACAATAAAAAACATATTTAAAAAAAAAAAAAAAAGAACATAGAATCCAGCATGAGACCATCCACTTGGCCACATCTGGGATAATTCTAAGCATCAAAAAGAATAATGGTGATAATGAATCATAACACACTGAATAAGAAATAATCTATGAGTCTACATTGATACAAAAAAAAATTTTAATGGAGGAAGCAGGAGAAGGGAAACTATTTTTTACAGAATAATGCCAATCAATAAATGTAAAAGGAGTAACAGAAATATCATGACCACCATAGTAATGATTTAGGGAAGAATCAACAAATGCCAACTCTATTGAGTGAAAGATTATTAGGAAACAGGATATTCACACAGTAAAGATCACCGATTACTTATTAATTACGAAAGTCAAAGGGCATCTTTACAACAAAAAAATTCGGCAGATAACACCTTAATCATATGTGAACATCACCAATAATGGAATAATCAGACATCATGTGCCACCTGCTTGGATGCACTGGAAAAGACACAATGTCATCTATGTAGTATTCCCACCAAAAATACATAACCTAAATCATATGAATCCAAATTGAGGACTATTCTACAAAACATGTGACCTGGACTATTAAGAAAAGGTAACATCACAAAAAACCACAAAGAAAAAAAAAGAAAAAAGGATAGAGATCTATTTTAGATTTTAAGAGACTATATTGATATGACAATCAGATGATCCTTGAAGCCTACACTGAAACATTTAAAAGCTGTAAGGGACATTATTGGGACAACTGGGGAATTTTGAATGTGAACAGTATATTAGATAATAGTATTATATCAATAATAAATTTCCTGAGATAATTGTAAGATGATTATATAGGAGAATTCTTTGTTCTCAGGAGACAAATGTTGAAGCTAATGGTTAAAGTGCTATGATATGTGCAACTAATTCTAACATGATTTAGAAAAAAATGTGTGTGTGAGAATATAGAAGGAAAGCAAGAATTCAATATGTTAATGATTGGTGAATTTAGGCGAAGCATATATATATTTATTGCGCTATTCCAATATTTTTATGGGTTTGGGATTTTTCAAAATAAAGAAAAATCAATATTATTTAATTAAAAATAATATGAATTCAAACTATAATCTTCAGTATGTATAGCACACAACAGAGGCTCAATAAATATTTGAACAAATGAATATTCTGGAATTGTTTCTTTAAACATATACACACACATATATAACTGCAAACAATTGTTAAAAAGAAAATATTCCTGAGAGAGCATGTGGAATTAAATGGCCAGACCAGTGCTGGTGAAGTCTGGCAGCCTGTACTGTGCAATTTTTTTCATTGTTAATTTTTGCTGCCTTGTCACACCCATCATTATAACTAAATTCAAAAGAGTACTTTTTAATGCAAATATCTGCTTTATATACGTAATGTGATTATATGACAGCTGCTGATCACCAGAAAATGAACTGGATCTCGATCTCTTCTCTGAGATTTTGTTAATCTCATTTTTTCCCTTTTTTAAAAATTGAATTTATTGGGGTTAATTGGTTAATAAAATTATATAGGTTAAAGGTGTACAATTCTATAATACATCATCTGTATATTGTATTGTGTTTTCACCACCCCAAGTCAAGTCTCTTTCTATCACCATTTATCCCCTCTTTACCCTGGCTCGCCTCCCTCCACCCCCATTACCCAGTTATCAAAAAAGTATTAACACCCAGAAGAGGTAGCAAATAATACATACTCTATGTACATGTTAAAGTTTTGTACTTTTACTTTAAAAGTGTTGCCATCAGAAAAAAAAGAACGTCATCTGAAAGAAACTGAAAGAATATGTAATTCTGCTTGTCAGCTAAATAACATTTCTTTTATATCAAAAAGAATGGTAGTAAAGGTATTTCTAATATTCTGCACCTTATAAAGATAAAATGTTTGAATTTAAAAAATAGTTATCATCTAAGACCAAAGCTTAATACATTTTAATAAAGAAGGATTAGAAATAAACCACCCTTTGGACAGTTTATTGATTTAGAAGGAAAGTTACAGTTGTAGATCAAACAGAGAAGTAGACTACTACAGAAAGTAGACTACCACTTCAGTTGAACACTATACTCAAGAAAATGTGATGAAGAAAATGATGGAGGGAAGTTAACTGCTAAATTGTAAGTAAAAATGTCCATTGTGGCCTCTTCTTTTCTATGTGATTTCTTAGTGCCTTATATGAGTAACCATTGGGTTAAATAATTATTTCAAGCAGACTACATATTTGTAGTTTCTTATAAACAAAAACTATTTGTTTAGCTTTTTAATTGTAGTGAATTCTCTATATAATTATTTCTTGATATGGAAATCTGATATGCAGAATTTCATCACCACAAAATATTTTATATCAAGGACTTAATTCTGGTATATATTACCCCAAAATTCTATACCATTAAAGAAGGTAATTCCTTCCTTGTTTTTCTCAAGATGTTCTTCTCAAGTTATCAATACTATATAAATTAGCTATTGTTTTTCATTATCCTGGGAAATCAATGTGAGAAAAATAATAGTAGTTGTAACATCAGGTTGAGAAAAAGGAGAAGTGAAAAAGGGACTGGGTTTTGTGTTGTTGATGTTGTGCATTTGTTAATTAGTGTAGTACCTAAGTCCTACCTTGTCACATTACAGCCTGACTTGGGAATTGCTGTTAGTGTTTCCTATAGCTTCTGGCCCTATAAATCTAGTCACTCAAATAATATCATTTCTTGGCTATCATTCTATCTTTTAACACTTTCTGAATTCTACTGGTCCCTCAATTACTACTAAATAGCATATTGGAAGTTACTGAGAAAGTAGGAATCCATCAATGGAAATTTTCTTTATAGCATGCTTTTTAGGAATATATTTATGGTAATGAGAGCTTGGATAAGTTCTAGTGAGTGAAATTTTGTTAACTGAGAGGAAGTAATTTTAACAGCTTTTGTTGCTCCTCTTCCCCCTAAAATTTAAACGTTGCTGCCTTAGGTTGTAGTGAAAGAACTGTCATACAAATCAGTGATCAATATCCCTATATATTTATTTATGTGTTTATTGCAAGTATAAGAGTAGGATACGCCTCAACTAAACTATTGTGTATTTTCTTGCTACTTGCCTCTTGTATAAAGTTACGGATAATGGAGTAATAAAATTAGTTGGGTTCTGATTAATCAATATAGTACGAGATTTGTGTACATGTCTTCTTTTATATGTTCTCATATAATCTTGTAGTCAGTTTTAATTTTTTACAATGTGGTAATTGTAATATATATGTTATAATACATAACTTATACCATGTAGAAGAATTGTGTGTCTAAGAATAATGAAGCCCACTCCCTGCTTCTCATGATTTCTCTTCCCTTTGTTTACCCTACAAACAGAGGAGAATAGCAGCCTCAGTATTTGAGTATATTTATGAAAAACTGAAGTGGGTGGTAGGAAGGTATAACCAAATGCCATGGCTCCTGATAGCATTCTGCTCTTTCCCGTCACTGACTGGAACACAGCTGAAAAATATGAAACTGCTTCTATGGTGATGAATTTAGCAATTTTAATTAGCTAAGGATTAGGAAAACAATCAAAGGTAAACTTTGATTCAGAATGGAGCTTTACTGTACTATATTGTACTGAAACATAAGGCAGAGCTCTACTAAAATAAACACTTGAGTGCCATAATACTCTTCTCAGTCAACTGACGTGTTCAGAATGAATTATAAAGTTCATGGAGTACTCTCAAATAATAATCATTTTTAAAAAGAGCAATTATCATTTACCCCTGGGTAACTGACCATATCAAAGCTAACAAGAGATTACAAAGACCTTTATTAAAATCCAGGCCTCATTTTACAAGTCAAGTGAAAAGGTTTCTAGGAAAAACTTTTCACTGGCACCTTCATGAATAATTACTTCTCTTAATTCCTACAAGTAGCAACACTTGTGTTTTTGAGAAGTCTTATTTAAGACATTTAAAGATATTTAATTATCAGACAAGTCATTTTGCCAAGAGTAAGTCAGGTATAGCAGCACTCACCCACCTTCACTAACCAGCTCACTATTGTCTGACTGCTTACAAGAGATGATCTTCTCCACTAGTTGGTTGTAGCTGCAGTTACCAACAGCTTTTACAATGTCATCAATCTAGAAAACAAATGACTGTCTCACTAATCATGGTAAGATTAAAAACAATAACAAAGAAACCCATATCGCTCTTTAGGGTTTCATTCTAATACAATACTAAATATACAAATATTATTTATGAAAAGAATTAACCCTAAAATTAATACCCAACTGTTTCCAATTTTGTTTATAGCTATATTATGAAGAATATGTATACTTTAAAACATATCTTTATTGATTTCGGAAAGAGGAAGGGAGAGGGAGAGAGAGATATAGAAACATCAATGATGAGAGTCATTGATCAGCTGCCTCCTGCATGTCCCCTACTGGGGATCGAGCCTGAAACCCAGGCATGTGCCCTGACTGGGAATCAAACCTTCATCTCCTGGATCATAGGTCAATGCTCAACCACTGAGCACCACTGGCCAGGCACGAAGAATTTTTTTTTTTAAAGAAAAAAATAATAATTAAATGGATTACATGCAACTTTATTTCTTAAGGTTGTAAAGATGCAGTTAAATGATTAAAATAAAGAATAAACTACTTCAGGAGGAAAAATAAGAAAAGTTCAGGCTTTTTTTGTTTGTTTGTTTTTACTGAAATGCAAATGTTCTGCATTTAAAGCAAGGCAAATTTAAAGATGTTAATTTATGAGATTAAAGTTTTTCCATTTTATTTATTTATTTTTACTTCTTTTTAAATTTTCTCTTAAAAACTGATTTCAAAGAGGGGGAGGGAAAGGGAGAGGGAGATAGAAACATCAATGATGAGAGTCATTGATCAGCTGCCTCCTGCACACCCTCTACTGGGAATCAAGCCCACAACATGGGCATATTCCCTGACCAGGAATCAAACCCTGACCTCCAGGTACATGGGTCGACGCTCAACCACTGAGCCACGCTGGCCAGGCCCCATTTTATTTATTATTTATTTCCTAGCCAAGTATAGTGGAAATATGAGTACACATAACTAACTTTATTTTCCTGAAGAAAAGCTTAATGTATATTAATCAGGGACAGTATTTGCTCAATGATTCTTAATCTTTGTCTTTTAAGTTCACTAGAAAAGTAAATTCAATGTTTTAAGCTATAGGAATATAAAATTGGGCATCTCTACTCTCTCTCCATTATACTTTGCTTTGATTATTGAAGAAAAATAGATTTCTGCTGTCTAAACAACTTATTTTGTTTGCCCTCCCATCCCTAAAATATATTTATAGATTATTTACAGGTACTACTGTATTAATATGATATATGCATAATAAAACAAGTATAAATTTATACAATTATATAAAAGATAAGAGGGCCAATGTTTTCTTTCCATATCCAAATGATCTTCTTGAATTGAATGCTTACTCTTCAAATACCACAAGTCTTGACATATACAGTATCTGCACAAGAAATACTCTGGATAGTAGTTCCCAAACTGTGGAGCTTGTTAAAAACATTTAAGTCCTGGTTGTTGTGACTCAGTTGGTTGGAGTGTCCTCCCATGCACCAGAAGGTTGAGGGTTCAATTCTGGTCCAGGTACAAACCTAGGCTGCCCCGGTTGGGGTGCATGCAGGAGGCAACTGATTGATGTATCTCTCTCATATTGATGTTTCTTTCTCTCTCTTTCTCCCTCTTTTCCCCCTCCTCTAAAATTAATTTAAAAAAATAAAAAAGATTTAAAAGAATTCCAGGCTCAAGTTGCTTCTCAATTTTCTAAGTTTTATTCCACTGCTGGATAGCAAAGTTTGAGAACAATTGCTCTGCTCTAGGCTATAATTTATTTTCTTTGTTCCTGCAAAATTCTACCTTAGTAAAAGCCTCTTAACCATGCAAGTGGGACTGATGGTTGGTTGAAAAGATCAGTAAATTGAAAAAGTCAATTGTGGAAATTGTTACATACATATCTTAAACATTTCATATTAACTAAAAACACATAAATGTATTCACTTGTCAATCTTTTGATGCAGAGCCAAGTAACGCCTTTTCTTTGAAAGAGGGTCTTTTGGCTCCAAGTCTATGTAAACCACACAAAAAAGTATTACTTCCAGCTTTGATTCATTTAAAATGAAAACTTAAACCCTTAAGAAGCAATTTGAGGACACAATTCCTTTAGATTTTCATTATTTTTCTTAACACTTTTATTGTTTAGAGCAATTTTCTTTAGTGAGTCAACTTCATTGTCTTTCCAAAGAATCTGAATTTTCAATCCTAAGGACTCCACAAAAAGACTACTAGAATAATAAATAAAAGATCAATATACAAAAATCTACAGACTATGAACAACACAAAATTTCAAGTTTTCATATGTCGAATCTTTGTATGAATATTTCATTCAATTAGTTCATTTGGGTGCCTTTTATGCACTACTATATACCAGGTGCTATTAGAGAAACTGCAGATGCAGCAGTGAACAAAATAGATGGTCTATGCTCTCATAAAGTTTATATTCTGGAGCAAACACAAACAATAAACCAAATAATCAAATATATAATATACTAGGTAGTTATATGTAGTTTATGCAACTGTTCTTTTTTATTGTTCTATAGTATTCCATAGTATGAATATAAGGTAATATATTCATTCATCTTTGGATGGCTATCTAAGCTATTTTCATTTGGGGCTATGACAAATAATATGCTAAGAACATTCTTGTACATTTATTCTGTTCCACATATCAAGAGTTTCTCAAGGAATATGCCTTGTCAAATTTCTGAGTCTTAGGATACCCTTATCCTCAACTTTACTAGATAACTACAAACTGCTTTCCAAAGTAGACAGCCAATTTACATTCTCTTCAGGAGAAAATGTGCAATGTATTCTCAATGAATACATTGCACATTTTCTCCAACATTTAGTATTGTCAGACTTTTAAATGTTAGCTATTCTGATGGGTGTATAGTGGTATCTGATTTTGGTTTTAATTTGCATTTCCCTGATGACAAGTTCATATGTTCACTGGCCATTTGTATATCCATTTTTCTGAAGTGCCTGTTCAAGTCATTTGCTCCTTGTTTTACTGGGTGGTCTACCTTTAAAAACAGTACTTGTAGGAGCTTTTTATACCTTTAGGATATTAATCCTTTGTTCATTATATAAGTTGCAATAATCTTCTACTCTGTGGCTTACTTTTACATTCTCTTTGGAATTTCTTTAGACAAATACAAATTCTCAATTTTAATGTAGTTATGTTCTACCTATGTTCTTCATAGTTAATGCATTCGTGCCTTATTTTGAAACCTTTTTTATCATTAAGGTTAAAAACATATTCGAAAACTTACACAATTTTAACTTTTATAGTTAAACAGAAGTATACATGGAATAGAATTTTATGGTGTGATTTGGGGAAAATAATTTCATTTTTTCTAATTGGCTATCTAATTAGAAATTTGAAATGGCTATCTAACTGGCTAACTAATTACATATCCAATTGTCTTAGCACCTTTTATCAAAGGGACTGTCTTTCCCCCTATTAGTGCCCTATTTCTGTCTATATATTCATGGTTTTTTAGCCTCTCTATTCTGTCATTGATCTAATTCTTAATCACAATATTTAAAATATTCTGTATCTGGAAGAGCAAGTCCTACCTGCTTATTCTGCTTCAAGAATATCTTGGCTTCTATTCCTAGCTCTTTGCATTTCCATATAAATTACAGAATCAACTTTTCACATTCCACAACTACTTCTACAGATTTGCTGTGATTTTGTTTGGGATTGTATTGAAACTGTAATTTACTTTAGAGACAAATGACATATATATAAATCCGGTCTTAATATCTAAATTCTCATTTGTGTAAAAAGAACGTATAGTCAGGTTCATGAAAAACAAGTAAAGACTGAAAAAACACCATGGACAGGAGGAGGCTAGGAAGATATAATGATTAAGTGCAATGTTTACCCTGGATTGGATTCTGGGGAAGAAAAAATAGTGGAATAATTGGTGAAATGTGAATTCTGTAATATAGTTAATAGTAATGTACCAATATTAAATTTCTAAGTTTTGAAACATGTACCATGGCTATGTAAGATTAAGGGAAACTGGGTAAAGAGTACATGGGAATTTTCTGTAATATCTTTGTAACTTTCCTGTTTCTCAAATTATTCAAAAATAAAAAAAGTTTATTAATTTTTTAGAAGAATGTATGTATGTTAGGTTTTCTTTTCTGCTTCTAACAATTGCAAAGAAAGGTGTATTAAAATCTTCCAGTATGATAATCTATTTGTTCTTATAATGTTATTATATTTTGCTTTATGTACTTTGAGGTTATGAGAGGCATATTAATTTTGTTCTTCATTGTCAAAAACTGACCTTTACTCTTTGTGACAGTTCCCATGGGTCCAAGGATGAACAGTAAATCAGGGTTTTTACTTTTCAAAGGTGTCTCCAGCCACATATAAATTTTAAATGATTATATCTTCTTAGCAAATTAAACAATCTAACACTAGTAAATTTTTTTACTTTAAGTCTATTCTTTCTGATATTACTATAGGTACAGCAGCTTTCTTTTGATTAGCAATTGTATGGAATCTCTTTTTTCCCTCTTTCTACTTGCAATCTTTCTTTTTAACTTCATACTGTTTTATATCTCTTGCAAATAGCAAATATATGTATATTAATCTAGCCTCAGAATTGCTATCTTTCAATTAGAGCATTTAGTTCTATTCACACTTACTATAATTATTCATATATTTGGATTTATTAAATCTACCATTCTCTCTAACCTAACAATTCAACATTTCTTTACCTCCCCTTTCTTCCTTCTTTTTGGATTAATTTTCTCCCTTTCTACTAATCTAGAAGTTACCCACTATGTTTTCTATTCTTTTCATGGTTACTCTAAAAGAGCATTATTGAACAGCACATTCTGTAATAATGGAAATATTCCAAATCTGTGTTGCCCAATAAGATATTCACTAGCCACTTGTGGCTACTGAGCAATTGAAATATGTCTAGTGCAACTCAGGAACTACATTTTAAATTAAATCTAAATTTAAATACCCCCACTTGGCTACCATATTGGACAAAGAAGTTATAGAAACTATAACATCTGCCCCTACCATATCAAAGTCAGAAGTTAATACTCTATTCTTGAACAATTAATTATAGGCTCTCAGTATACTTTACTTTCCTCCCAACTTATGTCATTCTTTGCATATACTAATTTTCTTTATTTAAACCCAAAAAGATGATATTATCTGATATAATCAACATTTATATTTATGCATATATTTATAATGTTATTTTCCCTACATTCACTCTTCCTTTTCTCTGGGATCACTTTCCTTCTTCTCAAAATCCTTGTTTAGAATTTCCATTAATGACTGTCTACTGGCAGGATACTATCTTAATTAATCTAAAAAATGACTTCCACCCGGCCGGGCGTGGCTCAGCGGCTGAGCGTCGACCTAGGATCCGGGCGATCAGGGTTCGATTCCCGGTCAGGGCACATGCCCGGGTTGCGGGCTGCAGCCGATCAATGACTCTCATCATTGACATTTCTGTCTGTCTCCCTCTCCTTTCCTCTCTCTGAAATCAATAAAGATATATTTAAAAAAATAAAAAAAATAAAAAATGACTTCCTTTTTCTCCATTCTTAAAAGATAATTTTTTCTGGGAATAGGATTATAGTTTAACATTTGTCTTCTTTTAGAACACTGAATATATAATTTCCACTGTCATTAGTCATAGGGATGATCTGAATCCAATTTTAAGAATTTAGGCTTAAATTCCTGAGACTATCAGCTCATTCTCAAGAATCTAGTCCACCTAGCATTGTCATCTGCCAGGGTCTAACATGGCTCACCTTGGATGTGTAAAATATTGGGCATGTTTAGACTTTTCAGTGATATTCTCAGAGACAGTGTCAATAAAGACACAGATACCCTGCTCACTGTAAACCATCCTTTCATTGTTCAGAATACTAGTCAATTTTACCAATGGATAGAGATGAAGAAACACTACCAAGTCCTTGCTATTGTGATCTCTCCTTCCCTGTAGTTAATGCACGCCTGCATGCATGCTTTATTCCATCACTCAATATTTATTGGGAACCTATTATGTGCCAGGCACTCTTTTAAATAATGATAAATAAGATCCCAGCCCTCATAAAACATATATGTGGGAGATGACAGTTAATCAAGTAAAGACATAAATAATAATTCCAAATAAGTGGTAAAGAAAATCAAATAGGGTCATGGGAGAAGAAATAACCAGGGAAATGGAGGATGACTGATTTCAACAAGATGGTCAAGGAAGATCTTTCTAACAATGTGATATATGACCTAAGACCTGAGTTATGAGGAACTAGAAATGTGAAGGTCTGGGAGAACAACATCTGGGTTAGGAGAACAAAGCTCCACAGCGGGCAATCAGCTAGCACAAAACTGAGATAGGACTGAGCTTGACACGTCTGTAGAACAGGAAAGCAGTACTGCTGGAGGTAGTAAAAAACATAGGAGAATTATACGAGGTGAATTTGAATAGACAAGCAAAGTCTAGGTGATGTAGCATAATCATAAAACTCTAATAAGGATTTTGCATCTTGTATTAGTTTCACTGGGGACTTTTAAGGAAAGGAGGGCACAGGGATAAAGAAGAGGGTTTATTTTACAAAGATCACTCTGAGTGCCAAGATAACTCAAGGGAGAGAAAGAATAATTTTTTCAGCCTTAGCCGGGTAGCTCAGTTGGTTAGAGCATTGTCCCAATATGCCAAGCTTATGGGTTCGATAGTCAGGACACATTCAAGAATCAACCAATGAATGTATAATTAAGTGGAAGAACAAATCAATGTCTCTCTCTCAATCTCTCTCTCTCTCTCTTAAAAGAAAAAACAAATAAAAGAATAATCTTTTCAACAAATGGAACTAGGACAACTAGATATCCACATGCAACAGAATAAAGTTGGATCCCTTCCTCAAACGTATACAAAAATTGCCCTAGCCGGGTTTGCTCAGTGGTTAGAGCATTGGTCTGCAGACTGAAGGGTCCTGGGTTCAAATCCGGCCAAAGGCATGTACCTTGGTTGCAGGCTCAATCCCCGGCCCTGGTGGGGGCATGTGCAGGAGGCGACCAATCGATGTGTCTCTCTCACACTGCTGTTTCTTTCTCTCTCTCTCTCTCTCTCTCTCTCTCTCTCTCCCCCCCCCTTCCACTCTCTCTGAAAAGCAATGGAAAAAATATCCTTGGGTGAGGATTAAAAAATTTTTTTAAATAAAAAAATATATACAAAAATTGCCCTGGCCAGTGTGGCTCAATTGGTTGAACGTTATCCCATGCACCAAAAGGTTACCAGATTGATTTCCTGGTCAGGACACATGCCCAGGTTTCAGGCTCAATCCCCAGTAGGGGGCATGCAGGAGGCAGCCAGCTGATTGATACTTCTCTTTCACATGGATGTCTCTCTCTCTCCCCCGCTTCCCACCGTCCCCCTTCTCCCTTTCCCTTCCTCTCTCTCTAAAATAAATAAAAACATATTTTAAAACAATATAAAAATCAACTTATGGTGAATCATACTCCTGAACCTAAGAACTAAAACTTAGAAGAAGATATAGGAGTAAATCCTTGTGACTTTGGATTAGGCCAAGTCTTTTTAAGCAGGACACCAAAAACATAAGCAACAAAAGAAAAAGTAGATAAATTGGACTTCATCAAAATTTAAAACTTTTCTTCTTTAAAAGATACCATCAAGAAAGTGAAAAGATAACCCAGAATGGGAAAAAAATTTTCAAATCAAATATCTGATAAGAGACTTACACCTAGATATAAAAAGAATTCTTACAACTCAATAACAAAAAGACAAATAGTCCACTTAAAAATAGGAAGAGATCTGTAGACATTTCTCCAAAGAAAATATACAAATGGCCAATAAGTATATGAAAAGATGCTCAACATCATTAGTCATTGGAGAAATGTAAACAAATCCACAATGAGATATGACCTTACATTTATTAGGATAACTATAATTAAAAAGACAGATAATAATAAGTGTTGGTGAGGATGTGGTCTCAACTTTGTAGTTGGCCCCTAACTCAGTGAAGTTATACTCAGAAGTCTTGGGCTTGGGCAGGTTTAGTAGTCTGGAGGACTGCTCCCTTAACATCTTAATTTTGCTTATTCCAAGTAAAAACACAAAAATATAAGTATCAGAAAATATAAATCTAAATTAATTTGTCAAATTAACAGCATTTTACTAAATTTGTGTTTATAATTTAAAATTTTCTACTTACCTGAGGGTCTACTAACCACCCATGGTATAAAGGAATATCAAGAAGATCAAATACTATGCATTCTGGTGTATATTCAAACACTCGAACACCAGTGAATTTTACATTTACATCCAAGCCTGTCTGTAGTTTGTGTAAGATTGCCATAGCATCACTCATATTCTGAAAACAGAAAAGGAAAGGGTAATGATAAGAAAAAGGAAATAACAAAAAAGATATTTAAATGCAAGCACATTTCCTTCTAATTTTCCATTTTTTATTTTTATTATTAAGTACCTACTATGTGTCAGGCAGCAATCTGAGTTCTAAATATTTAATAGTGAATAAAAGAGACAAAGCTCCTGATCTCATGCAACATGCTCCTGTGAGAGACAAATATATAAATGCATAATATAATGTCAAGTATTGGTAAGAAAAATTGAGCAGGATAAGGAATGACAGGGATGAGGGACTGATTTTAGACCAAGAAGCCTAACGACAAAAGTTTTAGTCAAAGAGGAAGGTGTCCCCTACTTCTAGGTATATATCCAAAAGAAATGAAAGCAACATCTTGAAGAGATATTTGTATACCCATGCTCATTGCAGCATTATTCACAATAACCAAGAGGTAGAAACAGCCCATATGTCTACTGACATATATAAAGAAAATGTGGTTTATACATACAATGGAGTATTATCCAGCCTTAAAAAAAGGAAATCCTGTTACATGAAACAACAAGGATAAAACTTGAGAACATTATGCTGAGTAAAATAAGCGACTGCAAAAGGACAAATTCTGCATTATTCCACTTATATGAAATCACCAGAATAGGCAAAATAATGGAAACAGAAAGTAGAATGATGGTGGTTAGGGCCTGAAGGGGGAGAGAGCTGGGGAATTGTTTGATGGGCAAAGAGTTTCAGTTTTACAAGATAAAAATGTTCTAGAGATCTGTTACAAAACAAAGTGAATGTAGTTAATGCTACTAAGTTACACATTTAAAAATGGTTAAGAGAGTAAATTTTAACTTTTTTAACCACAAAAGTAAAGAAAAAGAAATGAGCTATCAAGACATGGAGGAGCCTGGCCGGCCTGACCAGAATCTAACTGCTACCACCTGGATCATAGGTTGATGCTAAACCGCTGAACCACACCAGCCGGGCTGGAGGAAATTTAAATGTATATTATTACTAAGTGAAAGAAGCCAATCTGAAATGGCAACATTCTGTATGATTCTAAACAATAATGTGAGAAAGACAAAACAATGGAGACACTGAAAAGTTCAGTGATTGCCAGGAGGAGCAAGGGAGATATAGACAGAACACAAAGGATTTTTAGGGCAGTGAAACTATTATGCATGATACGGTAATGGTGGATATATGTCATTATATATTTGTCAAACCCACAGAATATATAACACAGAGTGAACCCTAATGTAAACTATGGATTTTGGGTATCAATTATAACAAATGTGTCACTCTGGTACAGGCGTTGATAGTGGGGGAGGCCGTGTGTGTGTGATGGGGGACAGGAGGTATATGGGAACTCTCCATACTTTTTATTAAAATTTGCTGTGAACTTAAACTGCTTAGGAAAGGGAGAAGGGGCTCTTTAAAAATGACACTTAAATAGTGACCAAGCAAAATACTGAGTCTTGGGAAGCTCTAGGACAAAAGGATTCCAGACAAAGTAAACACTAGTGCAAAAACTCTGATGCAGAAATGAATTCAATATTGTGTCCATGGAACAGCAAGGAGTCCAGCCAGCATGTAGAACAAAATAAATGAATTGGAAAGTGATGAGAGATAAAGTCAGAAAGACAGAGGCTGGATCACAAGGACTTCTTGGCCAAATCAAGGAGTCATTCTATGCACATCAGTTTTCTCAATAAATATGGCCACACAAGTCTGTAATAAAGATTATGTTAAAACATGTTTTTCTAAATTTTAATACATTAAATATGAACACACTTACAGAGGATATATCTGATGAAACAAATAAAAGCCAATATATAAAATTTAATAAAACTTTATTGAATCCCTACTGTTAATCAGACACTGTGATAAATATTGAAGATATAAAACAGGAGTAGACTATAGCCTACTGGAAAGCTTATAGTAGAAAGGGTGAACATGAAATAAATCTTTTTATATTAAAACTCAGGACTCTGAAATCTGAAGAAGACAAAATTAGGTCATAAGAACAAAGTTCTATTTTACCAAATAACTGATAAAATTCCATTCTAAGAGACTGGACAGACTGAAAACAAAAAATTATTCAAATATTAAAAATTTATGAATGAGAAATTTATAACAGAATAACATTATTATAGTCTTTGATGCTTGTCAGTTTTACCTCTTCCTAATAACTATGTTCCCCCAAAACAATACAGTTGACTCTTGAATAACATGGGATTGAATTATATGCATCCACTTATATACAGATCTTTTTCAGTAAATACTATAAATTTTTCAGAAAATCTTTTCCTTATGATTTTCTTTATTATTTTTAAATTATAGTTGTCATTCAATATTATATTAGTTTCCTTATGATTTTAACGTTTTCTTTTCTCTAGCTTACTTCATTATAATACAGTACATAATACATATAAGATGCAAAATATGTGTTAATTGACTGTTTATATTATTGGTAAGGCTTCTGGTCTACAGTAGGCTATTAGTAGTTAAGTTTTGGGTAAGTCAAAAGTTATAATGCAAACTTCTGACTGTGCTGCTTGTTGGTGCCCCTAACCACTGCATTGTTCTAGGGTCAACTGCATTTTCTCAATCTTATCAAATGTTAACCCTTAAAAAAAATCAGCTCATGCCCTTGCCGATGTGGCTCAGTTGGTTGGAGTGTTGTCCTGTGTACCAAAAGGTTGCTGGTTCAATTCCTGGTCAGGGCACATGCCCAGGTTTCGGGTTCGATCTCTAGTTGGGGTTTGTGTGGAAGGCAACCAATTGATGTCTCTCTCTCTCACATCGATGTTTCTCTCTCTCCCTCTCCCTTCCCCTCTCTATAAAAATCAACAAAAACATTAAAAAAAAAAAATCAGCTCACATTTTTCCTTTCAGTGTTTTAAAATTGCCTAAAATCATAGCAATGATGAATCTGAGAAAATAGTAAAAATAGTGAACAATTGTAGGATTACAGTTCTACTACTGGTTTTTTCTTCTATGTCTGTTTTACTCAAGGTTGCCAGTCATCCAATCTCCTTTAGGGGAATTATAATTTCCAATAACTCCTGAGCTCATGTTTACACCTTTACATATCTTCTACATTTTTTATAAGTATTAAAATAAATAAATTGATACCACTTGATAATCTCCATAAATATTAATAAAATGATACAAAATCAGCAAATTTATAAACAAAGAGTTCAAAAGGATATTTTGTCATTTTCCTAAATCTAAGTTTATGATAGTATTATATCATAAAATATAGATCCTAGGAATGGTTGCTTACTTCACAAGAATTACCATTGGTTCCTTTAAGCCAGTGGTTGAACTGTTTCTTAAAATTTTTCCCAAAGGTACTTCTAACATATGCAACATATTTTAAATTTAAATATAAAATATCTTTTAAAAATCTCTATGTAGTTATGTTTAAAGCTGTCATGAAAACACACACAAATACAATGTTTCCTTGTGTTGTCAGGGTGCCTATCCATTAAACAAAACTGGGTAAAATATGCTCTTTGTTTACCTTACAACTTCTGGTAAAGAGGATTTAATTAGAAAAATTACAGCTCTGCATTGGTCTTCCTAAAATTTAGGCTTGAACATTTTTGCTCACATAAAATTATACAAAAAAAGAACACTATTACATCATACCTGTGGAATATTAAACACCAGCTTACACCTTAGCCATATCAGCTTGATACATTACCACTCTCTCAAAGCTAATGGTACTATAACCAAACAACCTTATAAATAGTTTTACAGCTTATTTTATTCTTTTTTAAATATGTTTTTATTGATTTACAGAAAGAGGAAAGGAGAGGTATAGAGAGCCAGAAACATGGATGAGAGAGAAACGTTGATTGGTTGCCTCCTGCACACCCCCTACTGGGGATGGAGCCCACAACCCAGGTAGAGATTATTTTAAATGCAGGGTACCTTTTGTCTGACAGGTTTATAAGAATTGCAAGCAGATGTTAGATACTGTTTATTTCAACTTTGAAACAAAACTTTACTTCCAATCATTTTCCAAGAGTACACCACCTTAATGGAAGTGTATCTGAAACTGTAAGTTGGACTTGAAACAAACAAAATGCTGATGTCATTTGTAAACATTCATCAATTAAGATTTTCCCAAGACTGTGCAACAGAAGTAAAATGAATTTTGAGGCTGAATGGAATCTATAGCTCTCATCTATAATTCCCAATTTCAAGTTTTTGTATTAATCAAAATAGTCTCACTGATTTCAATAAGAAATGGCATAAATTTGATAAATACTATAAATTGAACCATATCACTTTATACTTACAAAATATCATTTACTAGCTTTATATATTGGAAGTTTGCATAAGATTTCACTTCAAAAGAGGTTTCCATTGCGAAAAATATTTAGAAATCATTGCTTTAAGCTAAAAATTTCAATAGGATTTAAATGACAGCATATTTGGCTTTAGCTACAGATTTCCTACTTTACACAATGATGTAATGCAAGATGTTGGCTTTTCGGTTCTTTTAGAACTAGATTATCTGAACATCCAAATTCAAGAAATTCTGCGATACTGAAATGAGTTTTGCTTCCTTTGATACTAGTGAAAGTATATTAAAAAACTTTTAAAGTAAACATAAAGGTTCCAATGATGTCTATTTCTTCCCTGGCTGATACTTCCTCCCTTACACTGTAAGAAACTGATTCCTTCTTGCTTTCTACTGTCAAACAAAGGAAGAATACTAAAGAAAAGGAAGTTCTGCTTGCTTTTTTCCAGCTCCAATAATTTTAAACCTAGTGACCCCTCCTATATCACAGAACAGAATCTCTAAAGAACATGCTAAGAAATGTGGACACATTGAAACTATGAAACAGCAGGGTACTAACTGTCCTAATGACATACCCTAGACATCATTTGTCCAACTTTCTCCTAAATATAACTTAATTATAAAATATAAATAAATACATAAAATGAGGAAAGGTGAATCAGTAACAAAATCACTTGAAAGTCAACTTTGCATAGAAAATATGAGGTTATCATTCTATATAGGCCTATAGAATAATATCTATGTTTCATTCTATATAGCAAATATATATATATATAGTCATATAAAAAAGAGACTGGCTACTGATAAGAGATCAATAAATACATCCCTAAGTTAAAAATTACATATTTTAATATAATAAAAATTGTTTCTATTACCTGCTCATAGTTTAAACGTTGAATTTCTGAAATTTCTTTTGGCTTTGCATCAAGCATGTAATCTCCTGTAAAAAGAAATTATGAAGTGCCTTTTAAAAATATTGTTTTAATTCTAAATTATAGCAATAGGTGACATATAAAATTACCCCCCCCCCCCCCCGCCCTGGCAGGTTTGGCTCAGTGGTTAGAGCATCAGCCCATGGACTGAGGGGTCCCGGATTCAATTGTGGCCAAGCGCACATACCTTGGTTGCAGGCTTGATCCCTGGCCCCAGTCGGGGTGCGTGCAGGAGGCAACCAATCAATGTGTCTCTCTCTCACATCGATGTTTCTTCCCCCCACCCCATTCCCTTCCACTCTCTCTGAAAAGCAATGGAAAAAATATCCTCCGATGAGGATTAATACACACACACACACACATATAAAATTAAATTAACCCCCCAATTCTATTCAGAGAAAATTGATATTAACTGTTTGCTAGTCTCACATATATATATTTTTAATCCTCACCTGAGGATATGTCCATTGATTTTAGAGAGAGAGGAAAAGAGAGAAACATCGATAAGTCGCAGCCTCCACCTCCCACTTCCCCTACCACCCCTCCCCTCCAGTCCCGGTATGCACCCCAACTGGGGATCGAATCCACAACCTAGGTATGTGCCCTGACTGGAAATCAAACCTGCAACCTTTCTGTGTACGGGACAACACTCCAACTGAGCCACACTGGCCAGGGTAGTCTCACATATTTTTTTCAATGTGCATACTCTAATGCTTTTGAGCTTTCTCTTTCTTCCATTTTATAATATATTAGAGTATCTTTCCATGTCACTACAATAAAGCTCTAAAAGGTTATACCAAATTTCACTGTTATTAACAAAATAACTATTACCCCATTACCTTTCCAAGAATGGGTGCTATCAGTCTTCTAAATGTTTGCGCCATTCTGAGAAGTAAACAAAATATTTTTGCATTTTAAAAATTGATCTTTTATATATGTATTTTTATTGGTATTCCTTTTTTAATATATGTATGACTTTTGGTGTATAAGGTACTTTTTAAATATATGTGGAACCTTTTAAATATATGTAGTTCCATTTTAATATTTGTAGTGCCTTGTTACCTATGTTTGCCTTTTTAATTATGTATTAACTATATATACTCCCTTTTTATAAATCGCCTGCCTATACAAGTATTATATCTTCTTATTGAACTATAAAAGCTCTTTTTCAATTAGCAAAGTTAGAACATTTACTGTTACATGCATGGTAAATATTTTTTCCCTATATTGGCTTCTGACTTTATGGTGATGCTTTTTTGTCTATTTTTCTGAGATACAGAAATATTTAATTTTAATATAGTCAAGTTCTTCTATTATAGCTTATGGGTTAGATGTCATATTTAGAAAGATCCTCACCTCTTAAAAGTATACAAACAGCTCTGGCTGATGTGGCTCGATTGGTTGGAGCATTGTCCTGTAAACCAGGGGTGGTGGGTTCAATTTCCGTTCAGGGCACATACCCAGGTTGTGGGTTTGATCCTGGGTGAGGGCAAGTGTGGGAGGCAGCCAATTGATGTTTCTCTCTCTCACTCGTTCTCAAATCAATTAAAAGAAAGTATACATTCACATATGCCTTCTTCATGTAATTTTATGTTTGTCTTTTTTAATGTTTAAATCTTTAATTTACCTGGAATTTATTTTGATATAAAGTTATATATGAAACCAACCTGTCACCTAGCCTTCCAAATCACTAACAAGTTTATAAAATTTTTTATAATACAACCTTTATTTCCTAATTCAAAATAAACTTCTAAAGACTGAATTAAGTATTCTCTTAAGCTTTCCAACTCTGCTAAACGAACTCCTATGGCCTGGCCAGCATGGCTCAGTGGTTGAATGTCAACCTATGAACCAGGAGGTCACGGTTCGATTCCTGGTCAGGGGACATGCCCAGGTTGTGGGCTCAATTCCCAGTCGGGGGCATGCAGGAGGCAGCTGATTGATGATTCTCCCTCATCACTAATGTGATTCTCTCTCTCCCTTTTTCTTTCTGAAATCAATAGAAACATTTTTTTTAATTTTTATTTTAAAAGAGTGCTGTTTTGTCTAGCTTATCTAACCTTTTTATCATCTGAAATTGCTCAGCAATATTATTTCAATCAGTAACTATTTATTGAGCTCTTCCCAAAAGTGGCCAGAGGTGATCTCTGAAAATGGTTCCCTATTTACTTGACCCAGAAAACTCCACAAAATCACACAAATCAAGAGGTTGAAATCTTTTTTTTTTCTTTCTTTTTTTTTAAACAAGTTTCTGAATAGGCACTCACACTTTCTTTTTTTTAAATATATCTTTATTGATTTCAGGGAGAGGAAGGGAGAGGGAGAGAGAGAGAGAGAGACAGAAACATCAATGATGAGAGAGGGATTGATCGAGCCTACAACCCAGGCATGTGCCCTGACTGGGAATCGAACCCCGATCGCCTAGATCCCAGGTCGACGCTCAACCGCTGAGCCATGCCCGGCCAGACAAGAGGTTGAAATCTTCATGTTCACTTTAAGAACACTTATGAAACTGCCCAGGCCATTAAGGGTATGCATATTCGAAAAGCCACCAAGTATGTGAAGGATGTCACTTTACAGAAGCAATTCCATCATTATAATGGTGTATTTGGTAGGTGTGCCCAGGCCAAACAGTGGGGCAGGATACAGGATTGGTGGCCCAAGAAGAGTGCTGAATTTTTGCTGCACATGCTTGAAAATGCAGACGGTAATGCCGAACTTAAGGTTTAAATGTAGATTCTCTGGTCATTGAATGCCTGCAGGTAAACAAAGCTCCCCAGATGTGGTGTAAAACTTACAGAGCTCACCGGCAGATTAACCTATACATGAGCTCTCCCTGCCACATTGAGATGATTCTTACTGAAAAAGAGAAGGTTGTTCCTAAATCAGAAGAGGAAGCTGCACCCTGGCTGGTGTTGCTTAGTGGTTAGAGCATTGGCCTGCATACCAAAGGGTCTCAGGTTTGATTCTAATCAAGGGCTTGTTCCTTGGCTGCAGGCTTGATCCCCGACCCCGGTGGCGCTCGTGCAGGAGGCAACCAGTCTATGTGTCCCTCTCACATAGATGTTTCCCTCTCTCTCTTTTCCTTCCACTCTCTCTGAAAAGCAATGGAAAAATATCCTTGGGTGAGGATTAAAAACAACAACAACAACAAAACAATAATTTGGTTGGCCAAAGAACGTACAGGGAACAGAATAAAACAATGATAAAGTATAATGTAGTTAAAATAAGTGCCTCATGTTAGTTTAATCATCATACAAACTATTTCAGATGAGTAAAGTTATAGTATAAATTCCAATTTGTGCTATACTTTTTTACATTATCTTTTCTGCCTTCCACCTACACTTCTTCCCTACCTTATTTTATTAGTTCTCCTAGCACTTCCTAGGCATCCTAGCTTATCTTGTTCCTTTCGTTATGACAAAGCTCTCCAACAAGCCTTGTCCATGCATGGCCTTGCTCTACTATCCTAGTAACAGAAATTTTCAAATTAAAAAATTCACTCCTCCTCTAACCTATGCCAATCAAAATTCCTATTCCCTTGTGGTTACTAGGCCAAGTGCTAGGAAAGCAATTAATGGTTTTTCTTATAATCTTTCTACTAGTGTTTGCTTATTAACTCAAAAGCATCTCTGGTTTCTCTAGATAACTGGAGTAATCTCAAGGGAAGAAAATTCAAATAGTTTAGAAAATTAAACAATTTGTCCTGGCAAGGTTGGCCCTGAATAAAGTTTACTTTTGGCAAGGCAAATTCTTCAGAATCTCGTCTCATATCACTCTTGCTCACTTCTCCCCCACCTCCCATTAGGATATTACTTTCATTCTGCCCCTAGTAGCTGAGTCGCATCAAGACTTCCAAACCTCTTTTGCTTTCCCAGATCTAGATATTTCATTAATTTTTCTTTTTCCCTATTAAAATTTTCTTCCTTATATCCTGCTTCCTCAAGGCTTTGCTAGCTAATATTTAGATGAATTTAATGTACCAAACCTCCTCCCTGCTATTACCACCTTCTACTTGCCTTTGTCTGCATACCTTCTGAGACAAAATGAGCTCTTTGTTAACATTCTTATTGGCTATACATGAGGATTTCCAATTTTCTCTTGCACCCACTCCAGGCAGGTTTTCATCCCATGCACTTGTGGAGGTTACCGATGGCCTCCTTATGGCTCAATCAATGGTAAATTTTTAAGTCTTCTTCCTGTTTGAACTATAAGCAGCATTTGATTCAGCCAATGTCTCACTCTTCATGGAAACCCTTCTTCATTTGAATTCTAGGAAATCAGTCTCCTCTTTTTCTTCTTTCTGGCTGAGCACGCCTGTTCTTCCTTCTTCCCCAACTTCTAATCACTGACACATCCAGACTCAGTCCACTGATCAATTTTCTTCCCTATCTACATTCATCCTCTTCATGATCTAACTTAGTCTAATTCACTTTATATGTTTTCTGCTTCTAAATGCATATTTACAAGCTAAATCTGTACTCATAAGTTAGTCACTATCAACATATGGCAGTCAGTTTAAGTAAATTAAAATTATATTAATATTCAGTTAGTCACAGCGATATTTTAAGAGCTCAAGAGCCACATGTGGCTAGTGGCTACCAAACTGGAGAGCACAGATATAGAACATTTCTAGCATCACGGAAAGTTCCATTGTATAGCACTAATCTAGATCTTTCCTCTGAACTGTATATTTTTATATCCAACTGCCTTCCTGATATCCACTTATATATCAAAATCAAAATCCTGATATTCCTCCCTAAACATGTTCCTTCCATTTTTTTCCTGTTTCAGTTGATGTTAACTCTATCCTTCCAGTTGTTCAATCCAAAATCCATGGGTGATCCTTGACTCCACACTCAATCTCACTTCATATTCAAATGATCAGCAAATTCTGTCAGCTCTATATCCAGAATCTGACCACATTTTACAATTTCCATTCCTACTACCCGTTTGAAGTCATTACTATCTTTTGCCAGTTGTAATAACTTCCTGATCTCTCTTCTGCCCTTTCCCCACTAAATTCGACTTTCAACATCACAGCCAGAGAATTCTTGCTAATCTCAAAGTCAGATCATGTTGGTTTTCTGTTCAAAATTCTCTAATGGCTTCCCAGCTCACTCCCAGCAAAAGTTAATGTTGCTATAATAGTTCACAGAGGCCTACATGATCTGATCCTATTACTTTTCTAACATCATTTCCTAATACCTCCCCTTCACACACTCCGTGGCAGTCATATTGGCTGTTCCTCAAAAACATCAAACATATTTTAGTCTTCCCATGAAATATAATTTAGAAATCACAAAGTTTAAGAATCACTAAGCTAGACTAAAAGAGGTATAAGATAGAAATTCTATTTCTAGATATCTGGGTATTCAAAGTAATCTACCCATGTCTATGAGATTCCCTAGCTGGTAAATGGAATTAAATAATATTAATAACACAAAAAAAAGGGTATTCCAAAAGCTGCAATCTCAATTACTTCACTAAGCCTGCATCTCACAAAAAAATCAGTTAGCTAGTTGTCTGGAATGGCAAAGACAAAGTAATCAGCTGACCATTATATTTAAAAAATATAAATTTAATTACTAAAAAAACTGTGAGAATATGGGTTAAGACTTCCTATTTGGTAATAGAATAAATATATAAACTTTTATTTGCTAAACTGTAAAACATCTCAGTATGATATACAACTACCTGCTCTGTAAACAAGTTCTACTCAATGCGGCTGGTCCACAAAGCTGTGCATTGACGGTTTGTTTTGAAATAAGAAGCTTGCATAAGAATGGAATTCAATATACTACCTTCCTTCATCAAGAAAATTTTGCTATGAAAATGTTTCAGATTAACTAAACACTGTGCTTTCTACTGTAAATGTTTTACATTCCTTACAAGCCCCTATCTCACTTAAATTGGCATAGGTCCACGAATCATACTTTGAGTAGCACTGCTCTAAATCACCTTCTGGGTCTTTATTCAAGTCTAATCAGTATTTTTTTAAACAGTTTCTGCATGCAATGTCAGAGTTTCTGTGCCACTTCTCATTATGCAGTTTATTGGAATCAACATATATCTTGTTTTCTAGATGTTGCTCCTTATTTATATTACAAAATTCTAATCCTGGTCAGAAAGAAGGCTTTAACATCCAAGAAGGGTAACATACTGATCAAAGTTTTTAATTGAGAGATTAAAAATTATAATTTTAAAATAGACTATATAATAGCATTTCTGGAATGTGATATTTGATAACATACGAGCTTTGAAAATTTTGTATTATTTTAAAAGAGATAGAAAATCATCCACTTTTCAATACTAACCTAAATATTCCATCAGCTGTTCAGCAGTTATGATTTCCATCATCGGTGGAAGTTTCACCTGAAAAACAAAGTATTTTTTCTATAAAGTCAATTGTTTTAGGTGATTAAAGTGTTTCTTCTGTCAGAAATACAAGTATGTATGTGTATATATGTATCTACTATCTTTATACATTCACATTATTAAAATCTTTATAATAAATCTTTATAAAATATAAGTCAATCCTATTACGATAAAATTTACAGAATGATATAAGGTCTCACAGAGACATTGAGAAATCTGTTTTCAAAGCCTAGTGCTCTGCCTTTCACCACCCACCATGATTGTCATTCGGCACCTGCAACAGTGTCCTGCCTGATAGAAAATGCAATTAAAGGGCAGGAAGAGGCACCAAACATGTTGTGACAGGTGACTCACCATGCAGTTTTACTGAAGAAAGGCTTAAATACAGCTCAATATCCTATCACATCAGTCTACTTTTGCCATTTTTTATTGTTGAATGGTTAACATAAATACAGTATTAAAGTATTAGTCACACACTGAAGAATTCAGACTGCATTATTCCACTTGTAAGGTTTAAAAACAGGCAAAATTAAGCTATATTGTTTAGAGCTGCATACTTTGTGATAAAACTACAAAAAAAGTAAGGAAATGGATACTATAAAAATCAGGATTATAGTTAGCCCTAGAGATAAGAGAAGTGATAGTTGGAAAGGAGCATATAGGACATTTCTGAATGTCCTATATGAGCAGAAATTATAGCAAGTTCTGGGTTGCTAGCAATGCTCTATTCTTGACTTGCATGGTAGTTCTGCTGATGTTTGCGTTATAATAACTTGTTAAACTGGACATTTCTGTTTTATGTACTTTCCTTATTATATTCCACAATAAAAAGTAGATACATATTTAAGTTTCTAAAGCGAATTCAGCTGCAACACACACATCAGTCTAAATTAATTTTTCAAATGAACTGTCATGAGTTACACAAATATCACAGCTAATAATTATAAATATTCTGTCTTATTTAAAAGCATACTCTGTGGTATATTCATAGGAGAAAAAGAAATACTGTAGGATGGAAACTCAAACAAAGTAATTAACATATCAGTGATAGGAGAATAGCAGCATAATTTAAAATTGTTCAGAATTATTTTCTATTTGACCAAAGAAATAATTTAAATCAGCAATTTCTCCAATTCCCCCAAGTGTTGAGGACCTTTTTCAACCTTTTCCCACTGGACTTAGTCATCCAGTGGATTTATCACTCAGTGAAACCAAGGGATTCCATGGAGGTTTTGATCATTACTCAATTCTAATTATTTTCATTTTCTGTTAAAAAAAAAAAAAAGTATAATAGACTTTTTTTAAAAGCAGTTTTAGGTTTACAGAAAAGTTGAGCAGAAATTACAGTGAGTCCCCATATATGGTATATTTTTAAATTGAAACTCATTAGCAAATTATGGTCCCTGCTTGTTTTTCTAAATAAAGTTTTATTGAAACACAATTTATGTATTTATTGTCTGGCTGCTTTTGCACTACAGCAGCAGAGTTGAGTCTTTGCAACAGGGACCATACTAGTCCACAAAGCCTAAAATATTTACTATCTGGTCCTTTTCAAGAAAATTTTACTGATCCCTGCTTTAGATGATTTTAACTGTTATTATACAATATTATATCAAGGTACTTCAGTACTGCTTTTGAATGTCTGGTATTTAAACCAATAATTTATATTCACTGTGAATGTTTATATTCTGAATTGTCAGACCAATCTAAAAGATCATTATACCTAGCAATGTTTCTTAAATAAGAACTATACATTCTTTTATTCCAGACATATTACACTACTGAAATATATTTACCAGAAAATTCCATAAACAAAGCTTATCCTCTGCTTTGGTTAATGTACTAATCCTACTATAAAATTATAAAGACAAGAAATAAAGTCACGCCCGGTGGGCTTGGCTCAGTGGTTGAATGTCAACCTATGAACCAGCAGGTCACGGTGCGATTCCCGGTCAGGGAACATGCCTGGGTTGCTGGCTCCATCCCTAGTAGGAGGTGTGCAAGAGGCAGCTGATCAATGATTCTCTCTCATCATTGATGTTTCTGTCTCTCCCTCTCCCTTCCTCTCTCTGAAATCAGTAAAAATATATTTAAAAAAATAAAAGGCACTAACAAGTACATGTATTTGGGAACTACATTCTACAAAAAAAGTCTCTGCAAACAGATAATTTCAGGCTTTAGCCTTGGAATTTTCAAATAATAACTGCTTACCATGTTTCCTCAAATATTTGAAATAGGAAATGACAACCTCTGTATTGATTTTAGAAGTCAGACAAGTACACACATTTTTTAACTGACTTATTCACAAGTACACTAAGTGGTATATTCATTTTCTGGAACTTAGTCAATAAAATATCTCAGATGTTCATTAAAACTAGAAACAGAAGAGTGTAATAGTGAAGAAAAATGTCTGCTTCTCACTAATACTTTGGAGCCATCAACAGATCTTAATTCTTTTTTTAACCACAAAATGATATTCCTGAAAGTTTGCTTCTCGTTTTGCTTTCCTCTACCACCATCACCTTAAAAGCCATTGCCAAGGTTTTATTAATGATCCTAAGACTTTCACTCCTTTGTCTCTTTAGATTTTATTAAAGAGAAACAGGTTATGGGATAGATAACTAAGAATACAGAATTAACAATTATGGCATTCTGTCTGAAACTCTAAGTTATAAATTTTACAATTTAAAAAATGAATAAAGTATGACCTAGATTCTCAGGTGGTCCTCTTTTAGTAATAATCTATAACATTTATAAGAAAATGAGAGTACTATGTACTTTAATGTATACATGGGTACCTGGAAGGTACTCTCTTTTTTAATTTATTTTAATTTTTGTTCAAAATATTACAGATGTCTCTTTTTCTCCCCAATGACCCATTCCACCCTGTCCCACCCCCCTCCCCAGTCCCTCTCCACACCATTGCAGAAGGTACTCTCTTCAGTAGTTCAAAGTCTTCCTAAAACTTAAGCAAAGCCCCTCAGTACATATTAACACATTGTTCCAAATTAATAAGAGTCCAAATAAAATGAAGCTTTTATTCTCTAGAAAAATAAATTATGTCCTATCTTATACGATTTTATTGTATCAACTAGATTTCCTGAGCAAATTAATATGCATAACAAGAATATTCAAGCTAACAAAAGGAAATAGCTACTCCAACTTAAAATATTCAACTATAAGATAAACTTCATTAATTTAGCCCAATTATTCTGTAATTCTTAGCCATTTAAAGAATAAAGCGTATTTCAGAATAGATTAAAATGAGACCAAAAAGAAAAGCAACAAAACCTCTGTTTAAAATGTTAATAAAACAGGAATGTAAAACAACCCAAAAGTGATATGCTAAGATTTTGATAATCTGACAGGAGAAAGAAATGCAAGGGACCCAGAAAGAATAAAGAAATAAGAATCAGCTTAAACAGCTGATGGTAAGTACAAAAATAACCAGTCAAAGAACACTATTAAATGTTTTATTAGAATATCAATAAGTACTCAAGAAATACATAGTTTGAATTCTAATACCTCTTTAAAGTTGGGAAGATACTTGAGGATATGAAAAATTAAGTATTTACCAGTCTCCACTCTTTACAAAAAACAGGAAAAAATTTATATTTATTGAACTTCTCTTTATTGTCATTCAATTGCATGTTACCCTTAATATACAACAATCCCATGAAGCATGCATTATTACCTTCACTCAAAGACTAAACGAAGGCATTAAAAAGTTAATTTGTCCAAAGTACCAGTGGTATGAATTGAGATCTGACTTCCAAGCCAATTACCCTTTCTACTACACTAGCATTTACGGACTTTTAAAAACAGCAAAACACTTTCTTTCAATGAAATCTTATATAAAACACCATCTGAAATATATTTTAAATGAAGAACTGACAGAACTTTTTGACCAATGAAAACTGGAGGATAATGGGGAAAGAATATTTGAAGTTGACTCCAAGGCTCAGAAGACTTTAAAAATCAAGATCCATACAAGCAATAAAAATAAGAAATTTGATAAGGGAAGATAAGGTTGTGAAGTTTAGTTTGGCATTCAAAGAGAAAGTTGAGCTGGAGCTCAAGAGACAACCACTTTTAATTTATACGTGAAATATTTGATTCCTGTGCTACAGGCAACTTTTGCATTATGGTAAAATGGACCAACTAAATAATGTAATCTCTTCTTAGTTCAAATTTTACTAATTTTGAATATGCAATAAGTCATATATCATTCATAATATTTTTAGTTGAAATTACAGAGAAATTATTTTTGAAAATATTAGAAGTATTACTAATGGAAATCAAAGAGAAGAAATGTAGCTTTTTTCAAAATAAAGACTAAAAAACTTAAATATCCTTTCAACATGCCTTTAAATCTGGCTGTAGCAACTACATCATGCTTCACATTCTAATTTCTTATACATACTATTTATTTATTATAAAATAATTACTTTACTTAAAAACACTGAAATTCAGACTTTTTAGTAAATCTAACTGACTTTCTACTTGCCGTCAGTATTTCAAATCAGCAATGTTTTATAAAAGACAACCTTCAACTTAGGCCAATTTGAAACATTTTACCATCAATTTTTATCATAATTTAGACCCCATCCTCAGACTAATACCAATGCCTATTTAAAATAACTTAAAACCATTAGAAACTGAAGATACATTCACACATATTAGGTTTTCAAGAATGTCCTATTTTATATGCAGTTCAAAGGGTTTGAGAGTAATGAAGGTCATTACAGTGAAATTTACCAGAAAAAGATTTACTAGTAAAAGAAAACATCTTCAGTTCAAAATTCACTGGATTCATATTTAAGAAGCTCAGCAAGGCTACCATGCTGAAAAGTCTACCCTCCCCCAAATAAAAGTTGACAGTAAAACTTTTACATTAATTGCTTGAAAGACAGATGGACATAGGTTAAAACAAGAAGGCTACTGAAGGTAGTCCAGGTGAGAGACAAAGGTGGCATGAACTAGGGTAATGGTAGTAGAGATACTTACTAATTATTGAAAATGTCAAAGAATGTATTTAATAAACTATGACAGGAAAAGCAAGCTCATTCACCACAGAACCCAAGAAAGGCTCTGAAGTTGGAAGTGTCAGACAAATTTCAGAAGACATGGAATAAAGCATAGGGGGCTAAAATGGGAAGGAGTCTGTATAAAGAGCAGCTGGTACCAGCTTCCCCAGGATTTCTTCTAAGGAATCATGAAGTCTATTTTTGCTTCTCTGACTTTATCACTGGCTCTTCCACCAAGCTTTGTCTTAGACTTATTGTCCACAGGCTTACTATTATCTTTCATTTGAACTTTCCAACCAACTATCCCAAGTAAGAACTCAGGTTCTAGAATTGGTGATAATTTTTCTTAAGCAAGTTATTTAAACTTTTGCACCTCGATTTTCTCTATGTGTAAAATAGGAACAATATCTACAAAGGGTTTCATGATGTGGTTGAAAAAGTTAAAAGAGAAAATGCATATAATGGTGGGCAGAGGCTAACATGGACTCTTTGGTTCACCATCTGTTTTTCCATTTTTATAAGTAATAATCACACTCGGAAAACCTCAAGAGAACTTTCTTTCTACTTTAGGAAAATGAGAATATGGGAAAATTTGTGTGACTGCAATGTTCCTACAGGTAAGGAAGTAAAAGAAAAGTAAAACCTAGCCAGAAGCAAAAAGAGGTGTCTGTGAAGAGTGTGAGAAAAGTCATCAAGGAGGAAGAACTAGAGTAAAAATTCACTGTTAGCAAGACGCTTACCCCCATGGTGCCTCACTCTGCAGGTGATATGACACAGAGGATATGTCCATTTGAACTTCTTTGAATTTTCTGAGAATGGCTTTTTGCTCATTTTACTCCTGTGTTGCTCATCTTTTTCTAACTTATAAGGGCTCTTTGTAAATTAAGAAATTAGTTATTAGACACATAATCTGGCAAATAGTTCCCTCAGTTTGTCGTGTATGTTTTTATTCAGTTACTGGTGGGGTCTTTCCTGGGGAGTAGGTAGGTGGAAGGGGGTCTTTTTGTCCTGTTTTTCTTTAACCTTAAGCTTTTTGTGTTGGTTTTGTTTTTTACAGAATCAAATATATTCTTATTTTACAGTTTCTAGGTTTAATGTCTGGAGAAACCAGTTTAATGTAAAAAAGTCTTGCTCCAGCCCTAGCCGGTCTGGCTCAGTGGTTAGAGCGTCAGCCCGTGGACTGAAGGGGCCTGGGTTTGATATTGGCCAAGGGCACGTACCTCGGTTGCCGGCTCAGCCCCCGTCGGACACATGCAGGAGGCAACCAATCAATGTGTCTCTCTCACATCGATTTTTCTCTCTGTTTCTTTCTTTCTCTTTCTCTCTCTCTCTTCCACTCTCTGAAAAGCAAGGGAAAAAATATACTCAGGTAAGGATTAAAAAAAAAAGTCTTGCTTCAGAACCCTGGTGTTCCTCCCTTGACTTGGAGTAGGAGATGGTCTCAGCTCCTACTAAGCAAAGAAAAAGAGGGAGAAAAGAATTTCCTATCCAAAAGAGCCAGGGAAGAAAGAAGAGATGTGCTTTCAGCATCTTAAATCAGAACAATGTGCATTCATTTTTCTATTAAAATGCTATACAATGATTAGATATTACAATAGTAGATGTCCTCTATTACAGTGTACAGTATAAATTATGTTTCTTTTGAGTGAGTCTCAGAACCTATAACATTTTTTCTATAAGAAAAGTATGAAAAAGCAGTGACTCCTTCTATTATTAAATTAATACCTTCATAAACAAAAATATTAGGGCAGATACTTTTAAAAATGTTTCATAATGTAAAATTTAAATCATATGCAAAAGTAGAAAAATAAAAGCAAAACAAACTTCCAAATCACTCAGCTTCAACATTTATAAAATAAGGCTAATATCATCAGAAATTAAATTTTTTATTTTATATATCTTCTAACTTATTGATTTTTATAATTAATTAATCTAATTAAATAGGTTACAGCCCTGACAAATATACCTATAGATGACATTGTTTTTGATCATTAAAATGAAAGATTAAAGAAAAACTGTAAAAATACCAAATACAGTCTCAAGTAAGGAAGCAAATTAAAAATGTATTGCAAGACATAAATTTGAGTAAATTACCTGATAGCAGTTAAAAAGACTTACACATTTGAGCTTGAATAATTTAATGAATAGCTTTCCTTCTTTCTCAATTTGTTGGATTATCACAGATCAACTATTTTACAGATTATGAATGATCACCTACCTACTTCTCCAGCCGTCCAAAGCCATCAATTAAAATTAAAACTCTAACATTTCCAACTTAGCACTTACCCTGTTTGATCATTTCAACTGTCATCTCTCATCCAGAACCACAGCATTTACTTCTTTTGAATCACTCAAATCCTCCCCAAATGTTCAATTTATTGATTTTCTCATTACTTCATACCCACAAAAGAGATGACCAGCTATGTTACTTTCAACTCTAATTCCACTTACTCTTCGTGAATCAACCCTTGAAAAGCCCAATCCCTGATAACCCTAACTAACCAGTCTTCCTGCTTCTATTTCCGAGTATAAGAGAACCACTGGGGAAAAACAACAATAAAGCAAAATTGATACACTAAAAGCTTTTAAAGAATAGCCTAATTTTAGCTGTGGCTGGTGTGGCTCAGTTGGTTGGGCATTGTCTGATGCACCAAAGGTTGCTGGTTCTATTCCCAGTCAGGGCATATGCCCCCGTTGCAGGCTCAATGCCGGGGGTGGGGGGGTGGTGTGTGTGTGTGTGTGTGTGTGAGAGAGAGAGAGAGAGAGAGAGAGAGAGAGAGAGAGAGAGAGAGAGAGAGAGAGAGAGAAGTGGCCGATCCATGTTCCATTCTCACATCGATGTTTCTCTCTCTCCCTCTCTCTAAAAAATCAATAAAAATATATTTTTTAAAAAGAATACCCTAATTTATTCATTGTTATCCATTACTTCCTACTTATGCCTCAAATTCCTAGGCATAATCTCCAAAGAGATTAAAATCTCTTTAAAATACAATGTACTTTTCTCATAAAACCAACCCATCATGCTTTATAACCTCTCCCCTTCTTAATTACTGACAAGTTTGATGGTTATTACTGATGAAGCCAACCGTTATTCTGCCAAAAGGGAAAATGAGGCCTCAATTTCCATCTGTCTATCTTAACATAACCTATTCTTTGTATGTATCTACCTTGTCCCATTCCTTCCATTACTTCAGAAAATGAGACTGTTCTACCTTTCCACCTATTCTGTGGAATCCTATTATCTTAACTTTTCAGCAACCTTTCCTATTCTACCAGCTCCTTGATGTTGTTGCATTTGACAATGATAACTAGCCACTTTTTTATTACAGTTTCTCTCGGGCTATTATCATGACATTTCCCTATTTCTAGTTCTTATTCACATCTCAAATTGTGCCTATACTGATTTCTTTAACACTCTCTCTCCCTTAATGCTTAGCATTCCCCTCTCCCCACCAAGTTTAATTTTTTTTTAAATATATCTTTATTGATTTCAGAGAGAGGAAAAGAGAGGGAGAGAGATAGAAACATCAATGATGAGAGAGTCATTGATCGAGCCCACAACCCAGGCATGTGTCCGACCGGGAATAGAACCCCAATCGCCTGGATCCTAGGTTGATGCTCAACCGCTGAGCCACGCCCAGCTGGGCACCAAGTTTAATCTTTATTCCTGTTTTCTCTGTGTCTACTGAGGAGTGGGATGGAAGAGGGAGTGGGGAAATAGAGGGAGGATAGGGAAGATATTTATGCTGGCAATTTGTAGCTCCTCACATATATTAGGGTGGAAAAAAGTTGACAATTATTGCTTACCACTCTCATTTATTCTTATAGTTACCATACTTACATCAATGTAATATTTCCCCAATTCAATTTTTCTCTATAATTTTGACCTCTTTCCTGAGACCCAGTCCATGTTTCTAGAGGCATAATGAACATTTATATTTTTATGCCCCACTATCAAAAATTTCCAACCTCACACAATCTAACTTTGACATTAACTTTCCCACCTAAAACACTTTCTCTATCTTTTGAATGACGCAAGAAATCTCCATTGCCCAGTTTAGAAAAAGTGGTGTCATCTTCTTCATTTCCTATATCCAGGTAGTGATCAATTCATCATTTAGGCTCTGACATCAAAGAAAAGGGGCAAAGAATTCCCCATCCAAAAGAGCTATCTTCATCAATTCTTCCTGCTACACTCACTGAAGTCTTACCTCTAGTCTAAACTCAAACAAAAAGACCACTTTTACCATGTCATTCCTCTGTCAAGTAATTTATAATAGCCCCCCATTATCAGCTATATATAAAGTTTAAATTCACCCAGTGATAGGTCCTCTGAAATCTGAAAACTCATACCCTGTTTACTATTTTTTTCTACTATACCATTTCTCAAAGTTTTTGGTCTTAGGACCCTCTACAGTCCTAAAATTATTGAGGTCCCCAAAGAGCTTTTGTCTATGTGGGTTACATCTATCAATACTTACCATACTGCCTGGCCAACATGGCTCAACCGTTGAGCATTAACCTATGATCCAGGAGATCCCGGCTCGATTTCCTGGTCATGGCACATGCCCAGGTTGTGGGCTAGATCCCCAGTAGGGGGTGCACAGGAGGCAGCCAATCAATGACTCTCATCATTGATGTTTCTCTCTCTCTCTCCCTCTCTCTTTCTCTCTCTGAAATCAGTAAAGATATATTTTTTAAAAAATACCATATTGAAAATGAAAACAGAAAAATTTTAAACAGAAGAATACACAAGCACACATTCCATTAACTGTCAGAGCAATGATGTCATCACACATCATGCAGCCTAGAAAACTCCACTGACAGCTGTGAGAGAATGAGAGTGGAAAAAGCAAATAAGACCTTAGTATTAATATGAAAATCATTTTGACCTCTAGAACCCCTGGTTCACTTTAAGAACACTGATCTACCTGACCTTGATTCTTTTAATCTGTCTTCCTATCAATCACTGATGATTACGGACTAGTAACTTTTGTGTGCAGCAATAGCCTGGAGGCAGAAGGAAGACTAAGAACCACAGCTTTATAAAATAATCTTCAAATTCATTAGCATGCCTGCTTATTCACAGTCTAACCCCACCTATCAATTTTATTTCCTGCTACTGCATTTTCTTTCCCTCCTCCACTGTACTCCCCAAATAGAACAAACCTTTTTCTGCTTCAGCATCTTTGAATACAGTACTCCCTCTGCCTGGAAGGCCTCTCACTCATCCTTCTCAGGCCCACTTCATAGGTTATCATTTCTTTGAAGCTTTCTCTTGACACATCCCATCCCCAATTACCCATAGCACATAGTAACTCTATAGCACATTTAGAACTCACAGTGCACCGTAACTGCTGTTCTCCCCACTAATAGTGGCCTACATGAGGGCAGACTTGCATATTACTGTTCTCTGTATTTTTAGTACCTCACATACTGGGAACCCAAATGTTTGATCATTCACTTGAAGTCATGTCTTTCAAAGAGTCAGTCTGATGCTCATCTATCCCCAAATATTCCATAGTATTTGTTCCTTCCTCTGAACTTCTGCAGTACTATATAGAAACGAAGAAAGAAAAGCCTAAAGGAAACTGTTATACCTTCCTACAAAAAGACTGGGAACTCTGGACCACAGGGTCAAGTCTAATTCCCTAGTCTAACATTCAAGGGCCTGCATCAAGTGGCTCTTCTTTACCTTTCAATTTTATTTTCTCTTATTCTTCAATATGAAAACTGACCACTTCTGTCATCCAATAAACACACACACACACGCACACACTCTCCATTCTATTTTTTCCCCTTTTGTTTATACTCTGCTCTCTCCCAGGAATTTCATTTCCTTGTTATTTTAATTCTACTTTTCCTTAAAATCTTGGTTCAAGACCCCAAGATTTCAGGAAGTTCTTTGGGACTATGCCAGACAAAAGGAAAATTTCCCCTTTTGGAATATCTAATGCATTTCAATCTGTTGCCTATAACCTAATATTTACAGTGTATTGTCTTGCATTGTTCTTTAATAATTTCAAGTAAGTCAATGCTGCAACCCCAAATAGCTCAACAGTTCTTAAAGAGCAGGCACAGTTTTCATTCAAAACATTTGAGTGCCAGTGTGTACCAGATACTGGTAAGGTTTCTAATCTTATTTTTTTTGCATCAACCCTTTCTAGTAACAGGAAGATGAAGGCACATAATAAGTACTATACCCTTAACTTGATTTTCTCCCTAACTAGTCAGAATACTCCAGGTTGTTTTTTTCTAGGGAACATTTTATCTATAGACACAATTATCAATTTGAAAATAAAATATGCTATTAGATGTATCTCAGTACCTTAAAAACTGCAAGCTCAAATAAGACACTCCATTTATAGATAATTCATGGAGTCCTCAATATACTTACTTTTGAAGGCCTTTACCTTGAATATATCTTTTCTTATTTTAGTTGTTAAAATTTTAGCCCCCTTGACACATTCTGATTTGTGGCTACTGCTGATAATGTCAAACTATTTAAGAAGAGCCAAGGAAATGGGGCAAGTAAAAATCATGCATAAATTGAAAATATAATCTTTGAACATCAAGAAGTGGTAATTGGGTCTCAGACCAATACTCTTCCTTAAATGGAATTTGTCTAAGGGGCCACATCTTCCCTATCACCATTTCCTTAAGTATTCACACCCAAATGGAACCAGCTTTAGTTGGAAAATAGACTAAACCATCAGAACTTGGTCCTTGACGTCATGGATTGATGATAACTTCTGAAAATCATTTTCCCCTATTATTCACTCTTTTGCATATGTGATAAAATCAATAAGAAGAAATAACATAGAAAAATATAATTTAAAAATAATCGTAGAGTTTAGGATGCCCGAAGTCCTAGTTTTTTGTAAGTATATCAGCCGCAACTTAATGTTAAACTCTTAAATAAACACAAGAGAGACCTGAGGTTGCCAGCAATTCTTTCTGATATACGTACAATATGCTTTCAACAAAGGAGTCACCGAATGAATCTCTTGTAATAAGAAAAGGGAACTGGTGAATGAGGAAAGAAAGGAAGAAGCCATCAGCTGATATGCAGCAGCTCCCCTACCCTGTTTCCCTCCTCCCCAAAAGCTATAGGAAATAGGAAGCTGTAGGATGTACCTTCCAGGCCAGAAGCAAAACATTGAGGATGGCCAGCAAAGGGCAGGGTCCGTTCTCATTCTGAGTGATGATGGGTGTGTGCTCTTGCTTCCACTGGATCCACTTGATGTGATAGACAGATTGTCCGGGGAAGCGTTCCTTGGAGGCCGCGAGCACCTGAGCTGCCTCCCCCTCCTCCTCTTCCTCCCCTCTGCACAGAGGCACAGCCCGGGGCAACACCGCCGCGCCGCCCTCCTCCTCCTCGGGGACCCTGCTCTCAGCTCCTTCCTCACTGTTGAACTCGGAGCTACTGGGGAAAGAATGCAGGTTAGAGAACGACTCCAGGGAGTCCAGGCTCGGCGATTCCCCGGGAGGGCTCGGGTCGCTGCAACTGCTGCTGAGGCCGCCAGCGCTGCTGGGCTCTTCGGAGCCCGAGGCCACCATCTCCGGTCGGCAGGTGCCGGCGGGATGAGGCCGGGCGCCCGAGTCTCCCGCAGGACCCAACCCGTGGCCGGCTCCGGCCTCGGCTGTCTCCGGGGAGGCGGTCACCTTGTGCTGCCCTCTCAGAGGCACCTTCTGAGCAGCAGGACTCTCCAAATCGCTCTCCTGCAAGTCCAAGCCCCGGAAAGAGCTGCGGGGTCGGGGAACCTGAGGAGAGCTGGAGGGAGAAACCGCGTCCGCGAGGCTCCTCCCGGCGGCCGCCGCCCCCTGCCCATTCCCGCCGCTGCTCTCCGCCGCCCATACTTCGGGACCATCCCCAGCGGCGAGCCTGGTCTCCTGTCGCCCTTCCTGCGGAGAAGCTGTCCCTGGCGCTGGCCCGGTGGCCACCCCTTGTTCTAGCGGCTGCAGGCTCTCGGGGCCGCTCTCCATACCCAGCCGCCCGCCCCTCGCTCTAAAGAGACCGCGGCGGGTTCTCCTCAGCCAGCGCCTCCGACGCCATGACAGCGGCACTGGCAGCTACAGCGCCCTAGCGCAGCCTCAGCCAGGCACGTCACGGGGGACTGCGCCGGGAGCGCGCGCGCGCGCCGCCCGGTGACCGCGAACCGCACGGCCCCGCCCTCCCGCGCGCCTGTGGGTCTGCGGGAGCCCGCGCTCGGAAGGCGTGGTGTGGCGGGCGCGGCCAGGAGGGCGTGGCCAGGGGGAAAACATCCTCTCGCGGTGTGACCGGAAGTTGAACTCTAGGGCGGCCAGACCACAAGCGGCTAATTTAAAGGCAAGGCGAGCGGCTCACCGCTTGGCCGTGATCCTGAGAAGCTGGGTCTTGGGCGTTCTAGTCTTGGGCTCGTAAATGGGGAGTTGGCGATGGCTGCAGTGTTTGGAAGAGAGCTCACCCTCGAAGGGCTCAGATTTGCTTCCCCAGCTTGTCATATGGAAAATTGAGGGAATGTCTTACGAGATGCAGATTTTAAAGGCTGGGCTCTGCTCGAGAGATCTGGATTTACTACACTGAAAAACCAGTCCCCCTCCGTTTTGGCTGAGAAACACGACGCTCCCACCAGCTGCTAGTGAAAATGTTCGCCCCACTTGAGGCGTCGGTGCGGTTGTGGATATTGGCCTGCTCAGGGCAAAAAAGAGTGGGCACTTTGGGCCAATAATAATAAATTAGCTTGTGCTTGAATTGGCCAAGTCATTGCGGTTTTGTTAACTTGGCCTCACTTTGCTTGGAGTAGGAAGAGCCTGTTCCTGAAAAAGCGACTTTTCTAATTTGAACTGACACCTCATAAGGCCATGCAATTATCAGAGAGGACAGAGTAGGCTGGAAGTTTTTTGGTGACAAAATGGATTTGGGTCCTATTCAGACTCGTTCTAGACAAGGCTTTTTTTCCCCTTAAAAAAATCTTTTAATATTTTCTAAGATCTGGGTATATTGACAAAAGAGGTCTTCCTTCATAGTCAGACATATAAATGCCTGCTGCCTAATAGAATGTAAACTTTTGTATCTCTTTTGCTTAGAAAAGAAAGACAAAATTGCAAAGTGGTACTTCATTCACTCATTTAACACGTTTCTTTAATTAAGTGTGATGTAAAATAAAATGGTTACTTTCCAAATTTTAAAATTATTTTTCAATATGTAAGTGTAATAGTCTTAAACGTCAAACAGCTTATATAGAACAAAACAGTTTTTCTCTTCTATGCCTCCACACTTTTTTAAACCTCGATTAAAAAGAATTTTTAAAATTAAATGTATTGGAATAACATTAGCTAATGACATCATGTAATTTTTCTCCACACTTTTGACTTGTTTTTTTAAGAAGCAGTCCCAATCAACTCCTATAAATTTTTTAGCTCCTTATCCCTGTATTCCTGAGTACATGATTATACTCTGATTTCTTCATTTAAAAGCTGTAGATATTATTTATTGATTTATTCCCATGGAAGGTAAGGATTTAGTTCTTTTCTCTCACACCATTCTTCTTCCTCTTGCTCCAACCTCCTGATTATTTCAAAATTTTTAATTAAATGAAGTACTCAAAGTTTAAAGCATTAGCGTTATGTGAATATTGTTTACCAGTAAGTGAGGTATTTTACTGGGACTGTGATTATATTCCTTTTCTTGTTAACTTTTTGTTTTTCCTGGAATTAACAATGGCTTCGTCATTTTGTTTGTGTGCTTAATTGTTCATCTACCACCAACTCAGTCAGAGACCAGGGTTGTCACACATATCAAGTTACCTCTCAGATCCATTTTAATCTTGGGTACATCCCTCCTGGAACACTCACCTCTTGCTCTGATCTGGACTTGTTGCACAGCTGCACAGCTGTCAGACAGGGATTTCTCAATTGCTTTATTAACTATTATTTTTTAAAAATCTTCACCTGAGGATATTTTTTCCATTGTTTTCAGAGAGAGTGGAAGGGAGGGAGAGGGAGAGAGAGAGAAACATTGATGTGAGAGAGAAACATCAATTGATTGCCTCATGCACGCACCCAACCCAGGATGGAACCAGAAACCTTGGTATGTGCCCTGACTGGGATGGAACCTGAAACTCTTTGGTGCATGGGATGGACAATGCTTTAACCATCGAGTAACACCAACCAGGGCTCCTGTCTTCTTTCTTTAATTTGGTTGAACATATTCTTAGTTTCCTGAGGAAAAAGTGCATAGGAAACACATTTTTGCAGATCACGTATGTCTGAAAAAAGATTTTTATTGTATCTTTACATTTTATAGTTTGGCTGGATATAAAATTCAACATTGCAAATACTGTTTCATCATTTTGAAGTCATTGATCAATTGTCTTCTGGCTTTCAGCTGATTCTAGAGTGGTTGGATATGATTAGACTCTAGAACCCTTGTATGTAACCTGTTCTTCTCTTTGAAGTTTATTTGATCTTCTCTTTCTTCTTGATACCCTGACGTTTCAGTATTTGCTATGTATCTTTGGGTGGGTCTTGCTTTATTTATTGGGCTGAGTACTTGGTGATAATCACATTCAGTGGAGAAACTTAGGTCCTTCAGGTCTGGGAAATTTTCTTTTTTCATTTTTTTAATAATTCTTATCTTTAATTTTATTTATATTTTTGTTCTACTTTCTAAGAGATTTCCTCAACTTTATCTTTCAGTTCTTCTTAATGCATTGTTTATTGATACTATATTACATTTAATTTCTAAGGGTTCTTTCTAGTTCTTTTTTATTGTTTCGTGGCATTCTGACCTTTCATGTCTTAGAATATTGATCATAATTTTTAATGTATCCATTATATTTTTTGAAGGATATTTGAACCATATACTATAAAAATATACTTAGTCAGTATAGAGTTGTTGATAGTGCCAGAGAGTGAGTTATGGGGGGTAAAAGTGTAAAACATTGGTTTTACTCTTTGGGAGAGCAAAATCTGTTTTAGGAAATAAGACATATTCACATTTAATGATTATTGAGACTGTAAGTTAGTTAATAATACTAAATGAGTGGTACAAGCAATAGCTGTTATAAAAATTCAGGTGAGGAAAAATCTTTTAAAGTGAGATAATTAAGGAGGAATTGAGTTACCCTCTCCTAATTAAAATCACAGGCTGATTATTTTCCTCAGGCTTAAGAAATCAAAAATAAAATAAAATAAAAATCTCTAAATCTCAAAATAATTATTCTTTTAAAATTATCTGTTTTTCTTAGTTGGGTCATAACTTTTCTTGGTGCCATCTTTGACTTTTACCCTAACTTATTTGCTGAATATTATCTCTTCTATCAAGTCTTGCTCATATTACATACCACTTTTGTACTTCACTTGTCTGTAGCCACCCTCTAGCTCAGTGCTAATTAACTTACTGATAGAGTGTAGCAGCATTCTAATTATTCCCCAGACTATGTTTTTCTTTCTCAGTTTATCCCTCATAAACCTGTAAGAACTATAATTCAAATATCTTGCTTTTATTTTGTTGATGGTTCAACTAAAAATAATTTGATGATGATGCTTGGCCAGTGTGGCTCAGGGGCTGAACATAGACCCATGCACCAGTAGGACCCTGGTTTGAGGCCAGGTCAGGGCACATGCCCAGGTTTCTGGCTCGATCCCCCGTAGAGGGTGTGCAAGAGGTGCCAATCAATGTTCTCTCTCATTGATGTTTCTATTTCTCTCTCCCTTCCTCCCTCTCTTTCTAAAAAAAAAAAAAATCAATACTAAAAATAATTTGATGGTTGCTTATTGTTAGCTGAATTAAAAGTTGGCTCTGAGCAGAAGATACTGGGCATATATATCTTTATGCCTCATAGCTTTCTACTCAGGATACGGTGAAAAAAATTTAAGTTAAAATCAAGGGTTTCCGTGTAACTCAAATTGCTCTGGCCCTAGCCCTCAACTGCTTATGCAGAAACTCCAGCCTCCTGCAAAGTGCATTCCCTATTTAATTATATCTGAGAGCCCCCATGAGGAGCCCCACACCTGTTCAGAAACAAATCCAATTCTATGATACTCTACCAGGTGCTGCTTCTACTCCATGCTGCTTTACCAGATGCTAGTCTGTGCTGGTGGTGTTGAAGATACATGATAGAGGATGGAGGGAAATGACCTTCTTTTTCCTCTTATTATAGCTCTAATGTGCTACAGTATTTATGAAACGGTTCTCTCAATTTTACTTATGTAGTCCTTCTTAAAAGTGGGACCTAAGTATGGGTCCAGATAGGCTGCACCAGGAATGAATTCAAGGAATATATTTCATTACCTTCAACTCAGAATTCCTACTCCCCTTGTCTAGCACCAAGTAGTTAAGAGTTTGTTATTGGATAAAGTATATCATGCTTTAGGACTTGTTTCCTTAGAACTTCTCTCTTCAAACATACTTCTGCCTTGCCAACCCACCAGTTTGCCAGACATCTCTCAACTCTGGTACAGTTGTTCTCAAAGTGTAGTTTTTGGATTAGCAGTATCAACATCACCTGAGAACTTGTTAAAAATGAAAATTCTCTAGTCCCACCCCTATTCTACAGAATCAGAAACTCTTGGTGTAGAGCCTAGCATCACAGAGGTCTGTTTTAATAAGACCTCTAGGTTCTGATACATGAAAAAGTTTGAGAATCACTATTTTAGCATTAGGGTAAGCCTCCTCTCCCCACCCCTATGGCAAATAAATAAACTTTAGCAAGAGTAAAAAGCTTCACCTGGTCTGCGTGGCTCAGTGGTTGAGTATTGACCTATGATCCAGAGATCACAGTTTGATTACCGGTCAGGGCATATGCCCAGGTTCTGGGCTCGCTCCTCCAGTAGGGGGCATGCAGGAGGCAGCTGATCAATGACTCTCATCATTGATGTTTCTATCTCTCTCCCTCTACCTCTCTCTGAAATCAATAAAAATATGTTTTTAAAAAAAGAGTAAAAGGCTTCTAAATTTACCTCCTATAGCCAATGTTATTTTTCATTACTCTCCCGGAACTCCACAATGCTCCAAAGGTAGTCTTTTGGTCATTTTTTCAGTGTATTCTCTCTCAAGGTGTGTGTGTGTGTGTGTGTGTGTGTGTGTGTGTGTGTGTGTGTGTGTGTGTGTGTCTACCTTCAAAGCCATGTCTAAAACTATATTTTATCATCCTGATCTCAAAATGCTTTATTGTTATTGTCTTTCCCACATTTTTCCATGTTAATATCAGTCTCTGTTACCCAGGCTTAAACCTTCAAGTAGTTTTGTTTTAGTTTCCCCACAGACAAGTCTTATTTTTTAATTTAAAATGTTTAATGTAAATAAATAATTCATCTTCTTAATACAAAACCAAAACATATTTATTTTAGAAAAATTAGAAAACAAAAAATTTTTAAAAAAATCCTTCATCACACCTTATGGAATGAAGTATCAAAGATAACACTAGTGATATTTTACTGTACATATATTCTTTCCAAACTTTTCTAGGCATCTGAACACATACATATTTTTGTAAACAAAAATAGAACCATTCTGAACACATTTTTTAGTTATCAATATATTGTGAACATCTTTGTGCATTAATATCTATTCATCTGCAGCATTTCTAGTGAATTAATAATATCCCATTAATGACAATTCCTGCTTTTTGGACATTTAGATTGTTTCCATTGTTTAACTATTATAAACTTTGTTGCAATCAATGGTCTTGTAACTGAATATACATATACTTATCTTCAAATATATTATTATTGTTACTGCTCAAATTGGTTTCAATCTGGTTAGGAATACTAGACATAAGCATCTACAAGTGAAATAGATCAATAACAGTTGAGGCAGTTTATATTGGCTACTATGAAGTGCTTCCCAGAAGATGAGAATTATATAATCAAATCAGTATGAAATCAGTCAGATTAGCTATATAGTTATCGTTCCCTTAGAAGACAGTATTTTTTCCAAAATACTGTCCAAAAGAAGCAAAAGTAAAGCCTGGGAATTGAATCGAAGTCTGAATAAATGTTAGAAGATTGTCACCTAATAAATTATATTATTCCTGAAGAAAGCAAATAATAACAGAAAGGGAGGTGTGGTCTGCATGGAGTCTAGAGAATATCCCAAAACAAAAAGCTTTGTCACACTGCCCTTTGATCACCATCTCGTGTGGAGGTTACCTGAACAGGGGGGTAGCCTGATATCTGTCTGGTTCCTTGATAGATTCCTTTTCTTTTAATTTTTTTTTTAATATATCTATTGATTTCAGAGAGAGAAAGAGAGAGGGAGAGAGAGAGGCATCAATGACGAGAGAATCATCACTGATCGGCTGCCTCCTGACTGGGCATTGAGCCCACAACCTGGGCATGTGCCCTGACCAGGAACCGAACTGCAATCTCCTGGATCCTAGGTAAACGCTCAACCATTGAGCCAGGCATGGCTGGGCCCTTGATAGAGTCTTGATAGAATGTCAGAGAAAGTTGGATAGTTGGATGAAGTACCCAGTAAAATTTTCTATTAATCTCTTCTGCACTGATACCTTGCTTACTAAGCCACTTTCAATTATAATTTAGCTTCTCAAGTATTGAAGATAAAAAAGAGTGCATTGGCCCAGCCTGTGTGGCTCAGTGGTTGAGTATCAACCCATGAACCCAGAGGTCACCAGTTTGATTCCCAGTCAGGGCACATGCCCAGGTTGGGAGCTTGATCCCTGGGGGGGCTGTGCAGGAGGCACCCAATCAATGTTTCTATCCCTCTATCCTTCTCCCTTCCTATCCCTCTAAAATCAATAATAACATTTTTTTAAAGAGAATGCATTGACTTGCTAACATTGAATATCTAATTTGTAAAATAATGAGATGACATTTTGATCAAGACATAAGTCTCCTGAGAGTTTAGCGCCTATGAATTAGCCCTTGTTGGCTGATAAATTCAAGCGCACTAAGAAAAATTCAGCTTCTGGATCTTCAAAGCCAAGAAATAGATTCTGGAACACGCAATGATAATAAGGATAGAGTCACCCAGTAATTCACAAGACTACAAGATTCAGAGTTAAACAAACTTGGGTTAGAAGCCTGGCCTGCCACTGTTTCCTTATTTGTGAAATGGGATGTGGTTACTTCATAGCATTATTGTGAAGAATAAATGTGACCATGTATGTAAAGTGCTATTATGGTGCCTGGTACTATGTCAGGAATATTGTCTTGGCAGTCTGGAAATCTTCAAATAAGTAGCAGAACAAATATTTGTTGCATGAATGAAAACTGTAATTGTCACCCTGTAAGGTTTTTTTTGGGGGGGTGCCCTCTGTTTGCCTCAAAACCTCTCTATCTCTGCCCTCTGCAATATCAGGGTAATAATACAAGAACCTGCATAAAGTAACACATGATTAATTGTAGATGAGGGATATAAATAATAGGTGTTTTGGACTAAACTTGTGATTGAGATTAGTGGGGACTCAGGGGGCTAAGAAAACACTTCAGGACTATTTGGAATTTGGTTTAGTTCTTAAAACAGAGGGCACAAGCTCAAATATTGACAAAAATAATTCAGGCTGGGGTGACACTAGATAAGCCCCGTACAAGGAGGGCAACCTCTACTCAGTTTCAGCCAATTGGTGTTTTGCAAGAACTTAAATCTTCTTAATCTTTCAGAAAATCTGAAATTTAGATGTTAATATGAAAGCTCCTAATTGTTGAAAATTAATATAAGTAAGAAAAAAATTGACTACAAGTCAAACCAAACATGGTTTATGAGCTACCAGGCTGTGACCAGAGTTGTTTGTTGTTGTTTTAAACATTTTTTAAATTATTGATTTTTAGAGAGAGAGGAAGGGAGAGGGAGAGAGAGAAACACTGATGAGATGGAAACATCAACATTGATTGGTTGTCTCCTGCAGGCCCCATAGTGGGGATCAATGCCCTGACTGGGAATCAACCCAGTGACCTCTTGGTGCATGGGTTGACACTCAACCGCTGAACACCACCAGCTGGGCTGTGACCAGAGTTTTAAAGCCTAGGTAATACTTATTAAAAGATAACTGAGGCATATGAAAAATTTTAAAAAGTTCCGGCCTGCATGGCTCGGTGGTTGAGCATCGACCTATGAACCAAGAGGTCACGGTTCTGTACCCAGTCAGGGCACATGCCCGGTTACCAACTCGATCCCCAATAGAGCCGTGAAGTAAGCAGCGGATCAGTGACTCATCATTGATTCTTCTATCTCCCCCTCTCCCTTCCTCTTTCTCTGAAATCAGTAAAAACATATTTAAATTTTTTTTTTAAGTTTATTGAGGAAAAATTGATTCAAATCAGGCAGCATCCAATTTAGCAGATAGAAAGGAGCTCCGAGGAGCTGTACGAAATGAAAAACTTTTATAAGCAGAAGAGAGAGGGAACAAGGAAGTTACAGTGGGTAAAAAAGTGGGTTGGTTATTACAAGTTTACTTTCCTTTATGGAGGAAGTCTACGCAGGCAGATTACCTAACAAGTGCTGATCAGGCGATTCCTAATGACTGGTTTTAGATTCCATTTCTAGGAGAGCTGAAAATCTAAGTTAAGTCTCAGTTTGTTGACTGGGGCTTTAGCATAAGTGACTCTATTTTGGGCCTGCTGTCTTTTTTTTTTTTTTTTTTAAATAAACATACTGTATAAGCAGAAAGGAAATAGGGGAGACAAAAGCAAGGGTGGGGGAAAGTTTAAGGTGCTCTGGAGTTCCAAAGTGTAAACCAGTTTGACTGGGGTGAGTAGGGGTTTCATTTAAAGGGGAAAAGAGAAAAGTTTGGAAAAATTAGTTCTTTTGTGGAGCACCTTGAATATTAGAATAAGAAATCACAGTTTTAGGCAGTGAGGAGCCACGCCTAGTGTTTGAAAAAATTAGTCAAATGGACCTTATTTTAGCATTAAGATTCAGTAAACATTTGTTGTATATATTTACTAAATCTCTGAGGTCCTATTTTAAAATCCCCTATGATATGATTCAGACCTATCTTTAAGGATTAGGGAAGATGTTAAATAAACACAATGTGCTTTGATAAAGCTACATTAGAACTTTGTAAATGGTAGATATTAAATTTTGCCTGGTAATGAAGTTAGTGAAGATTTAACAGAGGAGAAGAAGTCTGAACTATATCTTTTTTTTTTTTAAATCCTCACCAGAGGATATTTTTCTATTGCTTATAAATGGTAGAGCTAGGAGTAGAATCCAGGCTGTCCATGATGGTATAAATGCTAACCATACATTTGCAAAATATCAAAAATGTAGTAATAAAACTTCAAACAGAATAGTGGTCCACGTTTATAACATTAGAATACCACTCATTATGATGCTGGTATGGAATGTATTCATATTTTGAAATAAGAAATACAATCTTAAATGTAATTTTCAGTGATCACCTTGATAATATGATTTTGGATTTTTTTCCAGTTGAATTTAAAGAGAAAGTGTCATTTGCCTCTTACCACTGGAATTAATGATAAAAAAAATACTCTGCAACACTAAACATGACACAAGGTGGCCTAATAGAAAAACAAAGCATCATCTGTTGACAGCATCACGAAAAAAGAAAAGTAACAAGCACAGGTGATATGCAATGTAATGTTTTCATGTAACTGTTCCCTAAGATTTGATCTTTTTTTAAAAAAATATACCTTTATTGATTTCAGAGAGAGGAAGGGAGAGGGAGAGAGAGAGATAGAAACATCAATGATGAGAGTCACTGATCGGCTGCCTCCTGCACGCCCCCTACTGGGGGTCGAGCCCACAACCCAGACATGTGCCCTGACTGGGAATCGAACCTTCATCTCCTGTATCATAATTCGAAGCTTAACCGCTGAGCCACGCCTGGCCTGGCAAGATTGGATCTTTAAAGAAAGGAAAAAAAGTATTTATGAGATTCTGCCATCCTTTAATAATTTCATTATAAATGGATGCTATTAATGAACATTTTAGAGTTTCTGACTGTATTTTTGAACTTACTAATGTTGGAGCAAAGCTATAATAACTCATTTCTCAAATTGAGAATTAAAAAAACATGCCCTTGACTTATGTTAATGGTAATAAATTAAAAAAATATTCAGAGTAAAAGGAAGTACAGGATTTCCAATATATTATTTGTATCAATACCATTACTATTTATATTCCCTAATTCAACCTATTCAAACAGAATGCCAAATAGATGAAGACTATCTAATTAAAAGCCATCAAAAAGTTCTAGGTCATGAAATACAAGTTTTTTTTCTTATTTGCCATATGAATATGCTTTGGAACTAGATAGTGGTGGTGGTTGCACAGCAATGTGAATTTACTAAATGCCACTGAATTCTGTATTTTTATTTATTTTATTATAATTTTCCAGCTTTATTGAGATGTAATTAACATATAACATTTTGTAAGGTTAAGGTGTACAATGTATTGATTTGATATGCTTATATATTGTAAAATCATTACTACAGTAAGGTTAGTTAACACCTCCAGTTAATCATCTCACATGATTACCATTTATTTTTTTGTGGTGAGAACAGTTAAGATCTCTCTTAGTAACTTTGAAGAACATAACACAGTAGTATTAACTATAGTCTCCATGCTGTACATTAGCTCCTCAGAACTTATTCATCTGGAAGTTTGTACCCTTTTACCAACATCTCCCCAGCCTCTGGTAACCAACATTCTACTCTTTGTTTCTATGAGTTTGGGTCTTTTAGAGTCCACATGTAAGTGAGATCACATGGTTTTTGTCTTTTTCTGACTTATTTCACTTAGAATAATGAAGTGAGGGTTCATCCATGATGTCAATAATGGCAGGATTACCTTTCTCATAGCTGAATAATATTCCGCGTGTGTGTGTGTGTGTGTGTGTGTATTACATTGTCTTTATCCATTCATCCATAGAGAGACACTGCAGTTGTTTCCAAACCATGGATATCGTGAATATTGCTGCAATAAACAAATGAACATAGGAGTGCAGATATCTCTTTGAGATCCTGATTTTATTTCCTTTCCATATACTGTCTACCCAAAAGTGGGGCTGCTGAGTTATATAGTAGTTCTATTTTTAATTTTTTGAGAAACCTCTTGTATTGTTTTCTGTAGTGGTTGTACCAATTTACATTCCCACCAACAGTGTACAAGGGCTCCCTTTTCTCCACATCCTTGCCAATACTTGTCTTTTTGGTCATTGCCGTTCTAATGGTGAGGTGATATCACATTGTGGTTTTCATTTGTGTTTCCCTGATGATTAGTGGTGTTGAGCATCTTTTCATGTACTTGTTGGTCATTTGGATATATTTGGAAAAACGTCTATTCAGTTCCTCTGCCTATTTTTAAATTGGATTGTTTGCTTTTGTGATAGAGTTGTAAGAAGTCCTTTTATATTTTGGATATTAACCCTTTATCAGATATCTGATTTGGAAATAGTTTTCCTCATTCTGACAGTTGCCTTTTCATTTCTTGATTGTTTCTTTTTTTTTTTAATTTACCATGTTAATCGTTTTTATTTATTTACTTATTTTTAAATGTTTTTGATTTTAGAGAAAGAGGAAGAGGGAAAAACATCGATGTGTGAGAGAAACACCAATTGGTTGCCTTCCCTAGCACCCCAACCAGGGGATGGAACTTGAAACCTGGGTATGTGCCCTGACCAGGAATTGAACCTGGGACCCTTTGGTGCAGGGGATGGCGCTCCAACTCCCGCGCCACACCAGCCAGGGCACTGATGGTTTCTTTTGCTGTGCAGAAGCTTTTTCATTGGATGCAGTCCCACTTATTTGTTTTTGCTTTTATTGCTTGGGCTTTTGGTGTCATATTCAAAAAGTCATCGCCAAGGCTAACTTCAAGGAACTTTTCCCGTTTTTATTTATTTTTTAAAGTTCTATGGTTTCAAGTCTTCTGCTTAAATCTGTAGTCCATAAAATACGAGTTTATAAAGAACCAAAATGAGTTACCAAGAAACCAAATATAAACGTTATTTGTTTTATTAAATGTTTTTTAAAAAAATTATTTCAGAGAGAGGAGAGAGGGAGAGAGAAACATCAATGATGAGACAGTGGTTAATCCGCCGCCTCCCGCACACCCCGTCCTGCAGGCGGAGCCGGAGCCCGCAACCCAAGCACGCGCCCTGACCACGGAATGGAGCCAAACCGTGACCTCCTGGCTCATAGGTCCACGCTCAACCACTGAGCCCAAACATAAACTTTAAACAAGTTAAGAAGTTGAGGTGAAGGAGATTTGAGAGCTCTCTTCAGAGATGGGACAGAGAAAGTGGTAAGGGGCACATTTTGGGGCTGGAGGCTGAGGACCCTTGTGGTTTAGGCTGCAGGCTTTTAGAACGCCTAAGGCCAGGTCTGTGCAACAAATCTGTAAAGAGCTCAGAAAAACACGCCTCGCCTGTGTCGTTCCTCTCTGATGCTCGGAGGTCTTTACATCTGTGTTCTGATCACGGGTGGCTGTCGCCAGCATAATTACTGCTTGTTGGTACTTTGCTTTTGTTTACTTATTGCCCGTCGTGCGCTACCAAAGGCCGAAAAAGAAACAAAAGTCTCCGTTCCTTGTGAAGCTAAAAAGTGGAAAGCGGCCCCGCAACCTCTTTCACGCTTCCATTTTTACCCTCACGAACAGTTCTCAGCAGCTGTGAGAAACTAGCGGATCAAGATCCTCTGAGACGCGCTCCCGCGGGGGGGCGGGACCAGCGGGAACCCCGCCCCCGAAGCCCAATCCCAGCTCCAGGCCGGCGGACAGGAAGCAGCGGCGGGCGTAGCAGCCCAAGAACCGGCCTCCGCGCGCATGCGCTCGCCCCTGGGACGCTTGGGGGAGGGGGAGGGGCGGGAGGAAGGGGCGCGGCTCCGCGAGCCCGTTGGGCGGCCGTGCATCACGTGGCAAGGAAGGAGGCGGAGGTCCGGGACTTGGGGGAGGGAGATAGAGAAGAGGAAAGGAGCGAGGGAAGGAAAGCGGGGAAAGGAGGAAGGAAACGAACGAGGGGGAGGGAGGTCCCTGTTTTGGAGGAGCTGGGAGCGTTGCTGGCCCCCGAAGTCGAGCGAGAGGGAGGTGCTTCGCGGCTTCTCCTGCCGGGGGAGGTCTCGGCTTCCGTGGAGTCTCCCGACCAAGCCCCTTCACCTTCTCCCTCCGGATCGATGTGCTGCTGTTAACCCGTGAGGAGGCGGCGGCGGCGGAAGATGGTGTTGCTGAGAGTGTTAATTCTGCTCTCCTGGGCGGCGGGGCTGGGAGGTGAGGCACGACCCGGAGCGCCCGGGGCGCCGTGACCCCCGCGGACCGCGCGGCGGCAGCGGCGGCCCGGCCGAGCGGAGCCCAGCCGTGGCGCGCGGCGGGCGCGTCAGTCAGCCCGGCCGGCCGGCGGCGCCACTCAGGCGCGCAGCGCTCCCCGCTCCCCCATTGTCCCTCGTACCCCGACCGCGTTCCCTTCCGTGGCGGGCCGAGGAGGCTCCGAGCCCCCAGCCAGGCCTTCCTCGCCCCCTACCGCCCCGGCGGCAGGGGATGTGGGGGTCGCCTCTCAGAGAAGCAAAGTCAGGAGATCCGGGTGGCCGGGCGAGAGCTGTGGAGCCCAGGCTGGTGGCTCCATCGCTCCAGCCTGCTCGCCGGGCGCCGGGGCAGCCGCCGCGGGGCCGGCGGTCTCTGCCACCCTGGTGGCGCGCTCACCCTCACCCTTCAGCGTTCAGCCCCTGCCGGGTGGCGGATTCCGGAGTCTCCACCGCGGTGCAGGATCGTGGGAAGTTGCGCGATCTGTGCGGCGGGGCTGGTGAATTGTTCTTTACCGGGGCGGCGATCTAGACCGACCCGGTTCTGCAGAGGGGTCGCGCGGGTGTAGGGGTAACCGTGGTCTCCTGCTTGTCTGAGCCGAGTGGCTTCCGCTCTGCCCGGCCTCTGCCCGAGTGTTTGGAGAGTGATTGTAGGAGGGTGTGTTTATGTTCACTGAAAACATTCTGTTGCCCAGGGGAAAGGGTTTGGTGGGGAGAAGGTAAGCCGTTTCAGGATGTTCTTTTATCTGTCGGCTGGATTGGGTTTCTTAGAGCGACGGTCCCTGGGTGACCCAACTTGAAGAGTTTTCTTAAACTCTCAGGTTGAAGAGACATTAGGGGTAGTTGTCAAAACAGAGGCAACCCCTGACTCCCAAATTGGAGTTACATTTACCAAAAGCATGTAATTTCTTCATTTCTTGGGTTTCGAAGACGATTTTTGTTTCTGTTGTATCCAAGACCAGCTACATCATTTTGTTGTTGTGTAAAGTGCTTTATTTTAGATAAACTTTTTCACTTGCCCAAAATATACTTAAAAACTCTTAACGTATTTTTAAAGCATTGGGTTGAATATTTCCTGAATGCTTTGGATGAGTATAACCTAATTTGATAATGTAGAAAATTCCTGAATATTTCATGTAGTATATTGTTTCTGTTCTTTTGTTTATTAGTCTGACTCATGATCGCAGAGCCAACCATATTTTTGTCCTGTATTCTACTTAGTCCGAGGTTGATAACTTTGTAGGTAAACTTCTGCTGTAGTTTGTATTATTCATTTGTTAGATAATACATTTTAGATTAAGAGCTTCTAGTAGATGTTTAGTTTTAATATCCATGTGCTAGAGACCTTGTGTAAGAGCCTTTTCATTTAACATGTGTATTTACGTTCTAGATGTGGCTTCCAATAAATCACTTTTCTGTTTTCACTTTTTGTGATTATAATGAGTTAGACACTGATTTCTGTGAGGTAGTAAAAAGTAAGACAAACCCTTGAGGTACTTTAAACTGCTGATGTATATAAACTGTCTTTTGTTTTTAAAGAATGGAACAGTAAGAATAGAAACTGGTCTAGTCTGATGGTTGAAGAAAAAAAAGTGAAGTAACAGCATAATCTTTGTGGGTTAAAACCCTTGTTAAAGAAACACTTTCTTTTTCTTTTTTTAACAGACTTTATTTTTATTTTAAAAAATTTTTATTTATTGGTTTTTAGAGAGAGGAAGGGGGAGAGAGAAAAACATTGATTTGTTGTTCCACTTACTCATGCATTCATTGGTTGATTCTTGTGTGTGCCTTAACAGGGGCTTGAACCTGAAACCTTGGAGTATTTGGACAACTCTCCAACCCACTGAGCTACCTGGCCAGGGCAGATACACCTTTTCTAAATTCAGAACTCTGAAATCATTTATAAAGTATCATTTTGCATTAAACAGTGGTTAAGAGGCTTGTTACACTGTTTGATATTTGTTTTAAGCAGAACTTTTATTAAAAAACTCAAATATTTGATTTTAAAATCAGCATCAAGATTTTAGCTTTTGGGTACATGGAGATATTTATAAGTTTATGGTAATATAGTATACTGTTTTCATCTATTAATCTGAGCTATTTATGATCAAGTTTTTAAGAAGTTTAAATGATGAAATATGTAGGTAGTATGTGTTCAAATGGAATTCTATATTTGTTTTAGTGTATGAGAATAAATATGTGTAGATTAGGAGAATTAGTAGGAATACAGATTTAACTTTAAAGTGTAAATCAGTTTTAGATACTTAATAAACCCTTTTAGTTGCTTCCCACTTTCTGATTTATTAATCACTGTTTTGTATTAATTTTTTCTTGCTCTTAATATGATGGACGAGAAAGCTGGAAGAGATAAAGTGTTTAAAATTAAAAATTTAAACTTTCCTTGACGCTGTCCATTTCTAGCACATGTCCCAGCCTATGCTGTATTGTAGGGAGAACTGGGTAAAATTTCTAGAGTTCAGTGTCTATGTAGACATATACTCAAATATATACATACAATGCTTTTCTTTATTATTTGTAACCACATTAGAAATTTATTGGACTTATTTTTATTAAATATATATATAGCCCAAAGAATTGTTATGTATGTGTGAATATTTTTAACACATATGCTGAGAGTTGATGTCTTTTCTTTTTTAAAAAATTAATTAGTGTGTTTGAGAAGTCAAAAGGTATTTTGGTTGTAGTAGTAACTCCAATTCCATTACGTTTTGGTTTGATGAAATTATACATAAAATGAACTTTAGAGTATGACTTTTTTTAATATTTAAAAACTGGTGTAATTGCTTTGCTTTGTACCATGCATTCTATAGAAATAAGTCTTCTGGAAGTTTGGCCCAAAATATTAAAATTATAGACTATTTCTTTCACTTCTGCTAGCAATTAAGGGTCTATGAAATTAATAAGAGAGAGAGACGTTTTGTCTTTTCTTTAAGGAGCTCTGACTCTATCTTTTTAACTGGAGATTAATAATCTAGTTAGCTGTATCACTTTAAGAAGGCCCATTTCAAGCCATCCCCTAATGAGTGATTTTCAACTAGTGTGCTGCAGAATTTTAGTAATTAGTTTGTATGTGCCATGAGATGAAAAAGGTTGGAAATCGCTGCCCTAATAGCATCTTCTTTGTATTTGTACGGGACCTCCCTGAGTAGCAGGGGTTGAGGGCATTGGACATGGCAGGCACCTCTGTTTTCTGATGTCCTTTTTATAACTTTTAAGATCTTCAAGAGTGTTATTATCTGATATATTTTAAATTTTCTTAAGGACTTGCAGGATCAAGTGGGGGCAGTAAGGACCATTTCTGTATATCTGAGATTGTGTTAGGAGTTTTACTTTTCATCATTTGTGAGAGAGAGGTGATATTTTACAGTTGAAGAAACAGGCTTGAAGAAATAGTTTTTCTAGCATTATCTATTCATGCCCAAGCCAATTTGACCTCAAAGCTTGAGTTTTTTACCCATTACCCGGTCATACCCTTTTGAAAGCAGTTTTCACACATTAGCTCAGAATTGCCCTCTGGACTGAACCACTTTTGACATGTGTTTTCTTTGATTTGTGGTTGTAAGTTTCAACTAGTGATCATCATTGAAAAATCGGGTAATTTCTCAATGAAATTCATGGATTTCTTGATTTTTGGGAAGACTTGAAAATCCAGGTACCTACTGGGCTGCATTCCCATTGTTTGGAGCAGAGTGGTAGAGCAGTAGCGGCTCTCTTTAGGTTGTGCTTACCAATCGGTGCAGTTTCTATCATTTCTGTGGGTAATACACTTGGCATACTTCACTCATTTTTGCTACCTGCCTCTGTCCTGTAAGGATGATATTCTCATCTTTGCCTTGACTTTGTCTTTCATAGATGACTCCAAACTTTTAAAAATGTTTTTTCCCCCTGCAACTTCTTATCCAACTTTTAATATATAGAGTGTCCAAAAAAATGTATACACACTTTGAATGATTATAAAGTCAGTGTTTATTAACGTACAGTTCATTTTCAAAATTTAAAAGAATCTACAGAAATGAATAATTTTTTTGTCAGTGCTTGTTTTCAAATTGGTGACAGTTCTGTTCCAGGCACTGCTGATAACAACATCAAGAATCATTTTGTTTAAGATTTGTGTGCCCTCAATTTGTCAACTGTTGCTGGTTTTGTATCATAAACTTTATCTTTTATGTATCCTTTTGTACTGTAAACTTTATCTTTTATGTATCTAGTGGATAAATTTTCTTTGTTCAAAGCTTAGTCTGGTTTCACCCATTATTCCAAATGAAATGGAATGAAAATTAAGTGAGTTATCAGCTGTTAAAGTGTGTATACATTTTTCGGGATACCCTATGTCCTCCCCAAAAATGTGTACACACTTTGAATAATTAGAAAGGCAGTGTTTGTACTTCAGCTGCGTTTGCAAACTTCCAGTAACATTTTAGGATGGATTTCCTTTGTTCAAAGCTTAGTCTGGCTGAAAAGAAAGAAACATCAGTTGAGCTATTGGCTGTTAAAGTGTGTACACATGCTTTTGGGACACCTTGTATATTTTTTGTAATTTAAAATTTTTTTTCATAGTCTTAAATTTGTTAATAAAAACTGTCACATAACTTTATCTAGCATTAGGTTATTAGATATTATTTAAAATCCCTGTTTTCATAATACCAATTTGAAGGTCTTAAAGAATGATGGTTATAGTTTGTCCAGATATCTTTATCTCAATGAACAAATAAATAAGAAACCATTTCTTTTCCTACAGGGATGAGACTCAGAAAATTGAGGGTCATATCAATAAAGACTAACTTAGGTTTTTTTTTCTTTGAAGAATGGGTTATAAATATAAACTCTGCTTTTGAAATTAAGAAAATTGAAATGAAACAATAAATTCAACAGTAAGTTACGTTTTTCTAACAGTGTTGGGAGATGACAGGCTCAGATATGAGAAGATTCCCATGTAACAAGTCTGGGACCAGACTTAAAATTGTGGCTGTTTTTTTTTTTTTTAATGGAAGTTTCCCTAAAATGAACACATTTACTGTGTCCTTAAAATGGGCTGAATTAAATCTTTTCTTAAATGATTGAGGTTTAGCATAAGAACAACTATTACTGTTCTGGGTTCTGTTTTAGTTTCTATTTTTATGTTTCCAGAAACAGTTGAAATGGGCATTCTAAATTTATTCTAGGTGATTGTGCTTTTCATTCCTATAGCTTCTTTTAAAAGTATTTGCAACTTTTGGGTTAAATATCTTGGCTTTCCTGCAAACCTTGAGGATATCACCTTTTAATTAGTTGTTTCTAATATATTTTTTATGGGGAAGTAATAAATAATCATACTTGACACACTTGTATGTAAAGTGGAATACATGAGCTATAGATAACTTTTTTTTTAATGTATATGTTTTGGCTTTGTATGTGGAAAGGTTTGGGTGTGGGAAAGGGGAGTCATTGGACATAGCTGCTAGAATGAAGTTTCAAGGAGAGGCCTATATGGCCACTAATTGGGGAGACAAATTGTGGATATGAAAGGCTGTGGACAGAGAAACAGTAATTTCCAGTGTGAGCCCCAAGTCACAGGGCAGACACTAAAATTGAGGAATTGGTTTGCATTCGATGTATATTCACATGGGCATCTCAATGTGATGTGCGTGCATAAAGGGTCCCAGGTATTGTGTGTGTGTGTGTGTGTGTGTGTGTGTATTTTTAAAAGGAGGAATTGATTTATTTAATGAGTGTTAGTGATTCTTCCAAGCAACTTTTTTAAAAAAAGTCTGCTTGTTCTGAATAAAAATAGAGTAGTGGTAATTCTGTCTAGTTTAGCTGTCAATTTTTATACTAGGAAAAGGAAGCAATGTTAAGGATAACTGGAAAAACTAATAATCCTACTAGTTAGATTCCTATGAGGGTAGTAACATTGCTTGCTAACAAGCAGTGGGAAGGCTTTGCCTTAGTACTGGTGGGGACAGTTCTTTCCTAGCTAGGTTGCAGGAAACAGCAGTACTGGGAACACTTCTCAGGAATATAGACTCCTTTGATATTGGGTGAATACATTCTGAAGCTACTATATAATTCCAACTAAGCAATGTGAGAATGTGTACAGTGAGAATATGCTATTTAGTCATCAGAGTTTATTGTATGTCTACAGCTATTAGGAGTCATGAAGCCATAGTCTTTAGTGAGAAAGTAAAAATTATTGAGTTTGTCAGTGTAGACAGAAATTCCAAGATATAAAAATACAGTTCTAAGATTAGAAGGAGGGGGTGGGGGAATGGGTAGGGAGAGATTAATCAAAGAATTTATATGCATATATGCATAATCCATGGACACAGACAATAGTGTGGAGAAGGCCTGGGGGGGGGCGTGTGGGGTGGAGGGGATCAATGGGGGACATCTGTAATACGTTCAACAATAAAGATAAATTAAAAAAATAGTTCTATTTCTGTATTGTAATTGCAGTTGAAATGAGGATTTATTAAGCTGGAGGGACATCGGCCAGTTGGGGAAAGCTTTTTGAGATAGAAGGGAATGGCTTATAGTCTAGTCAAGATGCTTGTAGGTTTACTTGCCTGGAATGGAGAGTCCATGGCAGGAAATAAGGGGAAATGCTAACTGGGCCAGGATAACCAGGACTTTATTCATATTCTAGAACATAGTAACTGTGAAGTAGAGTATTATGGAATGTTGGTTGGAGTCCATGTTGAGGAGTTGGGATATAATACAATAAGGAATAAATTAGCTGCTTGATGAACTAGGTGATTGAGTCTTGCATTAGGTAGTCATTATAGAAATAAATAAGGATAGAACAAATGGCGTGGAAGAAAAATTGGTAGAACTTGGCAAATGTTTAATGTGAAGATAACAAAATTTATTGAAGGCTCACTCTTGTTGAATTTAGATCTTAGACACTGTTGCATTGGAGAATGTGGTTTTGTAAACTTTGAGGACCTCAATCTTTGAAGTTGGAAATATGTAAGACTTTGAATCTAGATAAGAGGTTATAGGTTGAGATGTGTGCCAGTCTGAGATTTTATCCTTCCCACAGCTCCTACTTTGGTTGGGGATTGGTTAAGACTTTGCATAGCTCTTCCGTAATCTGTGGCTAGTCATTTGGGAAGCACTGTTCCAGATAGTTGGGAGACAGAAGTTTGGTGAACTTGGAGAGGAGGGGAGAAGTTAGATTTAATGATACATTAACAGGTATGTTTTTAGTTTACAAGTGTAAAGTTATTCTCAAATTGGAATTATGCTCTTTAGTTCAAGAATATGCTTGATACTCTTGATTATATGTGAATTGTTGAACTTCCTATTTCGGAGACAAAAGAATGTGATCTTGAGGCAAATGCACACATACAATTTGTAGAGCAGAATTTATTTCCATTGATCTTTGTTTGCATTGATGATGACAAGGGATACATGCATATACATTTTGAGCTGTTAACTGTGGATTTTGTTTTCGACAGAATACAGATAGACTCCTACACTATCTGTTGTGTTGAGTGAGATAGTAATGTGTTGTGTTGAGTGAGACAGTAATTTGATATCTCTTAAGAATTAAATGGGATACATTTGCAAGAATGCTGAAGAGACTGTGAAGTGCTGTATAATTATAATTATGGTGTTTCCAGGACTACTTCTCTTTGCAATCTATAGGTTACAAAATATAGATGGATAAAGTGTATTTTACAAAATTGAAGTATTAGAACATCATTAGTAAACATTAGAAAATAGAATTTAAGAAAATCCATAATTCTTTCTCCAACACAATTTTATCATTTTTAATATTAATCTTTCAATATTTTTAAATGCCTGTTATGAATTTACATCATAGTACTTATGGAGTTTTGTGTTCTGTAAACAATGAACATGTAGTTAAAATGTGTACACATAGCAGACACTAAAATATTCATAAGTAGTCTAGAGAAAGTTTTGGTGTGAAAACTGGAGGGATGCTACTAGCATCTAGTGAGTAGAGGCCAGAGATGGTGCCAAACATCTTACAGTGCACAGGACAGACCCCTCACAATAAAGAGTTATCTGGTCAAAATGTCATTAATGCTGAAAATGAGAAACCCTGCTCTAGAGGAAATTTGAATCTTTTTATTTTTTAATTTTTGTTATTATTTTTTAAATATATCTTTATTGATTTCAGAGAGAGGAAGGGGGAGAGAGAGAGAGAGATAGAAACATCAGTGATGAGAGCCATTGATCGGCTGCATCCTGCAACCCGGGCATATGCCCTGACCGGGAATCGAACCCTGATCTCCTGGATCCTAGGTTGACGCTCAACCGCTGAGCCATGCCCGGCTGGGCAAATTTTTGTTATTTCTGATAGCTTGCTGTCTTAATTGATTACTCAACTTTCATAAGTTTCCCATATTCCTATCTTGTTAAGCCTTTCTGTCCCAGTGCTCTAAGCACTGCAGTTCTAAAACATTTACTTTATCACTTATCTTTTAGCACTTCCCATTATTCTCTTTATTGTCCAGTTTGTGAAAAAAATTCTGATTTTGTTAATTTATAAGTGATTGAATGGCTAATAACCCATAAGGTAAAAACCCAACTAAACCTGTTGCTTGTTAACTCAGTAGAGCCATGGATTAGTAGGATTTTAGTT